>NC_042993.1:22711989-23038239 GCF_901001165.1 Salmo trutta | reverse complement strand
GAGGCTATGCTTAAGGCTATGCTATTATCAAAACCCACCCAATCTAGCTGATTGTAATAAGGCACACTCAGGGTCCCTGTTCAAGAGGTAATATTGACTGCAACTTCTGTTTATTGTCAAATCAAATGTGCTAACCATGTGCTCTCCTTGACACCTTTCTGTTTGTTTCTTTGTTCATTCTTTATCAAATGTAACCAACTTATGGCTCAACGAAGGTGTGTGACAACTGCAAAAGGTTGTTATATTATGCTTCTAAAATATGTGAGAGCTGCAAATCTGTGCAGCCTTTCAACAATACTACAAATTACAAAATAAGGCAATGGACAAGACACTGATAGAGTGGACAAGAAAGACCATCCTGTAAAACAACATTGCCAGGTTCTGGACTCACTTTTTATAATGGTAACCCTCCATATTTCTGGACACATTCTTAGCTTTATTCCATTTGAATTGAACTAATTCCATTTGTATTTATGATTAGCAGCCATCTGATTTGAAGTTATAATTCTGTAAACCCTGTTGTCTTCTGCAGCTCCAGAAAGTGCATGCTCTGGGCTTTAAGCCCGTCCTCCTTATAGGGAAGCAGTCCCATGGAGGCTGCTTGTGAGTAGAAATGATGCCCACTAACCCTCGGCCAGGTCTGGAGCAGGACTGCCTCCAGGAGCTGCTCAAATACTATGAATCTTTACTGAAGCGTAAGTTACTCTCCACTCTCAACCACATACACAATATACCCTGAGTGTACAAAACATTAAGGACACCTGCTCTTTCCATGACATAGACTGACCAGGTGAATCCAGGTGAAAGCTATGATCCCTTATTGATGTCACTTGTTAAATCCACTTCAATCAGTGTAGATGAAGGGGAGGAGGCAGGTTAAAGAAGGATTTGTAAGCCTTGCGACAATTGAGACATGGATTGCGTACGTGTGCCATTCAGAGGGTTAATGGGCAAGACAAAAGATTTGTGTCTTTCAACAGGGTATGGTAGTAGGTATCCTTAATGTTTTGTACAGTCAGTATACGTTCAATAGCATACATACAACAGCATATACCAACAACTCCCCTCTGTAGCAGCACATTAAAGTGAAGATTTCAGAATGTATGCTACATTATTTTATTGAAGATATACCTTGCATAAAAAATACCTTGCATTTTTCTTCAAACAGATATCCTCGTCAACCAGCCCCCCACCAACTCCACAGAAGCCACCAGTGGTAGTCTTCTGGAAGGACAAGAGGGACCGGACGGAGAGGAGGGTGACGTTAGCACTGGGGAAGGAGTGGACGAAGAGCTGCAGATGTGGAAGTGGGAGAAGATGATGGAGATAGAGCTGAGGGAGATGAAGAGGACATGGAACCTGACTACCAGCCACCTGCCAAGAAGACAAAGTAGAGCGAGCTGCACTACTCCACAGAGCCGTGCTCTCCAAACTCTGTTTAGCCATAATAGTATTTTTTAAATGTTGTACAACAGCTGCATGCATGTTCATGTTTTCTATCAAGCATCTGCCGGTTATAGAGGCCTGATAAATAAACGACTTAAGGCAGCAAAACAGCGTCATACATTCTTTTAATCTCCATGTGGAACTGTACCACTCCAAACTAAATAAATGCATTTACTGAAATGTAAAACAATGACTGTCCACCAAGGTTTAGGCTTACTTCAATTTGTGTACGGTCTGTATTTATGACCGGTTATCAAATCAAAGTTTATTTGCAGATGTTATCGCAGGTGCAGTGAATTGTTTGTGTTTCTATCTCCAACAGTGCAGTGATAATACCTAGAAAACAATAAGCACATTCTCCAAAAGCAAAGGTTGGGCGGTTCTACTATGACAGCCCTAGTGTGTGTATCTGTGTTGTGGAGCCTGTGTTCATACTCATTCTCTCTTCAGGTATTATCAGAAGAGGGTGCTGATATCAGATCTACCTGAAGAGACCCAGAGACAGCAGAGGGAGGCCTGGAGAGAAGCATCTAGACGCCGTCGTGCCCGCAAAATGTCCTCCCTTCAGACGAACCCCACACAGCCCTGCCACCCCCCCCAGAACACAGACACCTGGGGGGACTAGGGGACGACGCAGGGGCAGGCAGTAGGGTGGCAAGTTTGGATAGCTACTGGACAGTCTTCTTTTGACATTCCATACAGACCACTTACTTAAAATGAGATGTTGAGCATGGCCGGTAACAAACAGTTTCAGGACTGAATAGATACCTGGTTCATCTCTGAAATGTATGTAATTGAGCCTATCAACAGGAGGCACTGTTTGTGCATGTTGAGGAGTTTCCTGACAGGTTGAACTTACAGGTGCCCCCCATACCTTCTCATCATCCATACTTGCAGCGTTATTCTATCAGGTGTTCAGTTTAGCATAAAATATTATACAGTTTGTAATAGCAATAAAGCGAGACAAATGTTTTTCATTTAAACATACTGTCCATCTTTTGCACATTAATAACCTTTAACTTACTGAAGTATTTTTCTGAATTTCAAATGCTCATGATCTGAAACAATTGGATAGGTGTTATAGAATTATGACCAAAATAAACCCCTTGATTTTGGAAGAATATGACTTATTTATATCTTTATTACATTATGATCGAACAAAGTTGAATGTCCTTATTAAGAGCCGAGGTGGCAGCCTACCTGGATCCTTTGCTATTTGCATACCACCCTAAAACTGGTGTTGAAGATGTTCTGCTCGATCTCCACAGAGCACCTGGAGAAGCCTGGCTGTGTGGTGACAACAATGTTCTTTGACTTCTCCAGTGCTTTCCATACCATACAACCCCACCTTCTGGCCCAAAAGCTAAAGGACCTTCATGTCAACCTACACATAATCAAATGGATTGTGATCTGACCAATAGACCACGGTTCATAAGACTGAACCAGGCAGTATCGGATCGGATATGTACAAACATGGGGCCCCCCCGCAAGGGACGGTCCTGTCACCTTTCCTGTTTATCCTTTACACAAATGTCTTTACACACAACAATGAACTGATGACTGCTATAGTAAGCTGTGTCACGAGATGAGACAATACTCACCACAGGGAAACAACAGAGTCCTTTGTGAAATGGTGTGAGGCCAACTACCTGGACCTGAATCTACTAAAGACCAAAGAGCAGGTGGTAGATTTTAGGGGATTTTTTTTTAAAATCAAATTTGTATTAATGGTAAAGACCTTAGTACTGTTGACTTTTACAAGAACTTGGGTGTAATAGTGGACAACAAGCTGAACTGGAAGGAGAATTCACACAGTGTACAAAAAAGCCCAATCCAGACTGTATTTTTTAGGGAAGCTTAGATATTGTCGTTGACAAAATTCTTTGCATGTTCTACAGCAGTGTGGTGTGCTGGAATAGCCAAGGAGGACTTAAACAAGCTTGACAAAATCATCAAGAAAGCCAGTGCCACAATCAGCTGCAGTCTAGAATAGGACATATTCATAAAAAGGTTGCAAGCTAAGACACATGATCATGGACACACACACACACACACACACACACACACACACACACACACACACACACACACACACACACACACACACACACACACACACACACACACACACACACACACACACACACACACACACACACTCCAGAGCACTGTAATGCAGCACCCACTCCACAACACTGTAGTGAATTGAACTTTAAGGCCTCTAAGGTGCAGATGCCTTCATACTGTATGTGTCTGTTTTTTATCATGTGTTTGTTACATGTCTTCTCTTGTCCTTCTCATTTATTGATGATGCTGAGTGCTAAAACAATTTCCCAAATGGGGATCAATAAAGTACTACTCTACGCTCTACTCGTCACAAAAAGAACAAGCACAAATTACTTAATTATGAATCCTTTACCATGACTAAATGCAGCTTGATACAACATTGTGAAGATGAACTATCTTGACAAACCTCCTTATGAATGGAGTGATTGTAACTGTAGATGGGAAATGTGCATGCAGAGTAACTCAGAGGTTGTACCAGTGTAGTCTGACAGGCATTACAGTAACCCCTTTTGGACCACAAGCAGAAATAAGGCAGGTTGTGGGATATGAGATGTTGATTATGATAGGTTGTATTAGATAGTTCCCTTTTGAGTCTGTAGAATACTATATATCACTTACTGTATGGTCTCTGAATTATAAACAATGTATATGAGAAGAGGTTATTGTAACAATATAACACTTTACACTTTAACGTCTTGAAATATTACATTTTATTGACAAAAAAATAATCTCTGTACAATTTTGCATTGAATATCGTCACTAAAGCAGCATACAGTATAGATAGTCTATGTAATGTGTAATAATCTATTGCATTTAGGCTCCATCTTCCATTGCCTAGCCCTAGTGCTTATAGAAAACATCAAAATGACATAGAAACATCAACATGCATGGCATATCATGGACAGAAGAACCTTACCCTGAAATATTGCTCTGATGTATTTATTTTCCCCTTGGTTATTATAACAATAACACAAACATAAATAGCAGAGGTTTCATGCTCACAGGGGCACGTGCCCACTCAGATTTGTCCTGTTTAAAGATAAATAAACTCAGCAAAAAAAGAAACGTCCCTTTTTCAGGACCCTGTCTTTCAAAGATAATTTGTAAAAATCCAAATAACTTCACAGATCTTCGTTGTAAATGGTTTAAACACTGTTTCCCATGCTTGTTCAATGAACCATAAACAATTAATGAACATGCACATGAAAGTCTTTTAAAGTGGAAAATGAAATTCTAATCTACGAGTTTTTTCCCCCTGCAAAGTTCTCCTACAACAGGGCGATCGAATTAAAATCCTACACCTGTATTCTGAGACGCTTGACACATATGTCCCCTGATGTATAATAATGTTAAAAGTATACAACATTCTTTAATACATTTTTGTGATAGAAGAAACAATTGTATATCTGTCCGATGAGACTGTCTAGTTAGCTAGATTAAGGATTGCTTGGAACTCTATCAAGAGCTAAACAGAATGAAATGTCAATGAATGTATTGATCCATACAATAGAATACAATGAAAGGAACAGGCTTGGAACCTCTAACCCTGGCAATTTGCCTGGCAAACTCATGGGTACACTCGCAATGGCTGCCTGGTATTGTGATGCAATCATTTCCATGGTAATGTCCCTTTTTCAGGACCCTGTCTTTCAAAAGTAATTCATAATAATCCGAATAAATTCACAGATCTTCATTGTAAAGGGTTTTAACACTGTTTCCCATGATTGTTCAATGAACCATAAACAATTAATGAACATGCACCTGTGGAATGGTCGTTAAGACACTAACAGTTTACAGACGGTAGGCAATTAGGGTCACAGTTATGAAAACTTAGAACACTAAAGAGGCCTTTCTACTGATTCTGAAAAACACCAAAAGAAAGATGCCCAGGGTCCTTGCTCATCTGCGTGAACGTGCCTTAGGCATGCTGCAAGGAGGCATGAGGACTGCAGATGTGGCCAGGGCAATAAATTGCACTGTCTGTACTGTGAGATGCTTAAGACAGCGCTACAGGGAGAAAGGACGGACAGCTGATCATCCTCGCAGTGGAAGACCACGTGTAACAACACCTGCACAGGATCAGTACATCCGAACATCACACCTGCGGGACAGGTACAGGATGGCAACAACAACTGCCCGAGTTACACCAGGAACGCACAATCCCTCCATCAGTGCTCAGATTGTCTGCAATAGGCTGAGAGAGGCTGGACTGAGGGCTTGTAGGCCTGTTGTAAGGCAGGTCCTCACCAGACATCACCGGCAACAACATCGCCTATGGGCACAAACCCACCGTCGCTGGACAAGACAGAACTAGCAAAAAGTGCTCTTCACTGACGAGTCGCAGTTTTGTCTCACCAGGGGTGATGGTCGGATTCGTGTTTATCGTTGAAGGAATGAGCGTTATACCGAGGCCTGTACTCTGGAGCGGGATCGATTTGGAGGTGGAGGGTCAGTCATGGTCTGGGGCAGTGTGTCACAGCATCATCGGACTGAGCTTGCTGTCATTGCAGGCAATTTCAACACTGTGTGTTACAGGGAAGACATCCTCCTCCCTCATGTGGTACCCTTCCTGCAGGCTCATCCTGACATGACCCTCCAGCATGACAATGCCACCTGCCATACTGCTCGTTCTGTGCGTGATTTCCTGCAAGACAGGAATGTCAGTGTTCTGCCATGGCTAGCGAAGAGCCCGGATCTCAATCCCATTGTACACGTCTGGGACCTGTTGGATCGGAGGGTGAGGACTAGGGCCATTCCCCCCCAGAAATGTCCGGGAACTTGCAGGTGCCTTGGTGGAAGAGTGGGGTAACATCTCACAGCAAGAACTGGCAAATCTGGTGCTGTCCATGAGGAGGAGATGCACTGCAGTACTTAATGCAGCTGGTGGCCACACCAGATACTGACTGTTACTTTGATTTTGACCCCCCCCCCCTTTGTTCATGGACACATTATTCAATTTCTGTTAGTCACATGTCTGTGGAACTTGTTCAGTTTATGTCTCAGTTGTTGAACCTTGTTATGTTCATACAAATATTTACACATGTTAAGTTTGCTGAAAATAAACGCAGTTGACAGTGAGATGACGTTTCTTTTTTTGCTGAGTTTACATTATATACCGTATTTACAGAGCCTTCAGAAAGTATTCACACTCCTTGACTTTTTACACATTTTTGTTTTGTTACAAAGTGGGATTCAAATTGATTTCATTTTCAATGATCTTCACAAAATACCCTGTAATGTCAGTGGAAGAAAAAGTATATACATTTTGTATTAATGGAAAATAAAACACTAATATATCTTGATTGGATAAGTATTACACTTCCTGAGTCAATACATGTTAGAATCACCTTTGGCAGCGAATACACCTGTGAGTTTTTCTGGGTAAGCCTCTAAGAGCTTTGCACACCTGGATTGTACAATATTTGCCCATTATTATTTAAAAAATGTGTCAAGCTCTGTCAAGTTTGTTATTGGTCATTGCTAGACATCCATTTTCAAGTCTTGCCATAGATTTTAAAGCCGATTTAAGTCCAAACTGTAACTAAGCCACTCAGGAACATTCAATGACGTCTTGGTAAGCAACTCCAGTGCATAAATGGCCTTGTGTTTTCGATTATTGTCCTGTAGAAACGTGAATTTGTCTCCCAGTGTCTGTTGGAAAGCAGACTGAACCAGGTTTTCTTCTAGAATTTCGCCTGTGCTTAGCTCTATTGTGTTTCTATTTATCCTAAAAAACTCCCTAGTTCATGCCAACCCATAACATGATGCAGCTACTACCATTCTTGAAAATATGAAGAGTGGTACTCAGTGATGGGTTGGATTTGCCCAAACATAACGCTTTGTATTCAGGACAAAAAGTTAATGTATTTGCCAATTTATTTGCAGTATTACTTTAGTGCAAACAGGATGCATGTTTTGGAATATTTCTTATTCTGTACAGGCTTCCTTGTTTTCACTCTGTCATTTATGTTACTATTGCGGAGTAACGATGTTGTTGATCCATCCTCAGTTTTCTATCACAACCATTAAAATCTGTTACAGCCATTAAACTCTGTTACATTGGCCTCATGGTGAAATCCAAGAGGGGTGTCTTTCCTCTCTGGCAAATGATTTAGTAAGGGCACCTGTATCTTTGTAGTGACTGGGTGTATTGATACAGTGTACAATTAATAACTGCACCATGCTCAAAGGGATATTCAATGTCTGCTTTTTATCCCCTTCTACCAATAGGTGCCCTTCTTTGCAAAACATAGGAAAACCTTCCTGGTCTTTGTAGTTGAATCTGTGCCTGAATTTCACTGTTTGACTTAGGGACCTAACAGATCATTTTATGTGTGAGGTACAGAGATGGGGTAGTCATGTTTAACAGTAGTATTGTATACAGAGTGAGTCCATGCAACTTATTATGTGACTTGTTAAGCACATTTTTACTTCTGAATCTATTTAGGCTTGCCATAACAAAAGGATTGCATACTTATTTACTCAAGACAGCTTTACATTTTTTATGAATTTGTTAACATTTCTAAAAACACAATTCCACTTTGACGTTATGGGGTATTCTGTGTAGATCAGTGATACAACATCTGAATTTTATTTTAAAAAAGTAATACTACTTGCCACCTAGCAATTTTATGAAGTTGGCTTTAGCTATCCCAGATAGGTTGAGGCAATCAATCAAGTTAGAATAGCTAGCTTGTCTAACTATCATCTTCGCTGGCATGCCTGCTGGCAAGATTGGTAGACTTTAGAAAAGCAAGTAATAACTAAATGTACTGAATAAGACTCACATTCCTTTCAATATTTTAGCAGAGATGCAGAGAAGCATATTTGGTTATTTCAAAAATAACCACTAGTCAGGAGGATACAGACAGCTCAAAAGGTACAGTTGAAGTCAGACGTTTACATACACTTAGGTTGGAGTCATTAAAACTCGTTCATCAACCACTCCACAAATGTCTTGTTAACAAACTATAGTTTTGGCACGTCGCTTAGGACATCTACTTTGTGCATGACACAAGTATTTTTTCCAACAATTGTTTACAGACAGATTATTTCACTGTATCACAATTCCAGTGGGTCAGAAGTTTACATACACTAAGTTGACTGCCTTTAAACAGCTTGGGAAATTCCAGAAAATTATGGCATGGCTTTAGAAGCTTCTGATAGGCTGATTGACATAATTTGAGTCAATTTGAGGTGTACCTGTGGATGCATTTCAGTGCCTACCTTAAAACTCAATGCCTCTTTCCTTGACATCATGGGAAAATCAAAAGCCAAGACCTCAGAAAAAACATTGTAGACCTCCACAAGTCTGGTTCACACTTTGGGAGCAATTTCCAAATGCCTGAAGGTACCACGTTCATCTGCACAAACAATAGTACGCAAATATAAACACCATGGGACCACGCAGCCGTCATACCGCTCAGGAAGGAGACGCGTTCTGTCTCCTAGAGATGAACGTACTTTGGTGTGAAAAGTGCAAATCAATCCCAGAACAACAGCAAAGGACCTTGTGAAGATGCTGGAGGAAACAGGTACAAAAGTATCTATATCCACAGTAAAACAAGTCCTATATCGACATAACCTGAAAGGCCGCTCATCAAGGAAGAAACCACTGCTCCAAAACCGCCATAAAAAAGCCAGACTATGGTTTGCAACTGCACATGGGGACAAAGATCTTACTTTTTGGAGAAATGTCCTCTGGTCTGATGAAACAAAAATAGAACTGTTTGGCCGTAATGACCATCGTTATGTTTGGAGGGAAAAGGGGGAGGCTTGCAAGCCAAAGAACACAATCCCAACCGTGAAGCACGTAGGTTGGCAGCATCATGTTGTGGGGGTGCTTTGATGCAGGAGGGACTGGTGCACTTCACAAAATAGATGGCATCATGAGGAGGAAAATTATGTGGATATATTTTAGCAACATCTCAAGACATCAGTCACGAAGTTAAAGCTTGTTCGCAAATGGGTCTTCCAAATGGACAATGACACCAAGCATACTTCCAAAGTTGTGGCAAAATGGCTTAAGGACAACAAAGTCAAGATATAGGACTGGCCATCACAAAGCCCTGACCTCAATCCTATAGAACATTTGTGGGCAGAACTGAAAAAGTGTGTGCGAGCAAGAAGGCCTTCAAACCTGACTCAGTTACACCAGCTCTGTCAGGAGGAATGGGCTAAAATTCACCTAACTTATTGTGGGAAGCTTGTGGAAGGCTACCAAAACGTTTAACCCAAGTTAAACAATTTAAAGGCAATGCTACCAAATACAAATTGAGTGTATGTAAACTTCCGACTCACTGGTAATGTGATGAAAGAAATAAAAGCTGAAATAAATCATTCTCTCTACTATTATTCTGACATTTCACATTCTTAAAATAAAGTGGCGATCGTAACTGACCTAAAACAGGGAATTGTTACTAGGATTAAACTGAGTTTAAATGTATTTGGCTAAGGTATATGTAAACTTCCGACTTCAACTGTATGCTTAGATATGCAGAAAAACAAAAATGTTTGACATAGAATTAAGCACAATGATCATGGCTCTAGATTGCAAGAAAAGCTGTTTAATGTGTTTGAAAAATGCAATTTTCTCCAACTTATGAACAGGGGGCAAGCCCCTCTCCTGACCACCACCAAGCCATCCTCACATACTTTGTGCCCCTCAGATGTTTGGAGTGCATGACGCCACTGATAAATAGTACAGATATTCAAAAGTTACAACATTATAAAGAACATTAATGAAACAAAAGTGAAAGCATTCATTCATTATTACTGTATTTCATACATATGCTCTGTTCCAATGTAGAAGCGTAGTGACGTTGGCGCGTGTTTTACGCACGCAGACCATAGCGTAGCCTCATATCATTATGGGAATGCGATACTCTTACACTGCAGGAATGTATTGATTGATTGAATTGATATGTGTTAGGACTTGTAGTGAAAGGCAACATTTAGCCTAGCATTAATCAACCCCCATCAACAAGGACGTCTGTCTTTCGCAACATCCAGGTGTGTGTAGGCCTACACGTACATATTTACGCATTCAAACCGCCGACAGACAACTCAAATGTGATGCTTATTACCACGATGGCTGTTGGCTACTGTTCAGATACATGACCACTTAATTTCTGTTTCTGGTGCTTATTCCGCTCATAAATGTGCTCTATTCTAGTCTGACAGTTGCGGCTGTTCTCATGAACAAAATCGTCAGGCGCGTGCCAGCAGCTGACGTCTCCAGTCCTGCGCTGAAGCCTGTCTCCATATTCTGACAAGATTTAGGTAAATGTACCTAGTGTCTCATTTTTATTCGATTGAATATAATTTATCATTGTTTACGAATACATAATTTAATTTAAATAGCATATCTGTGCTGTAGTGTTGAGATTCGTTCTGGGCAGGTGTTTTGGAGTTTGTTATTTACGGTTTTAAAAATAAAGACCACGTTTTACGCCCTATTTTGACCCTGAAGGTTTGGATTGATCTGCTGTTGCTTTGGACAGTTGACGACTGGTTTGGGGGTCTTATTGTTTTAGGACAAAGATCATCTCAAGTCTGGGGCCTGTTGCACAAAACTAGGATAAGGGATTAAGCCAGGATATCTTGGTGATCCTGGCTCAATTGATCCGTAATCCGGTTGCACTAAAGATGGATAGGGGGCAGGAGGATATGTTATGGTATAAATTACCATGGAGATTTATTCTGTGGAGCTAGCCTGCTCCAGACCAGGCTAAATTCCAGGATCTATTTAATCTCATCCCTAATGTCAGTCAGCAGTCACCACAAATGGAAACCAATAGTTATTTCACTGCTCACTATACATTGTTATCACATATAACTAGACCCACTGTTATTATTTAAACGTTTGTGATCATTAATTTCAATGATTTTGGATAAAAAATAATTTTTAGATTATGTTGCTATCATTAGATAATTTACAGTTTCCCATAGACTATAAGGCTATATATAAAATGATAGAATATTAGGGCCACAGAGGGGAAAAAAACACAAGTAATAATATTGTAACTGGTTGTTTTAAAGGAGGACAGTTGTTAAAATGACAGATGTGGGGCATTTCGTGAAATTGTACTTCAGTATGGTTTCATAAACAAAGACATGCTGATGTGCCAGAATATTAAGTATCACATTGTCATAAGTATCAAAACTGTAAAAACAATATGTAGCTTTTCTGCAGAAAGAACCAGCCTCATAAATTTATGACTTTATCCTTTTTCTTCAGTGTGGCCCTAGTACTCTGTCATATAAACAAATACACATTCCATATGAATATAAAAACACAATGTGTAACATTATGTTCCTTTATTGAATAAGGACAAAACAAAGCAGGTAAACCATCAGCTCCTTTCGAAACTGAAGTCACAGTGACTACAAGATGGAAAGCACAGAATCCAAGCATATTATACAAAATGATACATACACATTCAAAGGTCTGTATATAACACACCCTGCATGTCTGCACACTAAAATAAATGCAGGACAAATCCATACACATCAACTGAACAGACAAATGAATGGATGCAGTAGCCTCCCTGCAGCCTTGTATTACACACAGTATACCGCACAAACATCATAAGAGGCCAAATTCGTAAAAAAACGAACCCAAAAAAAACCCAATTCCTCTGCCACCGCAGGACATATTTAACCAAAATTGAAAGCACACATACTAACTAAAATAATTCAACACATATTGGTCCCTCAGCAGCCGACCACTGTCGTCATCAGGGAAGATTGCCGGATTGTCCCAGTCCATGGCTGGTGGCACTCTGGGGGCCCTCTCCTTCCTCAGGCAGGCCACATTGTGGAGGACAGCACAAGCCACAGTAATATCACATGCCCTAACAGGGCTGACCCTTAATTTGTGAAGGCAGTGAAAGCGTGCCTTCAGGAGGCCAAAGGTCATTTCAACTCTGGCCCTGGTCCTGGCATGGGCATGGTTGTAGGCCTGCTGTGCTTCCTGGGGGTCTGTGAAAGGTGTCAGGAGAAAAGGCTGGCAGCCATACCCCCTGTCTCCCAGCAACACACCAGAGAATTCACCTGTCAACACAAAATCTCATCATTACTACCTCATAAACACAGTGATATTCTTGACACAGCCATGATGGTTATAAATAGGGGTTGTGTGGCTTACCTTGTGATAGGCACTGATAGATTTCAGAGGCCCGAAAGATTCTGGAGTCATGGACTGAGCCAGGCCATTTTGCCACAACATTGCTGATCACACAGTCAGCATTGCAGACCATCTGAAATCATAAGATGAGGAATATTACACCAATCAATGCACATCACTGGCAATGCAGAGTGTTCGTCAATGGACAATATCAAAAAGTTATGTTCACCTGAACATTAATGCTGTGAAAGGATTTCCTATTCACAAAATCGGCCTCATGGGCACCTGAGGGGGCTTTTATCCTTATGTGTGTGCAGTCCACTGCACCAATGACATTGGGGAAACCTGTCACACAAAGTAATGAGTATCCTACTATGTGTTAACAGTTGTCCTGTAATTTGTAGATCCTCTTACCTGCAATCCTATAGAACTCCTCTTTGATGTCACAGAGTCTTCTGTGGCCAGGGAAGGAGATGAAGACATCTGCTAATGCTTTGATAGCCAGACACACACTCCTTATTGTGCGGCAAATTGTGGCCTTGTTCAGCTGTTCTGCATCCCCCACTGAGTACAGGAAGGCTCCACTAGAAAAAAAGCGCAAGGCCACACAAACCATTTGCTCCACACTCAGTGCATGGCTCCGTGCAGTGCGGTGCTTAATCCTGGGACCCAGTAGTCTGCATAGATACCTGATGCCATCTGCAGAAAACCTGTATCTTTCATATAGATGGTCATCAGGGAAGGCCAGTGGGTCCAACCGGTCCCTGAAGACCCTTTCTCGCCTGAAGGCTCTCCTCAGCACAAGTGCTTCTTCATCCACCACATCTCGCACGAATGGGCATGCCATTGTCAGAGCAGAAAGGAACACACAATTTTGGGCCTTCATATAGGCTAGTGGCCACACCTGGTGCTGGGGGGGTGGGCAAAAGAGGGCGATGCCTTATAACGATGACTTGGTTGTACTGATTGCTGGGAAAATAAAAAAAACCTTAGAAAGATGCCACCGTCCTGTGTGCTCACAATAAGAGCTCATATGTCATGGCTCACTTGACTTTACGAGAATATACCTAATTTTTATTTTGAGCTGTGTCATCTTCTTGGAGCTGGGGGAGGAAAGAAAAATAATGATTAATACATTTGTGTTACAGTTAGCATACAGTGTACATTGAAGGCATATCTCACCTCCCTCTCAAGTTTTTTTATTTCAAGGTCCAGTTTCCTAATTGTCCTCTTTTTTATTTCGGACTCCAGTGCAAGATTTTCCATCTTTTTCTTCTTGTACTGAATGTCTATGTCTGCCAGTTCTATTTGGCGCCGGAGGTGGTTGCCATACAACTTTCTGATAGCTTGTGCGCTCTGTGAACACAATACAATTAGCGCAGCTGGAATTTGGCAGGATGTGGTGTCCTTTTATTAATACTCACTATGTTGCCAGGCTGGTTTTCCCACTGTATAGCATCTGGGTCCTGTAAAAGAAATTAGATTTTTTGATTTTGATGAGGACTCCTCACCATTGTAGAGTAAATAGTACTTTCACAGTCTTAACATGATACCTCATGCCTTCTGGAATCCAGAGAGATGGTCTCCTCCTCATCATCGTCTCCATCATGTGCTGTTGCTGCTGCACTGGGGCCTTCACCCTATCACATTTAATCGGATTCATATTGAAGCTAGTAGACAAGACATGCCAGGCCTACAGTATGCCTTTGATGGAGTACTCACTGGATCAGCATCGTCTGGTGCTTGTGCTGGTGGCTCTAACAGGAACACAGTGCTGCCAGACACTGCAAGGCAATAGGTAAACCAAAGTCAGACAGTCCAAATTGATTCAATATGAATGTGGTTGTATCCCATGTAGAGATGGAAGGACATACCTTGAATGAAGCGGTTGGCATCTTGGGAGGAACCTATGCTCGTCTCTTTCCCCCCAGGGATCCCCTCTAAGACGGGCCTGCCTTTATTTAGCTCCAAGGCCATGTCCTCTGCTGGGGTAAGGTCAGCCTTTGGTGACCCACCACCCGTGCCTTGTCTGTGGGTATTCTTTTTCACTGCTAAAACAGTACAGACAATGTGTGAGCAGGCACCTTCTGGGTACAATATATGCTTGTGCTTTGTTAAATATTAGTCAGGGACCATACCATTCTGCAGAATGTTCTTGTATTTGATTTTGACCTGCTGCCATGTCCGTTTTGGCCCGTTCATGTTTAATCTACACACACACACACACACACACACACACACACACACATTTAATGGAGTCACACTGCAAAAAATTACTTGGTATTTTTGTCTTGTTTTCAGTAAAAATATCTAAAAATCTATCATAGCTTTATACAGTGTGATGGAGTTACTTTACACAATTTCACTCATATCTGCAGTGCATTTCAATTAAAAATTTAACCGTTTCATAATTACAGTACAACTGCATTTTTGGAGATGTGAATTAAATATTTGAATTGTAATTGTGATGTTTCAGCGGAGCGGTGACTGTGTAATTGTGCACTACTTACGCATTCAGGCGGTCTGCAATACTTTGCCACGCTTTTTCTCTTTGCTTTATCACTGTGGCGGTGTTGCCTTTCTTCTTAATTATATCTTTTACCTCCTCGTATGCCTCCATGAGGATTTGTGCTTCCGACGGGGAAAAGTACGCGGCTCTAGTTGCCATGGTAAATCAGTTAATCTGTGATCTGTGGCGGGGTCTATTTGAGTGAGCCGTGAGCGCGCACCTATCCAGGATTGGTTTCACCTGGCTTAATGAATCCGTGTCTGCTCATCCTGGCTTGGTCTTTGTGCAACCAATTAAGCCTGGACGCACATGTTTTGGCTTCATTGAGCTCAGCTGAGTCATTTATCCCGGATGTCTTAATTCTACTTTTGTGCAACAGGCCCCTGGACTCGCAGGAAAATACTGGCATTTGTTTTACCACCACTTCTACTTTGGAAATACTGTGAAATAAGACTACAAGGTTTTGGTGTTTGTTTTTAAAACACTGGACATTTCTAAAGCATACTCATGTCATGTCTTGATGCCTACTGCCAGATCCTGAAATATAGCTGCTTATTCGGGTAGGCTGTATCAAATTTGGTTCAGTCAAGTCTTAAACTGCTAGGCTATGTTTTGTTCATTTTCTGATTCTAGACTTAACGTTTATGTAAGTTTATTTTAAAAACATTAGCATGTTATCTTGTTTCAGGACAATGCTGTCAACTGAAGGCTAGTGCTGAATAAAATATGATAATAAAGTGGTAGGTGTATATTGTAGACTATATGGTAAATATGTCTAATTTAAATTTGAGATGATACACCATTGATATTAATGACACCTTCAAATTATTTAAAGAAATAGTTTATTTATGTATATACATATAGTTTTGAACAAGAATGAAGTCCTTACCTTGTGCACTACCGTGTGTCCTGTCAGTTAGTGAGCTTACCTGTTGGGCTTTCAAAGCGCGGACCCCAAAATTGGCATTTGTCATCCACCACTTAAACTGATGATTTGTTCAGTAATATATGAAGAAAAACATTCTTAGAAATTACATTTTAAACTTCTGGAGCTTAATTACCTTCTCGTTGTGTGAGTGGAAATCTCCTTGTCCCACTGGATACATCTCTGCACTTTTGGAGAGGGACACTTGGAGACGGTGCTCTCTTTTTGCTTGATTGCATCATATTCCCACCAGCATATTTTCCTCTGCATTCAAGTGGTCAGTTTTAATAAAAAGGCGTCTCTGTGTGTCCAAAATATCCCCTAGTAATGATTTTGAGCCGCTCTCAGAGGCTCCAAGGCTTGGTGAATCTACAAAACCCCAGTGGAAACTCTCAGAGCTAATTTGTGCAGCAAGTGACAATTTATTCTCAATATTGGCTGTATGACTGGTGGATGGGCCATATGATGTGAAAGTCATTGGGGGAGGACAGAGGGAGTTTGGGGAGGGGTATTTACTATAGGGCCAGTGTCATACCATTTCAAAGGGACATGTTGGCACTTGTGGGACTATGTACCCAAATAGGCCCTTACTGAGCATCTGGGGCCTTCTATATTTTACAGTAATGGTTGAGTCCAATATGAGCACCTCTACACATTCAATTTACATGGAAGTGCCCCTTTTGCAGGGATTTCTGGGAAGAAGGAGGCTATCGAGGTTGGGACTTTGGAGAGAGCGAGAAGTATAGAGAGAGGCACTTTGTAAAGGTAAGAAAAGCTATGTTCTACTATGGTTAGGGTGCCATTGGATGGATGTGGGGTATATAGAGACTCTAATCTCAAAATGTATCCAGAAAAATGTAGATTTTCAGGTGCTAGGTGGTGTCTGTAAAATGTTATAGAGAAGGAAGGGACAGGCCATTATGCTGTGCATATTTAAGGAAATATGGAAGCACGGCTAGGGGGAGCCATAGCTGGGAAGGGAATGGAGCTTGATGGCTCTGTGCTACTGCAGAGGAGATGTGGGTTGGATTTAGTACGCACAAAGTCAGTAAAACTCCAGAAGAAACTGTATTGTTGTCTATTGTGTTAGTCAGCTATGGTCAGCTCTACATTGGTCTCAGGGCTGTTGTCCAAAGGGAAGTGCCCAAACTGTTTCACAGGCTGTGCTCTGTAAAGACAGATGGGAAGCTGTGATGATTGAACAGTAAGAGACACAAAATTATTCAAATAAAGAGCAAACATGCAAATGGTAAACTTTGTAAAGATTTTAGTGTGAGATAACATGTAGAATTTATTTAGCTTGCTCTGCTATGTGCATATCTAGAGACTGTAAAGATGGCCGCTGCACTTAGGGAGAGTGGTGAGAGTAACTGCCCACTTCCTGATTGAAGCACCATCGCAGCTGCCTTGTTTGTGCTCATGATCAGGCAAAATATGTTGTTTGAATACAAATTACCATCTTTAACTTAGAATTAAATTAATTATTTGGGAAATAATGGTGGTATTTGAGGTTTCAGGACATGGGCCTAGACTAACTGCTTCAAACATGGAGTGCTGCATGGTCCTGAGTCTCTGAAGGCTCAGCTATACAGTAGCACAGTGGTGATCGGTTAACCTAAAAGGGAGATGTTAGTGGCCTGGTCAGCAGTTTCCCTGAAATAGCATATTGGGTTAACAGCCCATATAAATCCACTTTTCTATGCATACACTTTTCTACTGTGTACCAACAGTTTACTATGGGATGGGTAGAATTGAAACCACCAGTTATAAAGCATTCAATTGGGAGGAACAATTAAACACAGGCTTCATTTGTACAAAGGGTTAAATTACAGTGCCGCTTGCTGGCATTTCTGCATGATGATAGACAGACTACTAATGTGAAAATGTCTGTAATAGTGCTTTATGTTTCTTAAATTACTTAACTCTTTGCTGTTTTTGTTGTTTTAGAAGTACATTTTTTCCCCACAAGGTTAAATAAAACAATTAACTTTCATTACCTACATTTCAAAGCCGTATTGGGTTGACTGATGGGTGATGGGTAACGAGTTCTCTCTCAGATGCAGTGTTATCTGTAAAGGGAAAGACACAAAAATATAAATAATTATCCAAAGTAATTAGAAATTGTATCCATAGGTATATTTCAGATCTCAGAAAGTGACATGTTGTCTCACTGGTGTGGTAAGGGTTAATTGAGCACCGGAAGGCAGAAAATGTCGTAAAAGGGATCATATTCTCATGAAAAATGGGCTTTTAATCAGATTACGTTAAGCTACTATCTCCCCATTTGCTTCTTTTCAATTTCCTTCTTTCCCCCATATTAATTTCAATAACATCCTATCCAAACCTACTAACTAATATTTGCCTGAATGTAAAGGGTTAAAATGTGCTCTGGAGTGACACTGCTACTCAGTCCACATCATTGGTGCTGAAATCTGACTGAGTTTTTTCACCCCATAAAAATATGTACATTTTACTGCCCTCTCTGGTAGATTCAGGCAGAAAAGAGTGAGTGGGACCAAAGACAGACAGGCAACCTGGGTGTTCCTCACACTATATTGTGTGCAGTGCCTCTACTCTTGATAAACCCTTGTCTCCGCCTGTATATGTGGGTGCACCTCTGCCAGAACCCATGGGCATTTAGCCACTGCTGCAATCCCACAACTGGGGTGTATGTTTGTAGTGGCTGTGGTCTCAGTAGGCATTCCTATCCTTTCATTTGCACTCAGTGAGGTGAGAGACTAAAAGAGATTATGAGCAGGCTCTCACTTTGACACCGCCACTGCTCTCAGTCTGATATCTGTCAAATTCAACTTGTGACTGTGGTACATTAAGGCTGTGCTTTTTCAAAAACACCTTGGTCTACAATTACGTGTTTTTACAACATATTTAAACATGAGCATAAGAACCACTGTGTAGACTGAGAAAGCACTTCAGACAATACACCTCAACTCATACAAGTTAAATTAGCCTCTGAATTCCTCCACTAGAACACAGTGAAATGATTTAACTTCATGTACAGTAGTGTCTTTGATGTAGTACTATAGTTATGCCAACCGTGCTGAAGTGCTAAACAGAGCGCTGCTATGCTTAAAGAGAAAATTGTTAACTCCTTCACTGCCAAATGCCACTGCTACTCCAGATTTTAGACTTCTGTTTTGGTTTGTAGCTACTGTATGTTCTACTGCAGTAGTGGCCATGTGAGCGAACAAAAAGTGTATTGAAGAGTAGCTCCCACCATATTACTTTGGTTACATCACTTCTGTGCACTCCTTAGAAACAGCTGACAATGTAAGTCAGTTGCACGACAGCTGTGTGACTGTTGTTAGCAGCTGTAAAACAAAAAACGCAACCACAAACACCCTCATCTCAGTAGCTCTTTGTGTGCATCATGTGGAATCATATAATAACTTTCAAGATAATGTCCATGTAAACCCACAGCTAAAAAACCAACAACATATTTTGTATTTCAAACATGTGGAAGAGATGACCCAGCATTTTGCCGCTAAGCCACCTCGGTTTCGGTCGCAGTGATCTAGGTACACCTTTGGCAACAACTGCCGATCTTTGAAAACGTCCATCAATCTCACTCAACTCATGCAGGTTAAATTAGCACCATGAAATTATTTCACTTCATGTACAGTATTGTCTTTGATGTAACAGTTTAAGCAACTGTGTTGCCATAGTACAGGTTTCTCTTCCACTGAGATTAAGCTCAGTCTGTTGTTGTCTCTGCTTCTCTGTATGACTCAGTCTTGTCCAGTGTCTGTTAGCTTCTAACCACCACTTGAGGGGCATGACTTCCACATTTCACCTGCTAGCGCTGATATCATGGCTACACTGGAGCGATCAGTCTTTTTTTAGAGGCACATTCAAAGCAGCGTGGTGCTGAAGTGTTGAACCGAGGGCTGCAATGCTAACAGAGATAGCTGTTAACTCCTTCACTGACAAATACAATGTCTCTGTATAGTAGGCAATGTGATCTCCTTTTAGAAACTGTATGAAAGGCTGTAGAGAGAGATGCTGTCTAATCTCATCTAGAAATTGAGAGAACACTATTAGCTGTGCACAGATGCAGTTCATATTTTCCCCCAATCTTGATGGATGTTATCTTTTCTTTAGGCGTCACATCGATCAGAGCCTGAAGTCGCAGTCCAGGAGCTTGTCAAACCCTTCAACGTAAGCAATTACAATTCCTCCACTCACTTGTCAACTGCTACAAATACTTCTTTACAAATTTTACTTAGATCATTTTACTTAGATATTTTAATCACATGCAAAATACAAAGGCTCTGTCTGACACTTCTTAATATAGCCTACATATGAACTCCAATTTGATTAAAGCTTTCACTATTTTACCTACATTTCTGTCATAATAATAAGGGTGTTTTATGGAAACTTACTGCAATGTGTATAACATAATTGTGTCTGTTGCTACAACTTTAGGTGTCAGTTGCTCGATAGCTGTGGTATGGTTGTTGGCAGCAGTTAACACCCTCATCTCAGTATCTCTTTGTACAGTATGTGCAGTTGCATCATCTGACACACTATGGGCCCTACAACAGGTTTCTCTTCCACCAAAATTGAGCTCAGATATTCTGTCATCTCTGCTTCTCTGTATGATTCAGTGTCCTGCCCAGTGGCTGTTAGTGTCCATTGCTTCTAACAACCACTCAAAATGTATGACTTCCTCACTGGAACTATCAGTCCCCTCCATAAAAGTACATTCACATCGGCCTTGTGCTGAAAGGAGGGCTGCTATGCTAATGTTATGGAGGTAAGAAAGTGCCATGAGCTTACTCCACACAACTAGCTTAAATGTCGCCAATGGTGCTATTGTATCGGATCATTTTCTATAGCGCAACTGGTTGGTAAGTTGTCAAGGAGTGCGGTCACGTGTGTTTGCGATTAGAGCGTCACTGGTTTGAGCCCAGTAAAGGGACACAGGGACAGTTGAGGAATTAAAGCTGTTAGCAGCACACTGATTTAGGTTTCACTAACAGAGATGGCTGTTAACAGCTTCACTGCTGTCCAATATCAACTGGAAATTGAATGGACACTACAAGCTGTGCTCAGGTACGGTGATTAGTAGTAATAAGTGCATGTTATTTATTTCAGGCATCACATCAGAGTCCCATACCAGGAGCTGTGACTCAGCGTAAGCCATTACAATTCCTCCACTCACTTGTCAACAGATACAAATACTTTTTCCAAATTTTACTCTGAATTTTACTTAGATATTTTACTCACAGCAATGATACAAAGGCTCTGACACTTCTTAATGTACCCTACATATCACCTCCACTTTGATTAAAGCTTTCACTATTTTACCTACATTTCTGTTTTACGTAGTAAACTTACTGTACTGTGTATAGTTTTATTTTGGCTGTTGCTACACCTCTGTGCACCCCTTAGCTGACAATGGGTATCAGTTACATGACAGCTGTGGTACTTGTGTTAGTAAAATGGACGTCACGCTTCCTGCTTAGCGAGTACCACTTCCTCCTAATTCGGCTCACACAGAGGCTCAAACCCAGGATCTCTTGTTTGCTAGCACATGTGACCGCCCTCCCAAAGCGTCTTACCAGTCACGCCACACAAAACTAGCTATTTGGTGGCGCAAGTGGGGACACTTCAGGTTGAGGAGTAAGATTTACATATCCCCATGTGCTACATTAGCAGCTGTCTTGAAACAGCAACCATGGACATCCTCATCTCAGTAGCTTTGTGTGTGCAGTTGCGTCGTTTGGCATCATAACTTTCAAGATCATTTCCATCTAAACCTTCTGAAGACACAGCCAAAAAAAACACAAAATATTTAAAAAATCTTTTTGCACTTTGTCATTGTCACTCCTCATTCCTCTAGTTCCATTCACATTAATGGAAGCTTTCCATGGAAGTTGGCATCACTCGACACTGCGGCCGTGGGATAGTGAACCAATCAAAAGTGGATTGAAGAGTAGCCTTTTCCCCGTAACCCAATCAGCATTGTGTATACATGAGCCACTCCCACACCCTGCCCTTACATGGCACGGAGGACTGGCCAAGGTCTACTGATGGATGTAAAGGCTGCTAGTTCAGAGACAACAAAACCACAATACCAAGACTACTACTACTATTACTTCTACTACTACTACCACAGAAGCACAACTACCAAGAGTACTACTACAGAACCAGAAGGATGGAAACAGCTACCGACTTGACTCTGGTAAGATCCGATTACTAATCATAATTTTAGATTAAATCAATGGACATTGAATGTATCTAGCACAGTAACATCTATTTTTGTCCACAATTTCAGATTGAATAGTGCTAGTTGTAGATCGCACTGATATCAAAAGACGTAATCCCCTCCAATGATTGCATAAAATATGGTACATTCATCAATACTCTGAGAAGAGTACTTATTTAATTAACATTTCCATCTAATGTGGGGCATATATGGTGTTTTAAACTCCAGTTTCAGAACTGGACAGCAACCATCTGCCATTGGCTGCAGCAGGATACTTGTTCTGTTTGTTAAAAATAAGGGGTATAATGTTGTGTCCCAATGTTGTAGAGTCAGTCGGTGTTCAAAGAGCAGGCTAATCTGTTCTTCAGCTGTATGACAATATTCTATTATTATTCAGCTAAATTACAGATGCATTTGCCGAATGTGCGTACACAATAAAAAGTTATCAAGGATTCACAAGGCTGCTTTGTGAATATTCTGAATACAAGTTAAAGTAAATCACCCCACATAATTCACATTCAATAAAGTTGGCACTACTTGCAGACATTAGCGATGTACATACTAAAATACTCTTCTCTCTAGGATGACAGTGAAGTCGTATGTACAGCAGCAGCCATGGACAAGGAGACAGTGGTCATAATCCTACAAGGCATGGAGAAAGTCTCCGCCGCTACCATTAACCCACTCTTTGACATTACATTTACATTTACATTTTAGTCATTTAGCAGACGCTCTTATCCAGAGCGACTTACAGTAGTGAATGCATACATTTCATACAATTTCATACATTTTTTTTTTCTGTGCTGGCCCCCCGTGGGAATCGAACCCACAACCCTGGCGTTGCAAACGCCATGCTCTACCAACTGAGCTACAGGGAAGGCCGACATAGTCACTGCAGTGGTGAAGGTGACATAGGGCCTGGTCGCCAAAGACCTCACCCAAAACCTGGACGCCCAACAATTCGGCCACAACCACGCCAAGCTGGAAAGCATCTCCAAGACAAACCAGCAGATTCTGAAGCAGATTCACCTGAACGAGGTCAATGAGAAGTACAGCAAGTATGAAGAGTATATCAAGCACCAGTACACCGCCCTCAACACCATGGAACAGATCAAAAACGAGTTCAGAGTTCCAATGAGAGAGACAAGGATACCCTTGCTCTAGACACGTACTACAGCAGTGTCATAGAAGAGAATACAACTTTTGAACAAAGAGGTTTGCTGAAGGTGTACCTAGAGCACTACAAGCAAAAACGAGACGTCATGGAGAAAAAGTGTTCCCAACTGGCTAATGTCTTTCAAATGGGCCTGATGACACTAATGGCATATACGGTGGTCAGAGAGGAGGGTGAACGTTGAATTCAGGGATAAATGGGCCCCCAGGGTGGAGAAGATTCAGGCCAAGATTGATGAGTTGCTGGCCCAGTGTGAGGGGATCTGATCCTCATCCACTCCCAGGGTCGGGTGGGCATATGAGGGCTTTAAAGGGATACTTTGGGATTTTGGCAATGAGGCCCTTTATCTACTTCACCAGAGTCAGACCATTTTTATGTCTGTGTCCAGTATGAAGGAAGTTAGAGGTAATTTTGCGAGTCAATGCTAACTAGCATTAGCGCAGTGACTGGAAGTCTATGGGTATCTGCAAGTCATCTAACTCTGGGGACGTAGATAAAGGGCCTCATTGCCAAAATCCTGAAGTATCCATGTAAGGTTAAAAGCTGTTTGGAGACTAAACTAGTCCTCTTCCCTCAATTTAAAAAGAAAAGTAATTTCCTTTTGGCTGGTGGGCAATCCTCTTTGTCAATGAATGGAATGGATTAAATCTAGATTGTATAATAAAACCACTACCTGGTTTTGACTTCTGTGTCGTGACCCCCTGCTTGCCATCATGTCGGAGATGGGGATCGTGGAGGACAGGGCCAAGCTGAAACAGGGCCTGGTGAAGGTCCTGCAGTGTGTGGCCACCATCTCATCTGCTGCGGCTGTGGTCAACCCCATATTTGGCGTGGCCAGCTCTCTAATCCGAGTGGTGCTGCACCACGTGGACGATGAGGACATCCAGACGCTGAAGCGCGAGTTTGGCTCGGTCAACCGTGCCCTGGACCAGCTGTCCCAGCAGAACCGCAGCGCCCTGCTACAGATCAAGAAGGAGACGCTGGACGGCCAGTACTGTTGTGTGGAGGAAAATCTGCACAACCAGTTCCGCAAGTTCATGGAGATGGTGGAGGCGGGGCCCAAGCACCGTGAGCGCAAAAAGGATGACTTCGAGGAGAGCTACTCCAACGACCTAGGCGACCAGAACCTGCACACACTCTACGAGGGTGTGGTGGGAAAGCCGAAGCTGTTCAGCAGGCCCATCCTGGAGGTGTACCTGAAGCACTCGCAGGGCGGCCGCCGCACCATGGAGAACCTGTGCACGCGCCTCACATACCTCTTCTGCATTGGCCTGATCGCCCTCATGGGTTACGCCGCTGTCATCGGAGACGACGAGGAGGGCATCAGCGATGAGTGGGCCGAGAAGATGGAGCACATGCAGGAGAGGATGCAGGAGGCCCTCCAGAAATGCAAGTGAAGAAGAAGAAGAAGAGGAGGAGAAGAAGGTGTAGAGGTTGCTAATTGTCCTCAATATGTAGGACTCTCTCCACATTTCCTCTATGACTTAGGACCCCGCATCCTTCCTTCCTTCCTTCCCACCATTTTCTCCTTACTCCAGGTCAGCTGTGTATACAACGTCTGTTTATTCAACCAGTTAATTGTCTATCAATGTGGATCATAGGAGGTTGGTGGCACCTTAATTAACTGGGGAGGACAGGCTCGTGGTAATGACTGGAGCGGAATTAGTGGACTGGTGTTTGCCATTCCACGCGCTCTGTTCCGGCCATTATTATGAGCCGTCCTCCCCTCAGCAGCCTCCTGTGATGTGGATGAATTATTCTTTAATGATCACATGGCTATTCACTGTTGGTATCTATGAGTTAGTGGTAAGTAGATTGAATGAAAACAGTTAGGGATTTGCCTCATCCACAGCAGTAGTCAATTAACAGACCTATATAATATATGTGAATGTTGATATGGAAACCTGCATACACAGCAGCCTGAATATCAACATTTGGACTGGCTCTTAATTAGATTTAACTATGTCATTCCTATCTTCTAAAGAGTAAGATGTAGTGGTTTTAATGTCTGACAATATTCAGCACTTTTGAAAAATATGTTGTGTTGCATAGGTATTTGCTGGTGATTTAGAGGGAGACAGTTCGAATGGGCTCATTCTGTTGCATGAATGTAAGATGCACCATAATGGGTATCTATTTGAACAGATATCTACTCCATGCAAATCTAATAGTGCCACTGATGCAACCTAGCACTTTCAAATAAATAAACATTATCTATACTGTGGACACTATTAACAGAGCATGGCAATTATATAAATATATATATATTTTTTTATTGGCTTTACTGTGGGTTAATTAGTATTACTTTACTTATTATCGGCACCTAAATTAACTATTTAGCATTTAATTGGAAATAGTATAAAAAAGTATTGATAAATAATGCACTGTAAAATCTAATTTAACCAAAATCTAACTTAAAATATCCAAAGTTATCTAAGAATGTATTTATGGAGGGAATCCAATAATTAATGCCACACACACACAACACTAGCATTATGTTATTTCCATAATTATTCAACAACAACACTAGACTGTCTGTCAAAGAGCTATGACCCTGATAATGAAGTCAGTGGGATGAAAGTTATAGTGCAACTAACGCTAAACACTTGTAGCCTGTTCAATGTAATACCAAAACTGGGTTACTATACTGTCCAAAAACACTACTGTTTCCTTTTCAACCACATTGTATGGTGTTTCAGTTTGTTTTCATGAACACACTACATTATGGTGGATGTGATGTAAGCCAACCAAGTGCAGTGACAACACTAAACTAACCACACAACAATACAAAAGGTCAAAGTATACATTAACTTTAAGTGCTTCCTCTCTTATGTGTTCTCTTGTATATCAGAGAAATGAAGTATTAGAACAAATGTTTGTTTGTTTTTACTAAGGGTGCTTTCGTAAATTCACTCTGGCCATCTACTCCGATTTCAGAGCACTCTCGTCTGAGTGTCAGAGCGTTGAATAACTGATTAATTTACGAACACGCAACACCTGTTGAATATGACCAGTGTCAGTAAACGTCTGCAAAAAAAAACATAATTAGATTGTTGCCAGCAGCCCAGTTTGTCACCAACACTATAAACAACATGAAAACAGCCTAACCAGCTATTCTAGGGCGAGTAAAATGGTCAGAGTAAGGTGTTCTCCTATGTGTGTCTTGAAGTAGCTAGCAAGCTAGTCAACTGTAGCCAGTTAGCTTGGGTGCTTGACTGCCGTTGTGAGATCAACCCTACTCCTCGGCCAGAGCGTCCACTGTGCCCTCTAAATGCTCCGAGAGCGAAACGCTCTGAATATACAAACAGAGAATCTGACAACGCTTTAAGAGAGAGAAGCACAAATTACGAACACACCCTAAATAATTACATTTCTGGGGAATTGTTTTTGCTCTGTGACACTCTTTCTTTTCACTTATATTATTTGCATATTTTGAAGCCATTTACACCAAAAGTAGCGTAAGAGATCAGAAATCACTCTAAAAGACATTATGGGGATGTTTTCTAGATGTTTTGGGGATTTTATATATCTTAATTTGCCATAGTAGTTATGATTTTGATCAGTATCCTCTCATAACTGACCAACAATGTCTCCTCTTATACTGTGGTCCATGTTCCATGTCCCCTTAACTGTGTCTTTGCCTAACAAAGTTATGTTCTCTACTTCATTTGTTCTTGTGCTCTAAAGCACTGCAGTTTGATTTGATCTCTTCTGTGCTATTAACCCCACTATTCAGATTTCCAGTGATACTGATGCCATTTCTATGCTCACCGATCCATATCTGCGATTCATAACCCTATATCAATGAAATGGCTATTCTGTGGTACCAGTCCCTGTCTCTAATATTGTTACAACCGAGATGTATGGCTGTTAAATAGTTATAATTCTGCATTGTTAATGTCACGGTTGTCGTCGGGAAAGGAGGACCAAAACGCAGCAGGAATGTGGATGCTCATCTTGATATTTATTGAAACCGAGAAAACACGAAAATAAGAAACGACGAAGAACTCACGAACAACCAAAACAGTCTTGTAAGGCTCACACACGCAAAACAAGAGACAATCTACCACAAACACTAAACCAAACACATACCCATATATAGGACTCTCAATCAGAGGCAACGAGAAAGCACCTGCCTCCAATTGAGAGTCCAACCCCCCATTAACCTAAACATAGAAATACAACTAACTAGACTAAACAGAAATACATTAACAAGGAACAGTGCCCAAAAACCCCGGAATACATAAATCAAATACCCTTCTACAAAAACACCACCCCGAACCACACAAAACAAATACCCTCTGCCACGTGCTGACCAAACTACAATAACAAATAACCCTTATACTGGTCAGGACGTGACAGTTAAAATGAATTAGATGGGAATATATTTACCTATTTACGGCTTTCTGAAAATATATGCTCCTCATCTAAACGTCATAGCCTATTTTTTGTTATGTTCTTTGTTGCATGGTTGTACTATGCAGCACTATCAATAAAGATTGAATGTAAAATATCACTTGTATTAGATTGATTTTTTGCATTAAAATATACTGAGGCATTCACAAAAGTATTATTTTAATTTGGTTTATCTCAAAATGATGATGAGGGTCAATACATGCTGTCAGTTCCATGATTTTTTTTGGCACCCTTGATTAAAAAGAATACTATACTATAAATAATATAATTAGAAAAGGGATCAGTGTAGTTTTCATCACAAGGGGAGGCTGCTAGAGTATTGAAAACAGGGGTATCAATATTTATTTACCCTATCTTTTGAGGCTTGTTAAACAAAATCTTGTTCTCTGAACAATTGTATTAGTATAAAATAATATAATTTACAAAAAATGTTGAGCATGCAATATAAAGTCTACACCATCTTCAATTTTTTTCACATTTTCCTGCCTTAAAATTAAAACTAAAAAGTGATAAAAATCAATGTTTTTTCCTACAGATCTACACAACCTACTCAACATGTTCAAAGTGAAAGAAGGTTATAGAAATGTTTCTATACTTAAACAACCTAAACTGAAATATCATAATTGGGTAAGTCTCCACCACCCTGAGTTAATGCTTGGTGGAAGCACCTTTGGCAGCCATTACAGCTGTGATTCGTTTGGAGTAAGATTCCATCAAATTTGCACAACTCTTAGGGCAACATATATCAATTGTTTTTGTCAAAATTGCTCAAACTCATTACATTTGGTTGGGAATCATTGATGGACAGCAATATTCAAATATTGTCTCTGATTTTCAAGCAAATTTAAGTCAGGACTGAGACTAGACCACTCAGGTACAACTCTTGGAAAGCCATTCTGGTGTGTCTTTGGCATTAAAATGTGTAATTGTTGTGGTAGTTAATTTCTGCATTACCAAATGAGGAGAGTTAAACTTCACACATCAGTCAGAGTTATACTTAAACTACATCTTTAATAATAAGAGCTTTGCAACAGCACTGACTTTCAACGATTTGCCATTTCTAATGAACCGTTGAGAGTGACAACACAAAAGTACAAAGATACACCCCTCTCAACCTACATGACGAACAACAGATACATAGAATGGTCACAAGGTTAAGATTTGTATGAAAGATATCTATAAAATATAGCAGACAACAACTGCTGTGTCAACAGTTTTCATTGTAAAGACCTGTGTCTGGTCCTCCTACTCCAAACTGGTATAGCACAAAAACATTAGCTCATTCAATGGCATAACTCAATTATCAACTCTAGATACTCCTATCTCAAGAAAAACCCCTTCTTGACCCCTCTCCTGGACAAGCTCACTGAGTGGAGTGAATCTCTAGGTCATACACTATCCCAGGATAAGTGCAGCATCAGAGAGGACATACAATGGTTCCAGACACTGCCATACACCTCCCCCTAATGCCAAAGGAGGGAGTGACTTTTGGTTCCCCATTAATCACGCCATCCCTTCACATGGTTTAAGAATAGGTAAAGACACATTCACATATGAAGACAATGTTCCATCTGTCCTCTTCCCTTTCTGATATTCTGCATAGCACCAGAGACATGTAAAAGACAAGTCTGACCTCTCCCCTCTCTGGGCCCCAAGTGACTGAGACCCAGCTGAGGGAAGAAGTGCAACTGCCAACACCAGAGTCCAAAGAAATACATTCTAATAACAAGTATATCACATAAGCATATTATGCAGATAAGACATCTTAATTACTTATGTTACCCAGCTAATTCTGATTCATCCACCACATTGTCTCGCTGAAAAATAAAACTCTATTCCAGGGTGAGGTTTTCAAATGACTGGGCTTTTCTCAAACTTTTTTCCTTGGCTTTGCTCCTTTAATATTTATTTTGATTCTGACACACTCCCCAGTCACTGCCGATGACAAGCATACCCATAACGTGATGCTGCCACCACAATATAGTTTTGAGTTTAGGCCAAAAAGTTAATTTATTTGCTCTTTTGTCTGGTAGTATTACTTAACAGCCTTGTTACAAACAGAATGGATTATTTGGAATGGATTTTTTAAGACAGGCTCATTTCTTTTCACTTTGTCATACAGGCCAGTAATATGGAATGAATGCAATGTTGTTGATCCCTTTGTATTTTCAAATATTGTGGTGGCAGCATCATGTTATGGGTATTTTTGTCACCGGCAGAGACTGGGGAGTTTGTTAGGATCAACAGAACCCACCTCAGTCTTTTGAAAACCTAACCCTGGGATTTTATTTTTCTGCAGGACAATTACACACATTTTAATGCAAAATAGACATTATCCAATTATGATATTTCCATATTATTATATTTAAAAAAAAATTGTATTACTTTCTTTCACTTTGAAAATGTGGAGTAGATTGTGTAGATCTGTAGGGGAAAAAAGTTCAAGGGGGTGTACACTTTCTATAGGCACTGTAGCTCAGTATTTGTATTATTTATTTTATACAGTCTTTTTTGCTCATCTTTTCAAGGATGCCAATAATTATGGACCTGACTGTATCTGAGACATTGAAAAAGGTAGGAGCTGAGAATTGAGAAGTCCATGCAGGGACGGACTGGGACCAGAAATAGCCATGAACATTTCTAACACACTGGCCCATTTTCTTCCCCAAGACCCAAATTATTAGCCAAATAATAATTTTGTGAAACAAAAAAAACGAACAATTTATCTGGCATTTACCTAAACTGCCGTATGGCCAGTCTGCCCCTGAGTCCATGGCCTAATCGCAAATGGACCCCTAGACCCTATGCACTTGCGGAGATCTGAGAGGATTTTATTCTTTTAAGCAATATGGTGAAACTTCCACTTAGGCTATCAGAGGGCAAGGTGGAGCTATTACCATATGGATTGTATATGTCTAATGTTATCATAGCTCCACAAGTGCATAAGGTAAAGGGTCTAGTGGTCCTTTTGGGATCGGGCCCATGTGTCGCATAAAGCCAGTCGGGTAGTGACTGTAGTACATGGCTCTTCATCCCTGTTCCTGGAGAGATGCCTTCCTGTAGGTTTTCACTCCAACCCTAACCTAGCACATCTGATTCTAATAATTAGCTGGTTGATAAGCTACAACTGGGGTTGGAGCGAAAACCTACAGGAGGGTAGCTCTCCAGGAAAAGGGTAGGAGATCCCTGCTGTAGCATAATTTCATACCTCTAGGTGTCAGAATAGACTTGGAATCCTGATATGTAAACATTTGGTAACACTGCTACTGTAGGCACCAACATATGATGCCATATAAGTGAATTTAATACCTAATGATATAGTGCATTTTAACATTTGCTATTAGCTGTCATAACTCACAAGTAGTTATAACATCGTTATAATAAATCACTATGATGTATTAGTGAATGTGTGAATGTTCTTGTCGCCAGCAGATGCTGTTGTGTGAAGATGCTTGTTTCCGGCTATAACCCTTTTGAGTTTCATGTAGAACCCTTTCTACAGAGGGTTCTACATGGAACCCAAAAGGGTTCTCCTATGGGGACAGCCAAAGAACCCATTTATCTAAGAGTGTACTGTATATTTCCACCAGAGGGCCCGGTGTATACCAAACTGTATTAGCAAATCAATGTAAAGGTCTATGGGCCGTTTTGATAAGCCTCATGGTGGGGCTAAATGAAAAATACATTCATTTAGGAAAATATATTACCATGAGAGTAGGCCTACTCAAAAGTCTGCTTTTATTTTAGGCCACTACACGGTTAAAGAACAGACATCTAGACAGCACACACAGCTATAGGCTACGCCTCTGTCGTAGTCCTCATGCCAGCCAGAAAAACAGGTTTCCCCCCACACCCCCCTCCCCTGAGTCGGTGGACCAAAACTGAAATCTATTAACCTGTCTGGGAACCTGGGACGTTTGCGTCCCACCCTAGTCAACAGCCAGTGGAATCACGCGAAATCCAAATACCTCATAAATGCTATAACTTCAATTTCTCAAACATATGACTATTTTACACCATTTTATAGATACAACTCTCCTGAATCGATTTCAAAAAGGCTTTACAGCAAAAGCAAAACATTAGATTATGTTAGGAGAGTACCCTGCCAAAAAGAATCACACTGCCATTTTCAAAGCAACTAGCATGCATCACAAATAACCAAAACGCAGCTAAATGCAGCACTAACCTTTGACAATCTTCATCAGATGACACTCCTAGGACATCATGTTTCACAATACATGCATTTTTTGTTCGATAAAGTTCATATTTATATATAAAAACAGCATTTTACATCGGCGCGTGACGTTCAGAAAATATTTTCCCTCAAATGCTTCCGGTGAATCAGGGCTACAATTTACAAAATTACTATTCGAAAACAATTTGTTAAAATGTAATATTGTCATTCAAAGAATTATAGATTAACATCTCGTGAATGCAACCGCATTGCCAGATTTAAAAATAACTTTACTGGGAAATCACACTTTGCAATAAACGAGGTGCTATGCTCAGAAAAATAGGCTAGGCGATACAGGTTAGCGCCATCTTGGAACCATCTAAAATCAAATATACTATTGTAAATATTCCCTTACCTTTGATTATCTTCATCAGAAGGCACTTCCAGGTATCCCAGGTCCACAACAAATGTAGTTTTGTTCGAAAAAGTTCATAATTTATGTCCCAATAGCTCCTTCTTGTTAGCGCGTTCCGAAGGCTACTCATAATGTACGAGGCGCGCGGGACTTGTCGTCACGAATGTGCAAAAAATATATATTTACGTTCGTTCAAACATGTCAAACGTTGTATAACATAAATCTTTAGGGCCTTTTTCAATCAGAGCTTCAATAATATTCAAGGCGGACGATTGCATTGTCTTACTAAACGTTTCAGAACGAAAGGGTACCCACGGGCGCCTGCGTCATAGTAGTAATAGCCCTCCCCCTATGACCAACTTTCCAGGCCTCTCGTTTGGTCAGTTTTTACCGGAGAAGACTCAAACCACTTTGTAAAGACTGTTGACATCTAGTGGAAGCCTTAGGAAGTGAATCCTAACTAAATGAATCCTAACTCACGGTGTGTTTCATAGGCAAAGTGTTGAAGGTGATTCCACAAATCAGATTTCCACTTCCTGCATGGAATCTTCTCAGGTTTTTGCCTGCCATATGAGTTCTGTTATACTCACAGACACCATTCAAACAGTTTTAGAAACTTTAGAGTGTTTTCTATCCAAATCTACTAATTATATGCATATTCTAGTTACTGGGCAGGAGTAGTAACCAGATTAATTCGGGTACGTTTTTTATCCGGCCGTGCAAATACTGCCCCCTAGCCCCAACAGGTTTTAAGACAAGTAGGTCAACTGTCTGAGAAAGGATATTGTCTTACCTGCATAACTTCATGAAGTGTCGGATTCACTTGTTTCATGTGCAGTTGGACTACATGTGCAGCTCCCACAACTTTATGCATCAGTCAGAAGTCATCTTTTGAGATTGGCCGCTGCATGCCTCAAATACACCGAAAAATAAGATATATTTTTTTATTAAATGGCAATTAAATGCCGTTAAATTAAATTGTGTTTTGTCATCCGTTTCATAGCATATCAATGAATAGAAAGGTACAATTGTGCATTAACCAAATCTATAAGCAGATTATAATGATTTATAAATAATGATATGCGTAATGGTTTCTGGTCATGCGGACATGGGGTGTAGCTCATGAGTCTATGGCGTGCACAGAGAGAGATAGAGAGAGAGAGAGAGATAATAAAACTGATGCAATTAATTGTTTTAGACACTAGGGAGTTGTTTCAATCCATTGTAAAAACTGTAAAAATTGACCATTTTCATCAATGTAATTGAACTGTCATATAAGCCTATACAATATTAGAGGCACAATATGCCACAATAGCATTTTGATTATGAGGTCAAAAGCTTCAAACAGTCATGCACATTCCCAAATTGTATACAACACTTCATTAATTGGATTTCAGTAAGTAAACTCCTGAATACAATGCTGGTTAAACAAAAAGATTAGGCTAGAAAATATTGTATGTGTTATAGGTAGCAGAGTAAAGCTTTCCCTGTAGGGGAGATGGACTCGGTAAAAGGTATCGACGTCTCACCCATCGATCAATGTCTTAATCGATAAAACATGTTACACTATCCCACATTTATACAAACGTGCTGTACTAACCGATATTTTCTGACCATTTCAGAATACACAATATGTGCACATTCCGCACCCATTTTCAATGGCTGACTCTTTCACGCAAAGTGCGCAATAGTCTCTTCGAAGATCTTCAACCAAATGCCTGTACCTGAGAATACACAGACACATCTATCTTTCCCTCTTGCATAAGAGTTTAGCAAAAACCTCTAAACGTAAGCACTGGCTGCTGAGTCAGGGGAGATGGAATCCAAAAATATTCCACCACATAGTGTGCGCTCCTCTCTCTCTCTCGCTCTCGCTCTCTCTGTCCCCCTCTCTCTCTTTGTCTCTACATGTCAAACTGCAGATATTAAATGCGTGGCCGTGAATCCTGCTCTCGTTTTGGGACCTAACCTCAACATTACAGTGAAAAGAGAGCCGTGGGAAAACTTTAAAAAAATCTGAACTGCAGCTGTTGGGGCTGATCGGGCGTGAAGGACGAGCCACTACCAGGTAAAGAAACGCTGTGCTGTTGTAAGAGTGGAATGGGTTTCTCTAACAACAAGACAGGGGTAAAGACTGCAAGGTGTAATCAATGTTTCTCATGGGACTTAGCTAAATGCATGCGTAAATGTACCTATACAGTGTGTCTCCATCATACATGGGCATGAAGGAAAACACTGAATTATTATATTATTCGACCTACAATCGTTATTAATTGCAGTTGGAGTAATACAACTGTAGAAGTAAATTAAAGTCAGTATCAAAAATGTGTTATATGTTGTTATTCATTTTTTTCTCAAACATTGGAAATTACAACACAGATGGATGGCAAAAATATAGTCTAAGATATTCCAATAAAACACATCTAATTGGTGTTTATTTATTTAGGCTAATTGGTTAATTGGACATCATGTATTTGAAAATGACGCAGTGGCTGTATGACCATCCATCCTCTACGGATTGTTGTCTGACCAAGGACACAATAATTTAGCCTATTAGAGTTTGCAGACAAGGGATGAAAGGGGATTTTTTAAATATCTATTGCTTGGACTTGGTCGTTCTGAAACCAAATGATGCATAAACAGACCCAGTGAAGGGCTGCTCACACCTCTGTCTATTTCAGTCATTTTATAACATGATAAATGTATCATCCCTTTTGGCTTTAGATTGTCATTTGTTTTACATGCAAATGTTGCATCTCATTCAATATTATACAGATTTTTACCTTTGACCTTGACAATATCAGATATAAAAATGTAGCTCTTGTATACAAGCATCTCTAAAACGTGTCTGTAAATAGTGGCATAGTGGCATTCATGGCCAGTGATTACACTTGCTGCCTGACTACAGCACTTTATTGAGTTAATTATGATATTCTATGTATTTCTTTTTACTGACTGTCAATCATTAAAGGGACAAACAGCAGTAGAAACTATAACAAAAAACACCCCTCCACTATAACGTTCGTAACGTAAAAAAAATTCTAATATCATAAACAGAGCTATGGATGTAAGGACTGACCATACATGATATAAAAAATATACTTTTAACCATTTTTTGAGACTTTATAGTGTTTGTTTATATTTACTTTGTTGACAAGCATTGGAGTAACACCAGCTCATATTTTGGGTTGTGATACGGTAAGATAAGCTCAGGCATTTATATGTTATATTCTTCAGGAATCAATGGGTACATATCATTACTTTATAATTCCAAAAATGTGTGTAGGAACTGCTGATTGCCCCTTTAAGATTTAATCGTGATGTGGCCCATAAATGTATGTTTTGGTCTGTAACAAGGTTCTCAATCTTATTTGTAAACGTCCAATAGTGATATCGAAATTGTTAATTTGATCTGTGTTACTCTGGAGAGAAAACTCACACATGGCGCCCCCATAAGGGATTGAATGTCAACTGTTATTATAGGGCATTCAACCACTTTATTTGAGGTTAATGTGCAGCTTTTCCCTCCAGATTTTGAGCCAGATTTCTGAAGACCGGTACACCTAAACAGGCATTGACACATAGTTCAACTTTCATATTGATTCTCCCTCCAGAGCATGGCAAGTCCTCTGGAGAAGGGGGTGGCCCAGAAGAAAGAGGCCATTGAGGCTGTGATGGAGAGTTTTGAGGTGAGGGGCTGAGGTGTTGGCCAGCGCAGTAGGGGAGCTCTTCCCTCTCTGTAAGCTAGCCGCCCCTGTCCTACGACTAGCCCTGGACACCGTGAAAAGCAAAGAGGTCTTCTATGTCAAAGAGCAGTTCCTGTCCGTGAGGAACGAGCTCGACATACTGTCCACCCAGCAGGAAGACATTGACTGTGAGATTAAGAAGGGCCGGCTGGATTCCCAGTACTTCTCGGTGGAGGAGAACATCAGGAACCAGTTCCGGAAGTACATGGACATTCTGGAGGCCAAGCCACAGTTTCAGGAGGTCAAGAAGAGGCTGTTTTTGGAGCACTTCTCCAAGACCGGAGGGGAGAAGAACCTGTATGTGCTGTATGATGCTCTGATGGGCACCAACAGCTTTGGGGAGTCCATCTTGGAGGTGGTGGAGAGGTAAAGTGTTCTTAACCATGCTAAATGGGCCTTTATGCATCTGTGGAGCATGTCATTGGTTGAGTAATTTAGTTTGTGGAATGAATTTGAACTGTTAACTTGTGATTATGGTAAATATGATGATTAATTTTATTGTTATTCACAACAGCTGAGTGGTTGGTTCTCCATTTGTCTCAGGTATGAGGCGAGGAACAGGCGCCTACTGGAGGACTTCTGTGTGAGGATGAAGTAGCTCTTCTGCCTGGGCCTAATTGCCCTGCCGGGCCACTATGCCCTCACCAAGGGATCAGATGAGGAAACCATCCACAACTGGAGCAGAAAAATCGAGGAAGTGGAATCAAAAATGAAGGCATGCATCGAGGCCTGCGTAGCAGCCTTCCCTGAACAGGCTTGCCTTGACGCCCAGCGTCTTCTCCAGGAAAAAGAGGAACGCAATCTTCAGGACACAGCTCAGGATGTACAGGAATTCCTCACCAGGAAATACGACTGGGTGAGCTGGTCGGTCCGAGTGGTCAACCACTCTGGCAGCAGCTATCGGAACTGGCGTGCCGGGGTACCACTTCCAACACATGGCCGGTCAGAACTGGTTTGCGGTGCTGCAAGAGAACGATACCAACCTGGTGGTTTCCTACAGCACCAGTTCCCAACCGGTGCCTCGCGACTGCATCCGGCAACTGATGGAGGAGCCAGGGAAGAAGGGTGATGGAGAAGGTCCTGGAGAAGCAGCTGGCGGGGTTCGTGGTACATGCTGTCAGTCACCACAAGGAGAGCGGGGCCACCTGGAGCTTCCCTGAGGACTGCCACTACTGGGAGAGGCACAAGAACGTGGCGCTGTGCGTACACTCAGAGTGATGCTGATAGAGGTGCAACAAGTCAGACAAATAGGGATCATTATGTTATCAACCTGAGGGGTTATTCTAAATAACACCTGAGGGGTTATTCTCTTTAAGGTGCCTATTTGACCACCTTAAAGAGGATGTGTGCGTAATTAAGGTAAATGGTGATGAGGTTTTGTGAATACACCATGCAGTTTGTCCTAGCCATTAAGTAATACTATGCACTGTGTATAGCAAGTAGCTTTGGTGGCAATTAGATTCACTGCATAGAAATCTGAATGTATTGCTAATTTGAGGCAGTGTTACATAGCCAAGTGTTTGCAGAGTATTTCATTAACTGTATATGCATTTTATTATTATAAGTGACTAACTCCTACCATAGCTTATGACCACATTTTACTCAACATTCTCTCATAGTTAAATAGCTTAACTCAATGCATCTTACCCTGCTCTCAAATACTCACAGTTTATGTGAGAAATAACCTTGCTGCCCACAATTCCACAGAGATGATTTTGCTGAGATTGTAGCTTGTGAGCTGTGCTCTCATTTTGTCTCTCTACGACACAGGCTGGCCTACATTACAATGAAAGAGAGCATGGAAGCTGTTCTGCCATCCGGGAAAACAACTTGGCACTCAGTGTTCTCTACTGTGCCTTGTCTTCACAATACACTCAAACTCTTGCTTCTGAACTCATATCAAGCATGCTGCAGTAGCAGAACTTTAATGGTATTACCTCCCAAGCTGTGCCTATTTGTGAACACATTATTCATGCCAGTTGTTACAGCATGGATGTGAAGTGATGTTTAATTGACTAATCTTTCTAATTCGTGCCAATTCAGTCATAATAAAAACATCATTTAAATTCTACATTTGTCATTATGCTTCGTGACAAACGGCAACACATAAGCTGTTATTGGATGTATATACACTGCTCAAAAAAATAAAGGGAACACTTAAACAACACAATGTAACTCCAAGTCAATCACACTTCTGTGAAATCAAACTGTCCACTTAGGAGGCAACACTGATTGACAATAAATTTCACATGCTGTTGTGCAAATGGAATAGACAACAGGTGGAAATTGTAGGCAATTAGCAAGACACCCCAAATAAAGGAGTGGTTCTGCAGGTGGGTACCACAGACCACTTCTCAGTTTCTATGCTTCCTGGCTGATGTTTTGGTCACTTTGAATGCTGGCGGTGCTTTCACTCTAGTGGTAGCATGAGACGGAGTGTACAACCCACACAAGTGGCTCAGGTAGTGCAGGTCATCCAGGATGGCACATCAATGCGAGCTGTGGCAAGAAGGTTTGCTGTGTCTGTCAGCGTAGTGTCCAGAGCATGGAGGCGCTATCAGGAGACAGGCCAGTACATCAGGAGATGTGGAGGAGGGCAACAACCCAGCAGCAGGACCGCTACCTCCGCCTTTGTGCAAGGAGGAGCAGGAGAAGCACTGCCAGAGCCCTGCAAAATGACCTCCAGCAGGCCACAAATGTGCACGTGTCTGCTCAAACGGTCAGAAACAGACTCCATGAGGGTGGTATGAGGGCCCGACGTCCACAGGTGGGGGTTGTGCTTACAGCCCAACACCGTGCAGGACGTTTGGCATTTGCCAGAGAACACCAAGATTGGCAAATTCGCCACTGGCGCCCTGTGCTCTTCACAGATGAAAGCAGGTTCACACTGAGCACGTGACAGACGTGACAGAGTCTGGAGATGCCGTGGAGAACGTTCTGCTGCTTGCAACATCCTCCAGCATGACCGGTTTGGCGGTGGGTCAGTCATGGTGTGGGGTGGCATTTCTTTGGGGGGCCGCACAGCCCTCCATGTGCTCGCCAGAGGTAGCCTGACTGCCATTAGGTACCGAGATGAGATCCTCAGACCCCTTATGAGACCATATGCTGGTGCGGTTGGCCCTGGGTTCCTCCTAATGCAAGACAATGCTAGACCTCATGTGGCTGGAGTATGTCAGCAGTTCCTGCAAGAGGAAGGCATTGATGCTATAGACTGGCCCGCCCGTTCCCCAGACCTGAATCCAATTGAGCACATCTGGGACATCATGTCTCGCTCCATCCACCAACGTCACGTTGCACCACAGACTGTCCAGGAGTTGGCGGATGCTTTAGTCCAGGTCTGGGAGGAGATCCTTCAGGAGACCATCCGCCACCTCATCAGGAGCATGCCCAGGCGTTGTAGGGAGGTCATACAGGCACGTTGAGGCCACACACACTACTGAGCCTCATTTTGACTTGTTTTATGGACATTACATCAAAGTTGGATCAGCCTGTAGTGTGGTTTTCCACTTTAATTTTGAGTGCGACTCCAAATCCAGACCTCCATGGGTTGATAAAGTGGATTTCCATTCATTATTTTTGTTTAATTTTGTTGTCAGCACATTCAACTATGTAAAGAAAAAAGTATTTAATAAGATTATTTCTTTCATTTAGATCTAGGATGTGTTGTTTAAGTGTTCCCTTTATTTTTTTGAGCAGTATATGTGTGTCTTGCCTGTCTTGTGTAAACATGTTGACGTCTATTTCCATTAAAGCAAGCTAGTGCACCCGCACTCACCGGGTCCCCTACTAATTGAATTGCTATTTGCACATAAGTCAGCGTTTCCTGTCCACAGCTTTGGTTTGATAGTCTATGAATAATCTTTGGCTGAGCTAATATCCTGAGGACGAGCTCCAAAGTGCTTGGATCAGCATGATGGAATCACTCATTAGCTGTGTTGGAGGTGGAGAGCAGTGGAGACGGCCAGCAGTTCTGGGTCAGTGGAGTAGCTATATGGTTCTGCTAGGGCTTTAGCCTCAGTGCTACACTATCGTTAATCAAGCCTGTCAAAATTCATTGAGTGCAGTCTGTAATATACAGTGCAGTAGGAAATATATGTATTTTAATCATCCCCTTGTCTTCCATGCACCCTCTCTTAATGTGTCTATGGGCTGTGTGAGGAAAACAGGAGTTAGGATATTTCTTGTTGTTTACTTGTTGTTTACTAGGGTGGCTTTATGGGATAACACTGCTCTTCTCTGAAGGTTGAGTTTCATAGTCAAGGGTATGAGTTCCATAAGAAGGATCTCATTGATCATACATTTACCACCATTGAAAAACAGGTGGTGTTGAAAAGAGAAAGAATGCTGCAGACCAATGGGTGTGTCAAATAGTCACCATGAAAGAGCACTTCTCTTCAAACCAGTGGCGGAATTAGGTATACAAGACATGGGCAGCCTCCCAGTGCGGCATCTTGCCGGGGGCCGTCACAGTGCACCCGCCCCCAAAAAATCGGAATGGTGACATTTGCGCGATCGGTTTTCTATCGCTCATTTGCACATCACATCAATGATATCATGTCACCGTGTGGGACTGTGGTTCAATTAACCTTGTCGGAGTGGGCGCCCTGATTCTAGTTTGTGAGCTAGGTAGGCTACTGCCTTGGTAGCCATACAAGCTAGAACCGCCACTGCTTCAAACACACCATACAACCTGTCCTGCAGACCACTGGTGAAATGCATCATCACAACAGGATAAACAATGCCACAAAGTTGAATTCCATTGTCAAATATTCCCCAGGAGGACAGGAAATTGGAGTAAACACGGCATCTCTGGACGTCATTTTGGTCTTCATGCAGCCTAGGCTATAGGCTATAGTATAGTATATAAGTAAGGAAATAATTGCAACGTCTCAATTCATAGGCTGGTGGGGTTTGTTTTTATTTTTTTTAAATACAGAATTGGAGACGTTGTCACTCTCCATGGTCTGTTTTTCACTGTAGCTTGGTGGTTAGTTCAACTCTTATTGCAGAAACCATACAGCTTAAGCCCATGGAACCTTTTGTATTCATTAGTGGTTCTGAGGGCTTTCCTGGGTAACATCTATTGATCCATGGAGCTCTACTCCTGTATAAAGAGCTTTCCCTGTGATAGCACGTCAATTCCAACTGCCAGTATGGAACGACAAAAGCTTCTGTTTGCCAGCCTGGTCTATTGAGGGAATCTGCTTTGTGGGAAAGGAGCTAAGGTTACTTAGTTCATCTGGTTAAAAACATTATCCGGGTTTCTCCATAATGAATTATTATTTTATTATAATTATTTTTTATTTCATCTTTATTTAACCAGGTAGGCCAGTTGAGAACAAGTTCTCATTTACAACTGCGACTTGGCCAAGATAAAGCAAAGCAGTGCATCACAAACAGCAACACAGAGTTACACATGGAATAAACAAAGGTACTGTCAATAATACAATAGAAAAGTCTATATACAGTGTCTGCAAATGAGGTAAGATTAGGGAGGTAAGGCAATGAATAGGCCATAGTGGCAAAATAATGACAATTTAGCAATTAAACACTGGAGTGATAGAATTGCAGAAGATGAATGTGCAAGTAGAGATACTGGGGTTCAAAGGAGCAAAAAAATAAATAGCAACATGGGGATGAGGTAGTTGGTTGGGCTATTTACAGATGGGCTATGTACAGGTGCAATGATCTGTGAACTGCTCTGACAGCTGATGCTTAAAGTCAGTGAGGGAGATATGAGTCTCCAGCTTCAGTGATTTATGCAATTCGTTCCAGTCATTGGCAGCAGAGAACTGGAAGGAAAGGCGGCCAAAGTAGGAATTGGCTATGGGGGTGACCATTGAGATATACATGTTGGAGTTCGTGCTACGGGTGGGTGCTGCTATGGTGAACAGTGAACTGAGATAAGGCTTTACCTAGCAAAGACTTATAGATGACCTGGAGCCAGTGGGTTTGGCGACGAATATGAAGCGAGGGCCAGCCAACGAGAGCATACAGGTCGCAGTGGTGGGTAGTATATGGGGCTTTGGTGACAAAACAGATGGCACTGTGATAGACTGCATCCAATTTGCTGAGTAGAGTGTTAGAGGCTATTCTGTAAATGACATCGCCGAAGTCAAGGATCAGTTGGATAGTCAGTTTTACAAGAGGGTATGTTTGGCAGCATGAGTGAAGGATGCTTTGTTACGAAATAGGAAGCCGATTCTAGATTTAATTTTGGATTGGAGAGGCTTAAAGTGAGTCTGGAAGGACAGTTTACAGTCTAACCAGACACCTAGGTATTTGTAGTTGTCCACATATTCTAAGTCAGAACCGTCCAGAGTAGTGATGCTAGTCGGGCGGGCGGGTGCGGGCAGCGATCGGTTGAAAAGCATGCATTTAGTTTTACTTGCATTTAAGAGCATATGGAGACCACGGAAGGAGAGTTGTATGGCATTGAAGCTCGTCTGGAGGTTAGTTAACACAGTGTCCAAAGAATGGCCAGAAGTATACAGAATGGTGTCCTCGGTGGATCAGAGAATCACCAGCAGCAAGAGCGACATCATTGATGTATACAGAGAAAAGAGTCGGCCATATAAGAAAGGTTGTATGGTGACATGGAGCCTGTGCTACTCTGAAAACAGAGGGCTCTATCAACAAACAGATCAACAGGCTTCTCAATGGTCTTCCCCAAGACTCCCTCAGAATGACAGATATTGTATGGTGATTCTCCACAATATACAGCTGTCTCAAAGTAGTTAGGGATTAACATTTGAAGCTATTTACCACATATTGTGCATGACCGTGTTAGATTGTTCATACCAGTTTATTTGCAATATGTGGTAAAATGTTAAACCTTTCAATACTAGAAAATAATCATAATCTGAAGATATTTTCCTAAACGGCTTGATTTTTATTTTCACTTTAATAAAGCATTGAAAGATTCACATGATTCAACAGGACCACATGTAGTTGATGTAAGCAGTGGCACTATTGAAAATCAGAGTATTGATCCCTGTCTTCCATCTCCAAATCGCTCCTAGATACAGATGAAATAGAAAAGAAGCCACGACTGACATTTCCATTGGAATCTATGCCTATACACTTCCACTCTGTGACAATCATCATTGAGTAGACAGGAAACAAAATTCATCATGTTGATTGCACAGAATAGCTGAGCCCCCGAATGTTAGGAGACATTAACGAAAAATCAGCAACAGGTTTGTTGGATTTAATATTTTACCCTGCTTAGGAATTCTAATAAAACCTATCTAGTAGATCCAAAGGCCTGTTCAGAGACATTGTAAGTGTTGTTACATAGATGCTGTGTTCACGATGCATGATTAATACATAATTCAAGGTTTATTTGATGTAGTAAATAAATAAATGATTTATTGATGTATAGATAAGAATTTAAATGTGATGTAACATGTAAATTAACGTTAGGCCATTGTCTGTGTTTTTATGTTCCATCCCGGAACTAACGTTCTCTGTTGTGTTACTGCTACGGAATTTGTTAATTGACTGTGTGCAATCTAACTTAAGCAGATCTTAGTCTTAGTCATAATTGTTGATGGCAGAGGCTAAGAAAGACAGTAAAGGGACTTTCAAGGGACTTTAAGGATTCAAGAACCTCTTTTCAGGACAAGCAGCCAACGAGGTATTTTGTTCAATCTATAGAACTTTGTTTATAGTCGCGCCAAGTTCTATTTGTATTGTCGCGCCAAGCGCCATTTGTATTGTTGCGCCGAGCGCCATTTGTATTTCTTTGTTTCAGTACTGTATAATTTATCAACGTTACTGTGTTCATTCAAACATATAGTTCTCACGGCGTGACGTGGATGCATCAAAGAAAAAGACCTGCAATGCAATAAACGCCCGTTTCAAGGAACCAACCTGTGTCTGTTGTCGTGAAGAGAGCTACAGACATGTTATTCCCATACTACCCACGTTTACCCGTCTTCGGGAAGAGATCGCAGCCAATATCAATATTTCATAAACAAATGAGTGATTTGATGGAGGGCAGCATCAGAGTGGCCCTGTAGGGTCTGGATCAATGGCAGGATGGCTCTGCCTGGCTGTCTCTGCCAATCCCAGCCACAGAGCTGGGCTTTACAGAAGAGTGGCCAGAAAAAATACATTGCTTAAGAAGAAAATAAGCAAACACGTTTGGTGTTCACCAACAGGCATGTGGAAGACTCCCCAAACATATAGAAGAAGGTACTCTGGTCAGATGAGACTAAAATGTAGCTTTTTGGCCATCAAGGAAAACGCTATGTCTGGCGCAAATCCAACACCTCTCATCAACCCGAGAACACCATCCACACAGTGAAGCACGGTGGTGGCAACATCATGCTGTGGGGATGTTTTTCATCGGCAGGGACTGGGAAACTGGTTAGAATTGAAGGAATGCTGGATGGCGCTAAATACAGGGAAATTCTTGAGGGAAACCTGTTTCAGTCTTCCACAGATTTGAGACTGGGACAGAGGTTCACCTTCCCTCAGGACAATGACACTAAGCATACTGCTAAAACAACACTCAAATGGTTTAAGGGGAAACATTTAAATGTCTTGGAATGGCCTAGTCAAAGCCCAGACCTCAATCCAATTAAGAATCTGTAGTATGACTTAAAGATTGCTGTACACCAGCGGAACCCATCCAACTTGAAGGAACTGGAGCAGGTTTGCCTTGAAGAATGGGCAAAAATCCCAGTGGCTAGATGTGCCAAGCTTATAGAGACGTACCCCAAGAGACTTGCAGCGGTAAATGCTGCATAAGGTGACTACAAAATATTGACTTGGGGGGGTGAATAATTATGCACACTCAAGTTCTGTTTTTTGTCTTATTTCTTATTTGTTTCACAATAAAACATATTTTTCATCTTCAAAGTGGTAGGCATGTTTTGCAAATCAAATGATACAAACCCCCCAAAAATCTATTTTAATTCAAGGTTGTAAGGCAACAAAATAGGAAAAATGCCAAAGGGGTGAATACTTTCGCAAGCCACCGTACAAGTATTACTGTATTTAACTATTTAGCAGACTTTGGTGGACACTCATGGTTACCATATGTGGCCTCTACTAAGCACTGTGGCACTCCTCTCTTCCTGTTAATGGTATTAGTTGTTTGGCCGGAAAATCGTGGGCTTGTGTGTGGTAGACTGGGGTCCACAGCAGGGGGCCGTGACAAATGATACTGGAACAATGAGGCACGTGAAAGAATCAGGTGAGTGTCTAGCTGACCACCGACCCTAATCAAATACTGATGAGGCCAGCTTCTAACGAGAGCTACACAGCCTCACTGGGTTGTGAGCAACTCATCAAGCAAATAGACCTCAGAATAGGATTTGAGACACAATAGACAGTATAATCTGGTTACAATTAAACAGATTATTGGAATGTAGCTGTTGTCCACATTTTCTAACATTGCTCCTATCTGCATGCATCAGAGACATTTTAATGTATGAGCGGCTCTGCTGAAACTTACAGCAAAAAGCAATCCTAAAATTAGGGAGTAAAAACATATGCTTAAACAAGATTCACGATAGTCAGAGTAATTACGTTTTTAATTTGCATAAAGTTTGAAGGTGGTTCACTTGGTTTGTAGGGGCAAGGATGACCTCTGGGGTGAATTTGTCTGCAATCAATAAGCTGCCCTATCCTAGCCTCTGAACCTTTATCTGTTTCCTCTGATCCAACGTGAGTTTGTATCGATCTGTGGAACTGACTGATGGCTTGGGCCTGTCTCTGTGATGGAGAGACAGACTAGCATCCCTCACCACCAGGGCGGCTGTGTGCATACAGATCAGTGGCTTCCCACTGAGCTCTGACGTCAATTCAACATCTATTCCACATTGGTTCAACGTAATTTCATTGAAATGATGTGGAAACAACGTTGATTCAACCAGTGTGTGCCCATTAGGTTATGACTCAGATGGGTCAAAGTTCAGTTAGAGCACAGCATTTATGGATTATTAGTCTACTGTACACAACAACACATGACAAAGAGGGAAAGGGAGAGTGAGAAATTGTATTTGTTAGTGACGTTAATCATTATCAAATAGTTCATTGCCAGCATTTGTTTGGATGTTAAATGACGAGAAGGAGTCATTGATGCGAGTAACCAGTCTTGTTCAGCACATTGTAATACATCCGGGTATATCAAGCACACTGGTAAAAACACTGGTGTTGCAGCAATTAACATTTACCAATAGATGGCATTAACCTGCCATCTTACACCCATAACATCTTCCCTTTTATAAAATAGGACAGGAGATGTCAATACACTAACAAAGCAAACCTAGTAATAATATCCAACATGAACAGTTTAGGTTTTTTTCAGATAGAAAAAATAAACAACACATGTTGATAGTCTCTTCACTTTGACCATTTCTTCCTTTTTTCAAACCTCTGTCAGCAATGCATAATAGGAAACCTACAGATTAAGTATTTTAGGTGGCTGGGACAGCTACCTGCAGCGTGAAAAGACAGCGGGCTTTTCTGTGAGGACTGTGGGATCACGCACAGGTGTGTCACCTGACTGTCTGAGGGGCTATTGATGGACGAGGGAGCGGGCGTCCTGTGATACCCTGGCTCTTTGACCAGTGCCTCAGGCCCCATGTGACTTGCTGGGGTTCCGTCCTTTGTCACGCGACCCCTATGACCATCATTGTTCTGAGTAGGTGATGTTATGACGGTTCGACCAAGTAAGAGCGTGGTGCAACTTTCTGCACACTATTTACATAGTCTTTTATTTCACTCTGCATTCCTGGCCAATACAGTGTGTCACCTGCTTGTCTGTAACAGGCCTCACCTCCAATGTGACTTGAGTGGACACGTGCCAACATCTCAGGGCGCAGGGACTGGGGAATAACGACTCTCTGACCCTTGAATATTTCTCAATTTTGAACACCGGGCTCCTCTTTGACTGGCAAATATTCTCTGGTGGCTAAAGCTGTTTATTCCTTGCAGTTGGGCAAGGCCATCGAAATCACAGACCTGGAGGTGCTCGTCCCTGTCTGTGTGCTGTCTAATTTGTACAAGGCGCTGGTCAGTAACATTGACGTACTCAGCCTGGTTGATGTGTTCAACATCCACTTGCTCTGTTTCACTGTGAGTACAGTTTCTTCAACAACAATTGCTCAAGTGTAGTGCATTGAATTATCCACAAGAAGGAGTGGTCCACGTTTTTGGTCACTTTAATTTAATTTCCTGTGGGACCTCCCTCATCCAGCAGAGGACGTCATTTCATTCTGTTCCATCTCCCTCGACTGCCTCAAATCAACCGAGTGGTGTTGAATCGCCTACATTTAAGTCATCTGTCATCATATTACATGTTTTCTCTGTGACCTGGACACATCTACAGGACAGAGAAGCTATCCTTGCAGCCGAAGACAGAGCGGTACACTTCAACTTCAACAATTTCAACTTCAACCTATAATTGAAACATTCTCATAAAAAAAAATGTGTACAGGTCCCACTCGGCACACCAAATCATTTCAAAGCGGACATTTGGGTAATATACAGTATGTAGCTTATTGACATTTTTTGTTGTTGAACCCTTGGTTGAATTGACAAAATAGCTGTTGATGACATCGCAAATGCTATACAGGCCTAAATATTGATGAGACAGTGCATTCAGAAAGTATTCAGACCCCTTGACTTTTTCCACATTTTGTTACGTTACAGCCTTGTTCTAAAATGGATTAAATACATAAATATCCTCATCAATCGACACACAATACCCGATAATGACAAAGAAAAAATAGGTTATAGAATTTTTTTGCAAATGTATTAAAAATGTAAAAACATAAATACCTTGTTTACAGTAGTATTCAGACCCTTTGCTACAAGACTCGAAATTGAGCTCTTGCATCCTGTTTCGATTGACCATTCTTGACATGTTTCTACAACTTGAATGGAGTCCACTTGTGGTAAATCCAATAGATTGGACATTATTTGGAAAGAAACACACCTGTCTATGTAAGGTCCCACAGTTGACAGTGCATGTCAGAGTAAAAACCAAGCCATGAGGTCGAAGGAATTGTCCATAGAGCTCCGAGACAAGATTGTGTGAAATCTGGGGAAGGGTACCAAAACATTTCTGCAGCATTGAAGGTCCCCAAGAACACAGTGGCCTCCATCATTCTTAAATGGAAGAAGTTTGGAACCACCAAGACTCTTCCTAGAGCTGGCCGCCTGGCCAAACTGAGCAATCAGGGGAGAAGGGCCTTGGTCAGAGGTGACCAATAACCCGATGGTCACCCGATGGTCACAGAGCTCTAGAGTTCCTCTGTGGAGATGGGAGAACGGTCCAGAAGGACAACAACCATCTCTGCAGCACTCCACCAATCAGGCCTTTATGGTAGAGTAGCCAGACGGTAGCTACTCCTCAATGAATAGCACATGAAATCCTGCTTGGAGTTTGCCAAAAGGCACCTAATGGACTCAAACCATGAGAAACAAGATTCACTGGTCTGATGAAACCAAGATTGAACTCTTTGGCCCGAATGAAAGCGTCACGTCTGGAGGCTGGAGTCATTAAAACTCGTTTTTCAACCACTCCACAAATTTCTTGTTAACATACTATAGTTTTGAAGACGGTTAGGACATCTACTTTGTGCATGACACAAGTCATTTTTTGAAAAAAATTTTACAGACAGATTATTTCACTTAACTGTATGACAATTCCAGTGGGTCAGAAGTTTACATACACTAAGTTGACTGTGCCTTTATACAGCTTGGAAAATTCCAGAAAATGATGTCATGGTTTTATAAGCTTCTGATAGGCTAATTGACATAATTTGAGTCAATTGAAGGTGTACCTGTGGATGTATTTCAAGGCCTACCTTCAAACTCAGTGCCTCTTTGCTTGACATCATGGTAAAATCCAAATAAATCAGCCAAGACCTCAGAAAAAAATTGTAGACCTCCACAAGTCTGGTTCATCCTTGGGAGCAATTTCCAAACGCCTGAAGGCACCACCTTCATCTGTACAAACAATAGTACGCAAGTATAAACACCATGGGACCACGCAGCCGTCATACCGCTCAGGAAGGAGACACGTTCTGTCTCCTAGAGATGAATGTTCTTTGATGCGAAAAGTGCAAATCAATCCCAGAACAACAGCAAAGGACCTTGTGAAGATGCTGGAGGAAACAGGTACAAAAGTATCTATATCCACAGTAAAACGAGTCCTATATCGACATAACCTGAAAGGCCGCTCAACAAGGAAGAAGCCACTGCTCCAAAACCGCCATAAAAAAGCCAGACTGAGGTTTGCAACTGCACATGGGGACAAAGATCGTACTTTTTGGAGAAATATCCTCTGGTCTGATGAAACAAAATTGGAACTGTTTGGCTATAATGATCATCGTTATGTTTGGACGAAAAAGGGGGAGGCTTGCAAGCCAAAGAACACCATCCCAACCATGAGGCACGGGGGTGGCAGCATCATGTTGTGGGGGTGCTTTGCTGCAGGAGGGACTGGTGCGCTTCACAAAATAGATAAGTGGATGGTGTGGAAAAATAAGTGGATATATTGAAGCAACATCTCAAGACATCAGTCAGGAAGTTAAAGCTTGATCGCAAATGGATCTTCCAAATGGACAATGACCCCAAGCATACTTCCAAAGTTGTGGCAAAATGGCTTAAGGACATCAAAATCAAGGTATTGGAGTGGCCGTCACAAAGCCCTGACCTCAATCCTATAGAAAATGTGTGGGCAGAACTGAAAAAGCAATTGCGAGCAATTAGGCCGACAAACCTGACTCAGTTACACCAGCTCTGTCAGGAGGAACGGGCCAAAATTCACCCAACTTATTGTGGGAAGCTTTTGCGGAGGCTACCTGAAAGGTTTGACCCAAGTTAAACAATTTAAAGGCAATGCTACCAAATACTAATTGAGTGTATGTACACTTATGACCCACTGGGAATGTGATGAAAGCAATAAAAGCTGAACTAAATCATTCTCTCTACTATTGTTCTGACATTTCACATTCTTACAATTAAGTGGTGATCCTAACTGACCTAAGACAGGGATTCTTTACTATGATTAAATGTCAGGAATTGTGAAAAACTGAGTTTAAATGTATTTGGCTAAGGTGTATGTAAACTTCTGACTTCAACTGTATGTGGTTGTAGAGTAGTGGCCTGTGGGCACACACTTTGTGTTGTGAAATATTTTGTGAATGTATTATGTTTTAAAATGGTATAACTGCCTTAATTTTTGCCTTGGCAGCAGTTAATAAGGATCCATAATATATACAAATACAGAGTGAAAATCTCTTATGGTGGCTTTATTCAGACTGTTCTAGAGTTCTTGGATTTTCTTGGACATCTCACTCAGTAGTCGCTGTTCTCTACGGTCTTAAAGACTGTGCCTCCCTTGACAGCTGTAAAAGTAGGTGATAGATCAGGTTGAGATATGAGGGTGACATTTTCCCTAATCTTCTGCGGTGTAAACCCATTTGGGGCAGACCTCAGCAGCAGAGAAAGGCTGACTAAGACGCTGACAGAATAGTTTCCATTGTCTTGTTGCTGTTGTTCCAGTTGTTTCTGTGGAACATGCACTTCAGCTTGGCAAGTTTAATCTCGTACAGACAGTTTATCACGCCAACACCCTACTTGGAATTGACTGGATTGGCTGACAAGCGACCGTGGTGGCGATGGTGGTTGTAGTTGAAGGGCCAAAGGAGAATGGATTAGGTTTTTATTATTAAGGTGTGAGCTCATAACATTGTACTTTGACCTGAAATAATTTCACGCCAGTTGTCAAATTGGTGCTTTTAAATTAATTAAATGATCTTGATGATTAGTCAATACAATTTGCCATGATTTATTGCAGCAGAGGTATATGCATTCTACTGTATAATACATAATATACTGTGTAGTAAATGTTCTGTAACTTCCTATGTGACATACAATGATAGTATTACATCTAAAATGGCCTCCAGGCTGAAACTAGTCTTAATCCCTGCTTGTCTTATGTTATTCCAATGCTAGATACTCTACGCAATTTCCTTAAATGGACACTGTTACTATGCACTTAGCACCACCCGTTCAGTCACAGTCTACTCTAGTACATCATAGTGTTTGAAGTTGCTAATTGGCTTCCTGCTTGTTGTTTATACTTCATACTGTACTTCAGATCTTTATTGGTTGGTTGTTTTTTCATCATTTGGCACTTTGATGATGTGATATACAACACACTTGAATTGAGTATATAATGCAGACAACAAACTGTGAATACTTAAAACATTTCTATAACATAAAACCATTAAAACACTGCATTGAACTACATATTGAACTACATATTGAACTACATATTTGAAACTCCATAGAGTACCTACCTATACATGTTCCGGGCGACTGTGCATGTTCCGGGCGACTCTGTGATCATGCTTTCCGCTGCTGACATGAGTAAGACCTTTTGGTCTTTTCGTCCCGTGTGGCTCAGTTGGTAGAGCATGGTGTTTGCAACACCAGGGTTGTGGGTTTGATTCCCACGGGGGACCAGTATGGGAAAGAATGTATGGAATGTATGCACTCACTACTGTAAGTTGTTCTGGATAAGAGCATCTGCGAAATGACTAAAATGTAAAAAAAAAAAAAAAAATGTCAATGTAAACAGGTCAACATTCACAAGGCTGCAGGGCCAGACGAATTACCAGGACGTGTACTCCAAGCATGCGCTGACCAACTGGCAGGTGTCTTCTCTGACATTTTTAACCTTTCCCTGTCTGAGTCTATAAAACCAACATGTTTCAAGCAGACCACCATCATCCCTGTGGCCAACAACACTAAGGTAACCTGTCAAAATGACTACCGACCCGTAACACTCATGTCTGTAGCCATGAAATGCTTTGAAAGGCTGGTCATGGCTTACATCAACACCCTTATCCCCGAAACCCTAGACCCACTCCAATTTGCATACTGCCCCAACAGATCCACAGATGATGCAATCTCTATAGCTCAGCGTTCAATACCATAGTGCCCTCAAAGCTCATCACTAAGCTAAGGATCCTGGGACTAAACACCTCTGGGTCCTGGACTTCCTGACGAGCCACCCCAGGTGGTAAGGGTAGGTAACAACACATCCGCCACGCTGATCCTCAACACCGGGGCCCCTCAGGGGTGTGTGCTCAGTCCACTCCTGTATTCCCTGTTCACTCATGACTGCATGGCCAGGCACGACTCCAACACCATCATTAAGTTTGCTGATTACACAACAGAGGTAGGCCTGATCACCGACATCGATGAGACAGCCTATAGGGAGGATGTCAGAGACCTGACCGTGTGGTGCAAGGATAACAACATCACCATCAACACGATCAAGACAAAGGAAATTCTTTTGGACTACAGGAAAAGGAGGACCGAGCACCAAGATTTTACAGCTGTACCATCGAGAGCCTCCTGAAGGTTTGCATTACTGCCTGGTATGGCAACTGCTCGGCCTCCGACCGTGAGGCACTACAGAGTGTAGTGCATATGGCCCAGTACATCACCGGGCCAAGCTTCCTGCATCCAGGACCTCTATACCAGGTGATGTCAGAGGAAGGCCCTAAAAATCATCAAGGACTCCAGCCACACTAGTCATAGACTGATCTCACTGCTACTGCAGGGCAAGCGGTACCGGAGCGCCAAGTCTAGGTCCAAGAGGCTTCTAAACAGCTTCTACCCCCAAGCCATAAGACTCCAGAACATCTGATCAAATGGCTAACCAGCCTATTTGCATTGCCCTTCCCCCCTCTTCTACGCTGCTGCTACTCTCTGTTAATATCTATGCATAGTCACTTTAATAACTCTACCGACCTATACATATTACCTCAATTACCTCGACACCGGTGCCCCTGCACATTGACTCTGTGCCAGTACCTCCTGTATATTTTAGGTATTTTCTTAAAACTACATTGTTGGTTAAGGGCTTTTAAGCATTTCACTGTAAGGTCTACACCTGTTTTATTCAGCGCATTTAACAAATACAATTTCATTTGATCTGATGTTTGTGTTGCTTCACAGTCCTAGCTGTTCGGGAAGGTGTATTTTTCTTTTTTTTAAAACAAATTTTACTGCTTGCATCAGTTACTTGATGTGGAATAGAGTTCCATGTAGTGATGGCGCTATGTAGTACTGTGCACTTCCCGTAGTCTGTTCTGGACTTGGGGACTGTGAAGAGACCTCTATTGGCATGTCTTGTGGGGTATGCATGGGTGTCCAACCTGTGCGCCAGTAGTTCAAACAGACAGATCGGAGCATTCAACATGTCTCATAAATACAAGTAGTGATGAAGTTAATCTCTCCTCAACTTTGAGCAAGGAGAGATTGACATGCATATTATTAATATTAGCTTTCTGTGTACATCCAAGGGCCAGCCATGCTGGAATGTTCTGAGCCAATTGCAATTTTCCTAAGTCCCTTTTTGTGGCACCTGAACACACGATTGAACAGTAGTCCAGGAGTGACAAAACTAGGGCCTGTAGGACCTGCCTTGTTGATAGTGCTGTTAAGAAGGTAGAACAGCACCTTATTATGGACATACAGTGCCAGTCAAAAGTTTGAACACCTATTTATTCCAGGGTATTTCTTCATTTTTACTATTGTTTAAAACTTCTTTGGGCTAGGGGGCACTATTTTCATGTCCGGATGAAAAGTGTGCCCAAAGTAAACTGCCTGCTACTCATGCCCAGAAGGATATGCATATAATTGGTAGATTTGGACAGAAAACACTAAAGTTTCTAAAACTGTTAAAATTATGTCTGAGTATAGCAGAACTGATTTGGCAGGCGAAACCCCGAGGACAAACCATCCAGGATTTTTTGTTGTCGTTGAGGTCACTGTCTTTTCAATTGGTTTTCTATGGGGAACTAGATTTATAAGGGACCTGGTTGCAGTTCATATGGCTTCCACTAGATGTCAACAGTCTTTAGAAATGAGTTATTTCTGAGTTTTGTGTCGCACCTGGCGGGTTGAATTATGATTGTCTGTGTTTGTTTGATGGGGTTCTATCCTCAGATAATAGCATGGTTTGCTTTCGCCGTAAAGCCTTTTTGAAATCTGACACGTTGGCTGGATTAACTAAAAGTTTAGCTTTAATTTGGTGTATTGCATGTCTGATTTCAAGAAAGTTTAATATTTATATGAATTTAATTTGAATTTCACTGGATGATGTCAAATCGATCCTGCTAAAGGGATTGGCGTGGTAAGGGATCACTAACAGGTTAACACTTTGTTGGTTACTATATGATTCCATATGTGTTATTTCATAGTTTTGATGTCTTCACTATTATTTTACAATGTAGAAAATAGTCAATATAAAGAAACACCCTTGAATGAGTAGGTGTGTCCAAACTTTTGACTGGTACTGTACTTCTCCTCGTTTTAGCTACTGTTGTACCATGACAGTTTACAATCCAGGGTCACTCCAAGCAGTTTAGTCACCTCAACTTGCTCAATTTCCACATTATATTTTACAAGATTTATCTGAGGTTTAGGGTTTGGTGAATGGACTAACTTATTCCTTGCCACTCACTCTGAAACTAACTGCAACTCTTTGTTAAGTGTTGCAGTAATTTCAGTCACTGTAGTAGCTGACATGTATAGTGTTGTCATGACGTTGGCCTGTGGGTAAGGTTTATGACCCCCCCATAAATACCTTTCTCCCTTCCCTCTCTCTCTGACTCTACTCAAGGACTCTTGAATAGCAGTTGTTAAACATAGAGAGTCTGGGAACATCAAACAAGTGGGGGGAAAGGAACCATATTTAGGTAATAGAACCAGTTGAAAATATGCGTTGGTACTTAATGTATATGATGTCTGTTCGGTTGTCATCTGAGACATTATGACTGATGACAGGACGACATAAACTGTATCTGGGAAAGTCTACATATTCTAGTTATCAGATTCACATGGAATTGTTGTGCAAATTAAATGTTTGAATATGAAACTATTTGTGATAAGATTAAATGTAATTTTAGCATCCAAATGAGAGAATTGGGTTTTCATAAGGTTAGAGCCCTGCTCAATCAGTGGCCCACCCCTGTGAAGAGACATGGGTTATAAACTATGAAACACAACCTTCTCTCCCTCCACTATATAAGCCCTTGACGAAAATGTAACCTCCTGTTCCGAGGACGATAGGACGTCGGTCCATACGTTAAAAAGGACTAACATGTCAACTACAGAACTAACCCAACCTCAGCAAGAGCTTTGGTTGTGAATGGTATGAACTTTGAACTCTTATTCACTAAAGAAGTGAGACCTCCTAGCCGTTGAGTTAGCAACAGCAGCTGTAAACGTGGGCTAGGAAAGGACGGACGACGTATACAGTCTAACACACAACGAAGATACTACAACGTATCCAATTTACCACAAGAGACATTCTTCCGAGGACAAGAAGATCTCTGTTGGCCAACACGGCCAGCATCTACGACCAACCTACCGAATCGCAGCTCAGAGTAAATATTTATTGCATTTTCCTTTTCCAAATGGTCGGTAATTTAGAATGCATAAGATACTGTATTTACAATAGCACAGCTTCTCCCTTTGTTCCTCAGTCTTCCTGCTCTTTCATTCAAGCCCAACCCCCTCTCTTTGTGTAACAAGCCATCATACAGGTTCCGTCCACCAGGGATGTTTTCTGTATGACATAATTTGCATTCTGTGTGATTAGTTAGGTATTTAGTAAATAAATAATTAAACCCAATGTTGTATTGTTGATTCAACCTGTTAACCAGGGTTCGTGAAGATAACAAAGAATTTTTAACTTTCAGATGAGACTGAAATAAGGTGACGATTAATATTGACTGCTATTGATGTAAAATATGACTAGGTCTTTCAGAGTTTATTCGGAAGATAACAGCTGTATAAACACTCTTTCGTGGTGCCCCGACTTTCTAGTTAATTACCTTTACATGATTAGCTCAATCAGGTAATATTAATTACAGAGAAAGGATTTTATAGAATAGCATGTCATTTCACTTAATCCGGCATAGCCAAAGACACGACATTGTTGAGTCATCCGCATACATAGACAGTGGCATAGACAGTCATTTTCTTAATAGGTGCATGCTTATTAGTAACTGGAATAAGCAATTCCATAAATGTGTAGTGTCTGTTTTTTCCTCATTACACACCACGGACCAACAAATATTCTTTACATCATCAACATAGGAATAATTACAAAACTTATTGTATGACATCTTATACACTACATTAGGCCCAGCCTTTGGAACTGGTTTTCCTAGATATGGCTACTATATTGTGATCACTACATCCAATGGATCTTGATACTTCTTTCAAGCAAATTTCTTCAGCATTAGTAAAGATGTGATCAATACATGTTGATGATTTCATTCCTGTGCTGTTTGTAACTACCCTGGTAGGTTGACTGATAACCTGAACCAGGTTGCAGGCACTGGTTACAGTTTGAAGTTTTTTCTTGACTGGGCAGCTTGATGAAAGCCAGTCAATATTGAAATCACCCAGAAAATATACCTCATAATAACTGATAGTCATGGTCTATGCCTCTGAGAATTTAAATTAAACTTTGGGTCTTGATACAAATTCTATATTGAAAAAAATAACATACTTTTTATGAAGTGTGTAAATATAACTGCCTAATGTTTGTATTGTCTGTAAAACAAAATCAGTCAATATTTTGCATAACTAAAATTGCATTTATTCCTCCTTATTATATATACTGAACAAAAATGTATACGTGACATGCAACAATTTCTACGATTTTACTGAGTTACAGTTCATATAAGGATATCAGTCATTATATTAAATTAATTAGGCCTTAGTCTATGGATTTCACATGACTGGGCAGGGGTCTAGACAATCAAAAAGGCTTTATTACAGACAAAAATACCCCTTAATTTAATCAGTTGTCTGGGTGGCTGGTCTCAGACGATACCGCAGGTGAAGAAGCCAGATGTAGAGGTCCTGATCTGGCATGGTTACACGTGGTCTGCGGTTTAGAGGCCGGTTGGACATACTGCCAATTTCTTTAAAACAATGTTGGAGGTGGCTTATGGTAGAGTAATGAGCATTCAATTTTCTGGCAACAGCTCTGGTGGAGATTCCTGTAGTCAGCATGCCTATTGCACGCACCCTCAAAACTTGAGGAATCTGTGGCATGGTGTAGTGTGACATAACTGCACATTTTGCAGTGTTTTTTTATTGTCCCCAGCAAAAGGTGCACTTGTGTAATGATCATGCTGTTTAATCAGCTTCTTGGTATGCCACACTTGTCAGGTGGATGGATGCTCAAAAACATGGATGCTCACAAATGTATGCACCAATATAAGCTATTTGTGCACGTGGAACATTTCTGGGATGTTAAATTTCAGCTCATGAAACATGGGACCAACACTTTACATGTTGCGTTTATATTTTTGTTCAGTATATAAACAAACACCTTAGAGTGAACTTTTACTTGCAGACTCACATTTCAGCTGCTGCAATTTACATTCATATGATGACAACTCAATTGACTTTTTCTTGTTTTTCCTGTCTCTGTTATTTTGGCACACACTGCTTCTCAGAAGCTGCTCCCATTCCATGGGATTTGATCAATCAACCCACAACACGGCATGCTAAGACATGTTATTTCTGTGAGGAAGACGTGTTTGTTTACTCATGAATGCCTAGCATAGAAATGCTCGTTACATCTTTACCTATTGTATTGTTTAACAGAAATTGTGTTATCACAGGTCATCTTGATTAAGTTTATAAAAGTCCATAGTTCCACAACCCTATGAAGCGTGCTTACATTTAGTATCATAATGTTTAACCCATTCTACTTTCCTTGCATTCAATCTATTTTGCACCTTTGTTTTCTGAGGAATTTTACTACTTTTATATATTTTATTTTACAAAACATGTTGATCTGAAGTGGGTGCTTCACATTGGTGGTGGATGAGGTGAGTCCCCCCTTACAGTGCTTTGAGCATATGGAAAAGCACTATATAAATGCAATCAATTAATGATTATGAAGTGGTGGTTTGATGTCTATGGCCTACATATTATAAACTAGACATTGCCAACAACTTCAACATTTTAAAGGGGATGAAAAGAACTCAATTCATTGCACCTCCTTACACTAAGTAAGAAGGACTCCATATTGAACATTTTAAACCATGTCTATATTACGTTGTCAACATAGGAGTATATGAGCCTTAAACAACACAAATGATAATATAATTCATCTACAAGGCACTATCATCACTTCATACAGAGTAGCATGTTTGTGTGGTTTTCTTTAGATAATGAGGGCAATAAAATGTTCAAGATGTTTTCTCTGATATTAAAGGAATTATTATTTTGTTCTAGTATCTCTGTCAATATGCCTTACTCTTATCACAGAAATTACTGTATCAAATAAAAACAAAGATGGATATTACTATGTTAAAATAAATTATCTTGATTTATTTGGTTTGCTGTTCGTCTTTGGTCACCACAGTATAGTATGTTTGAGGAAAGGGCTGACACTGCACTAGAGGATTGTCTAAATCTGCATCTAAGGTGAGGAGTTACAGATCGGAAAAATGAATTGTACTCACTGTGTTATACAGTTGAAGTCGGAAGTTTACTTACACTTAGGTTGGAGTCATTAAAACTTGTTTTTCAACCACTCCACAAATTTCTTGTTAACAAACATCAGTTTTGACAAGTCGGTTAGGACATCTACTTTGTGCATGACAAGTAATTTTTCCAACAATTGTTTACAGACAGATTATTTCACTTAAAATTCACTGTATCACAATTCCAGTGGGTCAGAAGTTTACATACACTATGTTGACTGTGCCTTTATACAGCTTGGAAAATTCCCGAAAATGATGTCATGGCTTTAGAAGCTTCTGATAGGCTAATTGACATCATTTGAGTCAATTGGAGGTGTACCTGTGGATGTATTTCAAGGCCTGCCTTCAAACTCAGTGCCTCTTTGTTTGACATCATGGGAAAACCAAATTAAATCAGCCAAGACCTCATCAAAAAAGTTGCAGACCTCCACAAGTCTGGTTCATCCTTGGGAGTAATTTCCAAACGCCTGAAGGTACCACGGTCATCTGTGCAAACAATAGTACGCAAGTATTAACACCATGGGACCACGCAGCCATCATATCTCTCAGGAAGGAGACGCGTTCTGTCTCCTAGAGTTGAACGTACTTTGGTGCGAAAAGTGCAAAATCAATTCCAGAACAACCGCCATAAAAATGCCAGACTACAGTTTGCAACTGCACATGGGGACAAAGATCGTACGTTTTGGAGAAATATCCTCTGGTCTGATGAAACAAAAATAGAACTGTTTGGCCATAATAACCATTGTTATGTTTAGAGGAAAAGGGGGGAGGCTTGCAAGCCGAAGAACACCATCCCAACCGTGAAGCACGGAGGTGGCAGCATCATGTTGTGGGGGTGCTTTGCTGCAGGAGGGACTGGTGGACTTCACAAAATAGATGGCTGCATCAGGGAGGAAAATTATGTGGAAATATTGAAGCAGCATTTCAAGACATCAATCAGGAAGTTAAAGCTTTGTCGCTGGAGGCTCCAGACTGAGGAGCATCACTGGAGGCTCCAGACTGGAGAGCGTCGCTGGAGGTTCCGGGCTGAGATCTGTCTCAATAGGTTCCGGACTGTAGGCTATCTCAGTAGGTCTCCGGACTGTAGGCCATCTCAGTAGGTTCCGGACTGTAGGCCGTCTCAGTAGTTTCCGGACTGTAGGCCGTCTCAGTAGGTTCCGGACTGAAAAACATCGCCGGAAGCTCTGGACGGGAACTGTCGCCAGAAGCTCTGGATGGGGAATGTGCACTGGAATCCTGATGCGTGGTACTGGCATGGGTGGCACCAGACTGGTAACCCCCACCTCAGGACGAGTGCAGGGAGCAGGAACAGGAAACTCCGGACTGGGCATGCGCACTGGAGGTCTGATGCGTGGGACTGGCCTAGGTGGCGCCAGACTGGTAACACGCACCTCAGGGCGAGTGCGGGGAGAAGGAACAGGACACTCCAGACTGGGCATGCGCACTGGAGGTCTGATGCGTGGAACTGGCCTAGGAGGTGCCAGATTGGTAACATGCACCTCAGGGCGAGTGTGGAAAGGAGGCACAGGACGTACCGGACTATGGAGGCGAACTGGAGACCAGGCATGTTGAGCAGGCCTACTCCTTCCTGGCTGAATGACCATCTTCGTCCTACACCGGTAAGGAGCTTGCACCGACCGCACCGGGCTGTGAGTGCGTATGGGCGATATAGTGCACATCACACCATAACCCATTGCTCGTTCATCCACTCGCTCCTCAGCATACCCGCTCTGCATTGCTCTCAATGCCAGTACCTCTCTCTGGAATCTTGCGTCGAGCTCCGCGCTTGACTCCTTGACTGGCTCCGGTTCACTCCACGGCTCTCTCTGATAAGCACGGGAAGTTAGATCAGGTATCCCCCTGACATCGCCAAACTCCCCGTATGCCTCTCAGCCTTGGGCTGCCTATCAGCCTTGCCTCTCGGTGCATATAGCGCCTCGTAGTATCGTCGCTCCCTTTTTGCTGCTTCGATTTCCTCCCTCGGGCGACGATACTCCCCAGCCTGCCTCCAGGGTCCTTTCCCATCCAAAATCTCCTCCCAAGTCCGTTCCTCCAGCTGCTCTTTACCACGCTGCTTGGTCCTTTTTTGGTGGGTGATTCTGTCACGGCTGTTCAAAGGATCGGACCAAAATGCAGCATGTTCGTAGTTCCACATATTTTATTTACCCTGAAACTAAATGCAATACACAAAATACTTGAATACACAAAACAACAAACCGTGACGCAGAGAGAAAACACACTACTCAAAAATTAATCACCCACAAAAACAGGTGGGACAAACATCAACTTAAATATGACCTCCAATTAGAGACAACGACAACCGGCTGCCTCTAATTGGAGATCATACCAAACAAAACCAACATAGAAATACAAAACTAGAAGCTGAACATAGAAATACAAAACATAGACAAAAACCTGTCACGCCCTGACCTACTCTACCATAGAAAATAACAACTTACTATGGTCAGGACGTGACACTAACTGACTTAAGACAGGGAATCTTTACTTTGAATAAATGTCAGGAATTGAAAAAATGAGTTTAAATGTATTGGGCTAAGGTGTATGTAAATTTACGACTTCAACTGTATATATTCAATGACATCATAGCAAAACAATCAAAGTCTAACGGTAGGGCTATCTGAGTGACAGAATCTGTGACTATGGAATTATAGTTTGAAAACACCCAACATGCTCTGTAATTTTGTGGCCATGTGGTTGTAATATCTTACCCACAGAGCTTTCACATCCCCTAATTGGAAAGAGCAGGGTCAAAAATACTCTGAATAAACTGTCTGGAATAAACTTGTATGTTTTGTTGATAAAAATGATGTGTTCAACATGAAAACTAGACTCTAGCGTATATTCATTGCCAAATAGGCCTCTCTTTAGTTTGTAGGGCACTGTCAATTGTGCTGATAAGGCACAGCGGGGATGGGCAACAGATTTCACGCTAACCTATCACTTCAAAAGCAAATCAATGGGGCTATTATGTTTCATTTGATAAGGTCAACAGCATCCTAAACTTTACCCAGTTCCAGGACATTTTAGCCCAAACCTGGTTGCCTCGCCAGGAAGCTGACACTTGACCGCAAGTGGATTTTCCAGCAAGACAATAACTCCAAGCATAAAATCCCTACCAATGTGCTCTTTAATATCATAAAACATTTTATAAAAAGGCTCAGTGCCGTTATCTTTGCAAGGTGAGAAATTGAAAGGTATTGAAATCAGGGGTGCCAATTATTTTGACCCTCTTCTTTTTGAGAAATAAAAATCTTATTACTTGATAAACAAAAAGTATTTCTCTGAGCAATTGTAGTATACAATTAGTATAAAATAATGTAACTGTCCTTTTTTTCATACAATTTAGCTCAGTATTTGTATTCATCAGTAGAACAATAATGAAAGATTTCCATGGAAGTTGGCATCACTCAGAATACGTTTGGTTGCAGCTTCTGTATGTTTTACACTGCAGCTGTGGGATTGTGAGCCAATCAAAAGACTGAAGATGAACCTTTCCACGTAACCCAATCAACTTCATTTATTGTACTTTGTCATTGCCACTCCCCATTCCAGTAGAACATTAATGAAACATTTCCATGGAAGTTGGCATCACCAGACCCAATTCCAGGAGAGCATTAAATAAAACATTTCCATGGAAGTTGGCATCACCAGAGCCCATTCCAGTAGAACATTAACAAAACATTTCCATGGAAGTTGGCATCACTCAGAATAAGTTTGGTTGCAGCTACAGGAGTGTTAGGTTCCAATGAACCGAGTAAAACTCATGGACGATTAGTAAAGCTCAAACCAAATTTATTCACCCACTGGGTCATACAGTTCCATAAGACAAATACATGTTTCCACCAGTGGTAGTATATTTACCCCAGTTTGGGTGAAGCATCCTCCTTCCCTCTAAACATGACATCTTTATTTTTAGGCAGGAAGTTAAGTGATTAAGTGATGCAGGCCATAAACAGTTCCTTCTCCCTTAATGTGACCGGGCCTGACCTCCATTCTTCACTAAACCACATCTCTCCACCCTTATCAGTCCCTGCAACCATGTGATTGTCTTTCCTTTACTCAATATATTGCAAGCTTAATTGCCCCCACCATATACTTTCCTCCTACAGATAACCATGTAGAAACCTGTCATGACTGTCGTATAAATAATTGGACCAAGGCGCAGCGTGAGTAGAGTTCCACATTTTTATGATAGTGAAACTTTAAAAAAACAACAAAGGTATAACGACCGTGAAGTACGTAACGCACATAGGCACTAATCCAAAAACAATATCCCACATCGCAGGTGGGAAAAAGGACACACTAAGTATGATCCCCAATTAGAGGTAACGATTATCAGCTGCCTCTAATTGAGAACCATACACATACACCAACATAGAAATATAATCCCTAGAAACCCCCCAAGTCACACCATGACCTAAAACTCCATAGAGAACCCCGAGGGCTCTCTATGGTCAGCGCATGACAAAACCAGACTATGGCGCTCAATATTTCAAGTTTAGGAGTCAGAACCCATCAGTAGCCTACAAAATATATAGGCTGTTTGTAATAGGTTAATTACCCTATGTGAATGCAGCCCTGCACACAGTGATAAAGCAAACTAAATGCTAAACGTAGTAGCCTAGTTATTCATGCTAAACAAAAATACTAAAAAGCAGTTTGGATTAGAATGCCGACGCAATGTTAAGGACTGAATGTGAACAAAACCACGATACACACAAACACTCAGGTCTGTGCAGGACTGATTTCCCCCTCACACACCCACAGCTTTTCATACCGCAACCGCCAGCTGCCAATGGCTTTGACCCACCCATTACTGCAAGATCTGATCCAGAACCCAACCGCTCATCCTGCAATGTTATTTTAGGCGTACGTGACACAACTTGCCTGCCATGGTCCCAGCAATTTTGAGCCCTATAGGCAATATCAAACTATGCAAAAATAACATAAGAAATAGGTTAAATTACCAGAGATACTCACGTGGCACATTATATTAACATTTACATTACATTTTAGTCATTTAGCAGACACTCTTATCCAGAGCAACTTACAGTAGTGAATGCATACATTTCATACATGGCCCCCCGTGGGAATCAAACCCACAACCCTGGCATTGAAAACACCATGCTCTACCAACTGAGCTACAGGGAAGGTTATTAAGCTATCAGTATTACAAGACAGTGGCTTCAGAAAGTATTCATACTGCTTTACTTATTTCACATTTTGTTGTGTTACAGACTGAATTCAAAATGGATTAAAAAAATAATCTCACCCGTCTACATACTATCCCACAATGACAACGTGGAAATATGTTTTTAGAAATGTTTGCTAACTTATTAAAAATGAAATACACAAATATTATTTTACAAAAGTATTCACACCAGTGGGTGCAAAATGGTTCAAGTTGAAAAGTACTATTCCCTGGTAATTTGTCAAGTTACCTCTTCATACACCACACAAAAGAGAGATTTGTTATTGGTTCCTTATCTCTAGTGCACTAAAGGTTAAGCCAGGCTCAATTATTGTCCTGCCTGTTCAGCCTCTAAAGATCTTATCACTCACCCAGGGGTGCCAACTTTTGAACAAAGCTTGAAGGGTCACGTCCTGACCAGAATAAGGGTTATTTGTTATTGTAGTTTGGTCAGGACGTGGCAGAGGGTATTTGTTTTATGTGGTTCGGGGTGGTGGTTTATTTAGTAGGGCGTTTGATTTATTATTTCCGGGTTTTGGTTTATGTTCTATGTTTTGTACTTCTATGTTCTTTCTGGGTTGGTGTATTTCTATGTGTAGGTTAATGGGGGGGTTGGACTCTCAATTGGAGGCAGGTGCTTTCTCGTTGCCTCTGATTGATTTTCCTATATATGGGTATTGTTTGGTTTAGTGTTTGTGGGAGATTGTTTCTTGTTTTGCGTGTGTGAGCGTGACAAGACTGTTTTGTTGATCGTGAGTTCTTCTTTTGTTATTTTGGTGTTTTCTTGGTTAAAATAAAATACAAGATGAGCATCCACATTCCTGCTGCGTTTTGGTCCTCCATTCCCGACGACAACCCTTACATGAAGTGAGATTTGCTATATGAATTTAATTTCCCCCTGGCACAACCCATAGACTGGTGATCTGGGGGTTCTCCCCAGGAACATTTTACTGTTTTAAAGCTAATTTAATGTAATTCTATGTATTTTGACATGGCTTAGGCCTATGACCAGGGTGGAAGATATATATATATATATATATTAAACACAGGTCAGGTATATTCAGGATGCTTTGAGAATTCCAAAAACTTACTTTGAGATTGGGGGGGGTGACATTTTAAGTATATTGTTAGATTCTGGTTTAAACTTGGAACATTGTTATACTCAGAAGTATAGTACCTAAGGAGTGAAAGAGACTGGTGTTGGATGGACGGGAGGAAGACACAGGATTGCTATAGGGGAAGCAGATGGGCATCTGTGGATTAGGCGAATGAGGGGTTGAGGTCAGGTCAGATTCCCTTAACTTCTCAGGGCTACGTGCGGGACACAGCCTGTGAAATATCAGGGCGGAAAATTCAAAATCCAAAATCTCCTCCCAAGTCCGTTCCTCCAGCTGCTCTTTACCACGCTGCTTGGTCCTTTTTTGGTGGGTGATTCTGTCACGGCTGTTCAAAGGATCGGACCAAAATGCAGCATGTTCGTAGTTCCACATATTTTATTTACCGTGAAACTAAATGCAATACACAAAATACTTGAATACACAAAACAACAAACCGTGACGCAGAGAGAAAACACACTACTCAAAAATGAATCACCCACAAAAACAGGTGGGACAAACATCAACTTAAATATGACCTCCAATTAGAGACAACGACAACCGGCTGCCTCTAATTGGAGATCATACCAAACAAAACCAACATAGAAATACAAAACTAGAAGCTGAACATAGAAATACAAAACATAGACAAAAACCTGTCACGCCCTGACCTACTCTACCATAGAAAATAACAACTTACTATGGTCAGGACGTGACACTAACTGACTTAAGACAGGGAATCTTTACTTTGAATAAATGTCAGGAATTGAAAAAATGAGTTTAAATGTATTGGGCTAAGGTGTATGTAAATTTACGACTTCAACTGTATATATTCAATGACATCATAGCAAAACAATCAAAGTCTAACGGTAGGGCTATCTGAGTGACAGAAGCTGTGACTATGGAATTATAGTTTGAAAACACCCAACATGCTCTGTAATTTTGTGGCCATGTGGTTGTAATATCTTACCCACAGAGCTTTCACATCCCCTAATTGGAAAGAGCAGGGTCAAAAATACTCTGAATAAACTGTCTGGAATAAACTTTTATGTTTTGTTGATAAAAATGATGTGTTCAACATGAAAACTAGACTCTAGCGTATATTCATTGCCAAATAGGCCTCTCTTTAGTTTGTAGGGCACTGTCAATTGTGCTGATAAGGCACAGCGGAGATGGGCAACAGATTTCACGCTAACCTATCACTTCAAAAGCAAATCAATGGGGCTATTATGTTTCATTTGATAAGGTCAACAGCATCCTAAACTTTACCCAGTTCCAGGACATTTTAGCCCAAACCTGGTTGCCTCGCCAGGAAGCTGACACTTGACCGCAAGTGGATTTTCCAGCAAGACAATAACTCCAAGCATAAAATCCCTACCAATGTGCTCTTTAATATCATAAAACATTTTATAAAAAGGCTCAGTGCCGTTATCTTTGCAAGGTGAGAAATTGAAAGGTATTGAAATCAGGGGTGCCAATTATTTTGACCCTCTTCTTTTTGAGAAATAAAAATCTTATTACTTGATAAACAAAAAGTATTTCTCTGAGCAATTGTAGTATACAATTAGTATAAAATAATGTAACTGTCCTTTTTTCATACAATTTAGCTCAGTATTTGTATTCATCAGTAGAACAATAATGAAAGATTTCCATGGAAGTTGGCATCACTCAGAATACGTTTGGTTGCAGCTTCTGTATGTTTTACACTGCAGCTGTGGGATTGTGAGCCAATCAAAAGACTGAAGATTAACCTTTCCACGTAACCCAATCAACTTCATTTATTGTACTTTGTCATTGCCACTCCCCATTCCAGTAGAACATTAATGAAACATTTCCATGGAAGTTGGCATCACCAGACCCAATTCCAGGAGAGCATTAAATAAAACATTTCCATGGAAGTTGGCATCACTCAGAATAAGTTTGGTTGCAGCTACAGGAGTGTTAGGTTCCAATGAACCGAGTAAAACTCATGGACGAATTTGTATAAGCTCTCATTGGACTTTCCGCAATTTTCTTCAAATCTGAAAATGTGAAGCCACGCCCATCTTCGAAATAATTGCATTATGGGCCCTAAAAGCACGGAAATAGTGTCCACTGCATGAATACTTCGTATTTTGGCAAATGTAGTATGACATCTGGGAACTTTGGCATACTAACTATATCCATACTATGATCAATAAGCGTACTGTATAGTCAATTAACCTCTGGATGGGCTTTTTTCAAATATAGGACTATGTTATATCGTTTTATAGATACACCTCTCCTGAATCGAACCACGTTGTCCGATTTCAAAAAGGCTTTACAGCAAAAGCAAAACATTAGATTATGTTAGAGGAGTATATCGTAAAAGTAGCCACATAGCCATTTTCCGACCAAACACATGCATCACAAATAACCAAAAAACAGCTAAATGCAGCACTAACCTTTGACAATCTTTATCAGATGACACTCCTAGGACATCATGTTACACAATATATGCATTATTTTGTTCGATAAAGTTCATATCTATATATAAAAACAGCATTTTACATCGGCGCGTAACGTTGACTAACTATTTTCCCTCAAATGCATCCAGTGAATCAGAGCTACAATTTACTAAATTACTATTCAAAAACATTTTTAAAATGTAATATTGTCATTCTAAGATTTATAGATGAATATCTCTTGAAAGCACCTGTAAAGCCAGATTTAAAAATAACTTTACTGGGTAATCACACTGCGATAAAAGGGGATGCGATACTCAGAAAAATAGGCTACCGTTACAGGTCAGCGCCATCTTGGAACAATCGCATATCAAATCTACTCTTGTATACTATTGTCAATAATCCCTTACCTTTGATTATCTTCATCAGAAGGCACTTCCAGGAATCCCAGGTCCACAACAAATGTATTTTCATTCGAAAAAGTTAATCCTTTATGTCCCAATAGCTTGTTGTTGTTAGCCTTGTTCTGAAGGCTGCTCCAAAAGTACCGTCGTTCGCGGGACTTCTCTCTCAACAAAATGCTTTTTAAAAAATTTAGGTTTGTTCAAACATGTCAAATGTTGTATAACATAAATCTTTAGGGCCTTTTTCAACCAGAGCTCCAATAAGATTCAAGGGAGACGGTTGAATTGTCTTTCTAAACGTTTCGAAAGGGGAGGGTAGCCAGGGGCGCCGGCGTCATAATGGTGATGGCCCTCTCCATGTGACACGTTCCACAGACTCTCATTCTGTCAGTTTTCACAGTAGAAGGCTCAAACCACTTTGTAAAGACTGGGGACATCTAGTGGAAGCAATAGGAAGTGCTCAATGAACCATAGCTCACGGTGTGATTTATAGGCAAAGTGATGAAGTTGAGTCCGCAATTCAGAATTCCACATCCTGTTATGATCTGTCTCGGGGTTTTGACTGCCATATGAGTTCTGTTATACTCACAGACACCATTCAAACAGTTTTAGAAACTTTAGGGTGTTTTCTATCCACAAGTATTAATTATATGCATATCCTAGCTTCTGAGTTTGAGTAGGAGGCCGTTTAAAATGGGCACAAATTTTTTTTTTAAATCGCTGTAGCGCCCCCTATCCTAGGCGAACGACAAGAAGTTAATTATATGCATATCCTAGCTTCTGAGTTTGAGTAGGAGGCCGTTTAAAATGGGCACTAATTTTTTTCAAAAATCGCTGTAGCGTCCCCTATCCTAGGCGAACGACAAGAGGTTAATTATATGCATATCCTAGCTTCTGAGTTTGAGTAGGAGGCCGTTTAAAATGGGCACGAATTTTTTTCAAAAATCGCTGTAGAAAATGAACAACAAACCCTGCTGGTAAATGGGTAATGGATGAATAATTTAGGATTTTCACGCACTGGATAGTGAACTATAATCAAATCAAATCAAATCAAAATCAAATCAAATTTATTTATATAGCCCTTCGTATATCAGCTGAAATCTCAAAGTGCTGTACAGAAACCCAGCCTAAAACCCCAAACAGCAAGTAATGCATGTGAAAGAGGCACGGTGGCTAGGAAAAACTCCCTAGGAAAAACTCCCTAGAAAGGCCAAAAACCTAGGAAGAAACCTAGAGAGGAACCAGGCTATGAGGGGTGGCCAGTCCTCTTCTGGCTGTGCCGGGTGGATATTATAACAGAACATGGTCAAGATGTTAAAATGTTCATAAATGACCAGCATGGTCAAATAATAATAATCATAGTAGTTGTCGAGGGTGCAACAAGCACGTCCGGTGAACAGGTCAGGGTTCCGTAGCCGCAGGCAGAACAGTTGAAACTGGAGCAGCAGCATGGCCAGGTGGACTGGGGACAACAAGGAGTCATCATGCCAGGTAGTCCCGAGGCATGGTCCTAGGGCTCAGGTCCTCCGAGAGAAAGAAAGAAAGAGAGAAAGAGAGAATTAGAGAGAGCATATTTAAATTCACACAGGACACCGGATAAGACAAGAGAATACTCCAGATGAAACAGACTGACCCTAGCCCCCCGGCACATAAACTACTGCAGCATAAATACTGGAGGCTGAGACAGGAGGGATCAGAAGACACTGTGGCCCCATCCGATGATACCCCCGGACAGGGCCAAACAGGCAGGATATAACCCCACCCACTTTGCCAAAGCACAGCCCCCACACCACTAGAGGGATGTCTACAACCACCAACTTACCGTCCGAAGACAAGGCCGAGTATAGCCCACAAAAATCTCCGCCATGGCACAACCCAAGGGGGGGCGCCAACCCAGACAGGAAGACCACGTCAGTGACTCAACCCACTCAAGTGACGCACCCCTCCCATGGACGGCATGGAAGAGCACCAGTAAGTCAGTGACTCAGCCCCTGTAATAGGGTTAGAGGCAGAGAATCCCAGTGGAAAGAGGGGAACCGGCAAGGCAGAGACAGCAAGGGCGGTTCGTTGCTCCAGCCTTTCCGTTCACCTTCACACTCCTGGGCCAGACTACACTTAATCATAGGACCTACTGAAGAGATAAGTCTTCAGTAAAGACTTAAAGGTTGAGACTGAGTCTGCGTCTCTCACATGGGTAGGCAGACCATTCCATAAAAATTGAGCTCTATAGGAGAAAGCCCTACCTCCAGCCGTTTGCTTAGAAATTCTAGGGACAATTAGGAGGCCTGCGTCTTGTGACCGTAGCGTACGTGTAGGTATGTACGGCAGGACCAAATCGGAAAGATAGGTAGGAGCAAGCCCATGTAATGCTTTGTAGGTTAGCAGTAAAACCTTGAAATCAGCCCTTGCCTTAACAGGAAGCCAGTGTAGGGAGGCTAGCACTGGAGTAATATGATCAAATTATTTGGTTCTAGTCAGGATTCTAGCAGCCGTATTTAGCACCAACTGAAGTTTGTTTAGTGCTTTATCCGGGTAGCCGGAAAGTAGAGCATTGCAGTAGTCCAGCCTAGAAGTAACAAAAGCATGGATTAATTTTTCTGCGTCATTTTTGGACAGAAAGTTTCTGATTTTTGCAATGTTACGTAGATGGAAAAAGCTGTCCTTGAAACAGTCTTGATATGTTCTTCAAAAGAGAGATCAGGGTCCAGAGTAACACCGAGGTCCTTCACAGTTTTATTTGAGACGACTGTACAACCATCCAGATTAATTGTCAGATTGAACAGAAGATCTCTTTGTTTCTTGGGACCTAGAACAAGCATCTCTGTTTTGTCCGAGTTTAAAAGTAGAAAGTTTGCAGCCATCCACTTCCTTATGTCTGAAACACAGGCTTCTAGCGAGGGCAATTTTGGAGCTTCACCATGTTTCATTGAAATGTACAGCTGTGTGTCGTCCGCATAGCAGTGAAATTTAACATTATGTTTTCGAATGACATCCCCAAGAGGTAAAATATATAGTGAAAACAATAGTGGTCCTAAAACGGAACCTTGAGGAACACCGAAATTTACAATTGATTTGTCAGAGGACAAACCATTCACAGAGACAAACTGATATCTTTCCGACAGATAAGATCTAAACCAGGCCAGAACTTGTCCATGTAGACCAATTTGGGTTTCCAATCTCTCCAAAAGAATGTGGTGATCGATGGTATCAAAAGCGGCACTAAGATCTAGGAGCACGAGGACAGATGCAGAGCCTCGGTCTGACGTCATTAAAAGGTCATTTACCACCTTCACAAGTGCAGTCTCAGTGCTATGATGGGGTCTAAAACCAGACTGAAGCGTTTCGTATACATTGTTTGTCTTCAGGAAGGCAGTGAGTTGCTGTGCAACAGCTTTTTCTAAAATTTTTGAGAGGAATGGAAGATTCGATATAGGCTGATAGTTTTTTATAATTTCTGGGTCAAGATTCGGCTTTTTCAAGAGAGGCTTTATTACTGCCACTTTTAGTGAGCTTGGTACACATCCGGTGGATAGAGAGCCGTTTATTATGTTCAACATAGGAGGGCCAAGCACAGGAAGCAGCTCTTTCAGTAGTTTAGTTGGAATAGGGTCCAGTATGCAGCTTGAGGGTTTGGAGGCCATGATTATTTTCATCATTGTGTCAAGAGATATAGTACTAAAACACTTTGGTATCTCCCTTGAGCCAAGGTCCTGGCAGAGTTGTGCAGACTCAGGACAATGGAGCTTTGGAGGAATACCCAGATTTAAAGAGGAGTCCGTAATTTGCTTTCTAATGATCATGATCTTTTCCTCAAAGAAGTTCATAAATGTATTACTGCTGAAGTGAAAGCCATCCTCCATTTGCGAATGCTGCTTTTCAGTTAGCTTTGCGACAGTATCAAAAAGAAATTTCGGATTGTTCTTATTTTCGTCAATTAAGTTGGAAAAATAGGATGATCGAGCAGCAGTGAGGGCTCTTCGATACTGCACGGTACTGTCTTTCCAAGCTAGTCGGAAGACTTCCAGTTTGGTGTGGCGCCATTTCCGTTCCAATTTTCTGGAAGGTTGCTTCAGAGCTCGTGTATTTTCTGTATACCAGGGAGCTAGTTTCTTATGACAGATGTTTTTAATTTTTAGGGGTGCAACTGCATCTAGGGTATTGCGCAAGGTTAAATTGAGTTCCTCGGTTAGGTGGTTAACTGATTTTTGTCCTCTGACGTCCTTGGGTAGGCAGAGGGAGTCTGGAAGGGCATCAAGGAATCTTTGGGTTGTCTGAGAATTTATAGCACGACTTTTAATGCTCCTTGGTTGGGGTCTGAGCAGATTATTTGTTGCAATTGTAAATGCAATAAAATGGTGGTCCGATAATCCAGGATTATGAGGAAAAACATTAAGATCCACAACATTTATTCCATGGGACAAAACTAGGTCCAGAGTATGACTGTGGCAGTGAGTAGGTCCAGAGACATGTTGGACAAAACCCACTGAGTCGATGATGGCTCCGAAAGCCTTTTGGAGTGGGTCTGTGGACTTTTCCATGTGAATGTTAAAGTCACCAAAAATTAGAATATTATCTGCTATGACTACAAGATCCGATAGGAATTCAGGGAACTCAGTGAGGAACACTGCATATGGCCCAGGAGGCCTGTAAACAGTAGCTATAAAAAGTGAGTGAGTAGGCTGCATAGATTTCATGACTAGAAGCTCAAAAGACGAAAACGTCATTGTTTTTTTTTGTAAATTGAAATTTACTATCGTAGATGTTAGCAACACCTCCGCCTTTGCCGGATGCACGGGGGGTATGGTCACTAGTGTAACCAGGGGGTGAGGCCTCATTTAACACAGTAAATTCATCAGGCTTAAGCCATGTTTCAGTCAGGCCAATCACATCAAGATTATGATCAGTGATTAGTTCATTGACTATAACTGCCTTGGAAGTGAGGGATCTAACATTAAGTAACCCAATTTTGAGATGTGAAGTATCACAATCTCTTTCAATAATGGCAGGAATGGAGGAGGTCTTTATACTAGTGAGATTACTAAAGCGAACACCGGCATTTTTAATTTTGTCCAACCTAGATCGAGGCACAGACACGGTCTCAATGGGGAAAGCTGAGCTGACTACGCTGACTGTGCTAATGGCAGACTCCACTAAGCTGGCAGGCTGGCTAACAGCCTGCTGCCTGGCCTGCACCCTATTTCATAATGTTTGACAGGATAGGGGACATCTCAAATTATGTATTGTGGAATATTTTGGAAATAGGATTCAGGAAGTAGCCAACTGGAAACACACTTCTTGAATAAACATTGTTCCCAATGTGGAATAGATGTTGAATTGACGTCTTTGCCCAGTGGGAGGATTTTACAGCTGAGTTTTCATTCATCACACTGACACCTATTGGTCAGTGTGTTTTCCAGTGTCAGTCATTACCACCCATCACACCACATACCGTTGAGTCCCATTTTGGTGGGAATGAATTAGCATAGTGCGACATCTGACTGCAGGATGATACATGGAGCATTCCTCATGAAGCTGGTTGAGAGAATGACAAGAGTGTGCAAAGCTGTCATCAAGGCAAAGGGTGGCTACCTTGAAGAATCTCAAATCTAAATTATATTTTGATTTGTTTAACCCTTTTTTGGTTACTGCATGATTTGATTCCATATGTGTTATTTAGAAGTTTTGATGTCTTCACTATTATTCTACAATGTAGAAATTACAAAAAATAAAGAAAAACCCTGGAATGAGTAGGTGTCCCCGAACCTTTGACTGATACTGTATATCAGGTCCTTCCCCTCATCCCTCCGGTTGTGTGTGTGTGTGTGTGTGTGTGTGTGTGTGTGTGTGTGTGTGTGTGTGAGAGAGAGAGAGAGAGAGAGAGAGACTACATATACATCCCAACTAGGATGCTGGTGTTCAGAGGCACACCTGGACAGTTGGTTAACTGGACTGCACCCCCCTGTATACTTTATTGAACAATCAGAGGTGAGTTTCTTCCTCTTTTCTTTATCGTGCTTGATCTCGCTGGACAGTTTGAATTACCATCAAGTTTGTCATGTTTTGTTTACCCAGATTTTCTGTTCTTTTATGAACTGATTTTGTGTGGGAAGTATAGGGTACCTCTGAGACCTATATGAAAAAGTGAGGAACTGGTAATTGTAATTCTCAGAGTCAAATATTTTGTTTTACAGGTGAAGATCGGACAAATCCTAAACCAGGAAAATTTCCTCAGTAAGTATTTTTCTTAAAACTTCTTCAGGATTGGTGGGTCCAAAATAAAAAATCAAACGTTCAATTTTTTTATGTTATTATTACAATTTGCATACATACAAAAAAACATAAATATGTAGTGTGTGTATGCGTCTTTCACTTACACATACATGTCAGTACAGACACACAATAAGTAGGTAACATGGGGGAGAGGTTGTGCTGTAAAATGCTGCATTATTATTATTTTTTAACCAGGTATGCTGTTCACTTGCGCTATATGAGATGGAATGGAGTACCATGCAATCATGGCTCTGTATAATAGTATAAGATTTCATGAATTTGTTTTGGATTGTGGGGATTGTGGGGATTGTGAAAAATCTCCTGGTTGCATTTCTGGTGGGATAAGTGTGTGTGTTGGGGCCGCAGGTAGCCTAGCGGTTAAGAGCGTTGGGCCAGTAATTGAAAGGTCGCTGGTTCCCTGAGCTGACTAGGTGAATAAATATGTAGATGCTCCCTTGAGCAAGGCACTTAACCCTAATTGCTACTGTAAGTCGCTCTGGATAAGATAACCTGATAAATGACTAAAATGTAAGTTGTCTAAGTTGACTATGCAAACACGTTGGAATTTCCAACAGTCAGTCTTTCCTCAACTCTTAGCCAATAGAGACTGGCATACATACTATTAATATTAGCCCTCTGATTACAATGAAGAGCAAAACGTGCCGCTCTGTTCTGGGCCAGCTGCAGCTTAACTACTGTATGTCCTTCATTGCAGCACTTGACAATATGACTGGACAGTCATCAAGAGAAGCTAAAAATAGAGCCTGCAGGGCTTGCTTTGTGGAGTGTGGTGTCAAAAAACCATAACACTGAATATCCCTTTGAGCATGGTGAAGTTATTAATTACACTTTGGATGGTGTATCAATACACCAGTCAGTACAACACAGCCATCCTTCCTAACTCAGTTGCTGGAGAGGAAAGAAAACTGCTCAGGGATTTCACCATGCGACCAATGGGGACTTTAAAAGAGTTAGAGTTTAATGGCTGTGAAAAAACTGAGGATGGATCAACATTGTATTTACTCCACAATACTAACCTAATTGACAAAGTGAAAAATAGTAAGCCTGTACAGAATTAAAATATTCCAAAACATTTAATACTGCATTTTTTAAAAGCAATTATCTTTTTGTCCTGAATACAAAGTGTTATGTTTGGGGAAGATTCAACACAATACATCACTGAGTACCACACATATTTTCAAGCATGGTGGTGGCTCTATCATTGTAACGGCTGTCTGAGGAAGAAGTGGACCAAAATGCGGCGGAGTTAGGGTTCGTCATATTTAATTCAATGAACACTATGCAATTCACAAAAACAACAAAACTGACAGCCAACACAATCCTGTCAGGTGCAACCACAATGACAAGAACAATTACCCACAAAACACAAAGGAAACGTAGGCAACTTATGTGTGACACCCAATCAACCACAACCCTCTACAGCTGTGCCTGATTGGAAGTCACACGGCCAAAATCAATGAAACAAAAAAACACACACTCCCTTCTGCCACGTCCTGACCCAACTACACCCTCTACTGGTCAGGACGTGACAGTACCCCCCCGGGATGCACCTAAAAAAGGAAATCACAAGAAAATCCCCAATACCCCAACAAAAATGAACACCTAAACAATAAGGGAGGGAAGGGAGGGTGGCTGCCGTCACCGACAGCACTGTGCTACACCCTCCCTCTCCAACCCACCTATCCTGGAGGTGGCTCAGGTGCAGGACGTGGACCTCGCTCCACCTTCGGCATCGCCCACTTTGGTGACGCCGATAGCTGCGCCGGGCAGACGGGCCACTCGGGCTGACCCTGGCAGACGGACCACTCTGGCTGAGTTGGAAGACATGCGGGCCACTCGGGCTGGGCCGGAGGACAGGCGGGCCACTCGGGCTGGGCCGGAGGGCAGGCGGGCCACTCGGGCTGGGCCGGAGGGCAGGAGGACCACTCGGGCTGGACCGGAGGGCAGGCAGGGCACCCTGGCAGAACCGGGCAGTCGGGCCACTCTGGCAGAACCGGGCAGTCTGGCCACCCTGGCAGAACCGGGCAGTCTGGCCACCCTGGCAGAACCGGGCAGTCTGGCCACCCTGGCAGAACCGGGCAGTCTGGCCACTCTGGCAGAACCGGGCAGTCTGGCCACTCTGGCAGAACCGGGCAGTCTGGCCACTCTGGCAGAACCGGGCAGACTGGCCACTCTGGAAGCTCCGGCTCAGGATTCACCAGGCTGGGGAGACATAACGGAGGCCTGGCTCTGGGCGCAGGCCCTGGACTCACCAGTCTGGGAAGACCCGCTGGAGGCCTGGTTTGAGGAGGTGGCACAGGAGAGACCAGGGTGGAGAGACCCACTGGAGGACTGGTCCGTGGAGGAGGCACGGGCTTGACCAGGATAGGGAGATCCACTGGAGGACTGGTCCGTGGAGGAGACACGGGCTTGACCAGGATAGGGAGACCCACTGGAGACACGGGCTTGACCAGGATAGGGAGACCCACTGGAGTACTGGTCCGTGGAGGAGGCACGGGCTTGACCAGGATGGGAAGACATGCAGGAGGCTTGGTTCTGGGCGTAGGCACAGGACGTGCAGGGCTGGGAAGACATGCAGGAGGCCTGTTTCTGGGCGCAGGCACAGTCTTTACCAGACAACCAGCACGCACCTCAGGACGAGTATGGAGAGCTGCCTCAGGTGACGTCATTCCCACGACACGCTCATTAGGGCGAATGCCGTACTTTATGCACCACACTAGCAGCTCTCTCATCTCTCTCTCTCCTAATTTCCCCATTAACACCGTCACAGTCTCTGCCTCATATCCCTCGCTCACCTCCAATGTCATCCCGACTGGCTTTGGTTCCGACCTCAGCTCCACCGAATGTCCCGTGTGCCCCCCCAAAAAAAATTATTGGGGCTGCCTCTCGCGATCGTTGCGCTCTCTCTCCTCGTAATAGCGCCTCTCCGCTCTTGCCGCTTCAATCTCCCGCTGCGGGAGGCGATAATCCCCAGCCTGAGTCCATGGTCCCTCTCCGTCCAGGATCTGTTCCCAAGTCCATTGGTCCATCACACTGCACTCTTGCTGCTCCTTCCTCTTCCGCCGCTTGGTCCTGGTTTGGTGGGTAATTCTGTAACGGCTGTCTGAGGAAGAAGTGGGCCAAAATGCGGCGGAGTTAGGGTTCGTCATATTTAATTCAACGAACACTATGCAATTCACAAAAACAACAAAACTGACAGCGAACACAGTCCTGTCAGGTGCAACCACAATGACAAGAACAATTACCCACGAAACACAAAGGAAACGTAGGCAACTTATGTGTGACTCCCAATCAACCACAACCCTCTACAGCTGTGCCTGATTGGAAGTCACACGGCCAAAATCAATGAAACAATAATACACACATTCCCTTCTGCCACGTCCTGACCCAACTACACCCTCTCCTGGTCAGGACGTGACAATCATTTTATAAGCATGCTTGTCATTGGCAAGACTAGGGAGTTTTTTGGGGATAACAAGAAACGGAATACAGATAAGTAGACAGGCAAAATCCTAGAGGAAAACCCAATTCAGTCTGCTTTCCATCAAACAATGAAATGCAAATTCACCTTTTAGCAGGTCAATAACCTAAAATATAAGGCCAAATATACACTGGAGTAGCTTACCAAGACGACATTGAATGTTCCTGAGTGGCCTACTTACATTACAGTCTTGACTTAAATCGGCTTGAAAATGATTGTCTAGCAATGATCAAGAAACAACTTGACAGAGCTTGAAGAATTTAAGAACAATGTGCAAATATTGTACAATCCACGTGTCACATCCTGACCCTAGTAAGATGTCATTTTCTATAGTATAGTAGGTCAGGGCGTGACAGGGGGTGTTTTGGGTGGTTTGTCTATGTTTTCTATTTCTATGTTTAAGTTCTAGTTTTTCTATTTCTATGTTGGGTTCTTTGGGATGATCTCCAATTAGAGGCAGCTGGTCCTCGTTGTCTCTAATTGGAGATCATATTTAAGTAGGGGTTTTTTCCACCTGTGTTTGTGGGTTATTATATTTTGAGTAGTGTTTGTTTCTCTCTGCATCATGGTTTGTTATTTTGTCAATTCAGTTATTTGTGTATTTGCAAAGTTTCACGGATTAAATAAATTGTGGAACTACAAACACGCTGCACCTTGGTCCACTCCTTTTGACAGTGTGACACCACGTGTGCAAAGCTCTTAGAGACGTACCCAGAAAGACTCAGCTGTCAATAACTTTGTCATTATGGGGTATTGTGTAGATGAGTGAGAATTATTTTGTTTTATCCACAATGAATTTTTGGGCATGAATACCGTTTGAAGGCTCCGTAGGTCTGAGCTAATAGAATCTCATAAATGTTTGTTGAAATTGTGTGTATTCATCTTTTTCTTTCTTTATGTCAAAGGTTGGACATTAACCTGTCTGGCGCATGTGGGACGAATTTGTCCCACCTACGTAACAGCCACTTCAATCCAGTGGCGCGATTTTTGAATCGTTTGAAATACTATTACTTCAATCTCTCAAACATATGACTATTTTACAGCTATTTAAAGACAAGAATCTCGTTAATCTAACCACACTGTCCGATTTCAAAAGGCTTTACAACGAAAGCAAAACATTAGATTATGTCAGGAGAGTGCCCAGCCAGAAATAATCAGACACCCATTTTTCAAGCTAGCATATCATGTCACATAAAACCAAACCACAGCTAAATGCAGCACTAACCTTTTATGATCTTCATCAGATGACACACCTAGGACATTATGTTATACAATACATGCATGTCTGTTCAATCAAGTTCATATTTATATCAAAAAACAGCTTTTTACATTAGCATGTGACGTTCAGAAAAAGCATACCCCCCGCAAACTTCCGGGGAATTTACTAACAGTTTGCTAAATTACTCACGATAAACGTTCACAAAAAGCATAACAATTATTTTAAGAATTATAGATACATTACTCCTCTATGCACTCGATATGTCCGATTTTAAAATAGCTTTTCGGATGAAGCACATTTTGCAATATTCTAAGTACATAGCCCGGCATCACGGGCTAGCTATTTAGACACCCGGCAAGATTAGCCTTCATCAAAATCACATTTCCTATAAGAAAAATGTTATTACCTTTCTTGTTCTTCGTCAGAATGCACTCCCAGGACTTCTACTTCAATAACAAATGTAGGTTTGGTCCCAAATAATCCATCGCTATGTTCCATCAACTACGTTTTGTTCGTGAGTTCTAGACACTATCAGAATACTAAATCACGGTCACGAGCATTGCGCATGGCGTGACAAAAATGTCTAAATATTCCATTACCGTACTTCAAAGCATGTCAACCGCTGTTTAAAACCAATTTTTATGCCATTTGTCTCGTGGAAAAGCGATAATATTCCGACCGGGAATCTGCAATGAGCCTAAACAGCCGACTGAAATTTCTCCATGGGGGCGAATCGCGCACGCGCCTCATTGCATTGACACCTAATGGGACACTTGGAAAAGGCGATAATCTGTTTCAGCCAGAGGCCGCCTCGTCATCATTCAGGTTTTTCCCGGGTTCTGAGAGCCTATTGGAGCCCTAGGAATTGTCACGTTACAGCTAAGATCCTTACTCTTCAATAAACAGATGCAAGACGCACGACTCCTTGTCAGACAGGCCACTTCCTGTATGAAACCTTGTCAGGTTTTTGCCTGCCATAGGAGTTCTGTTATACTCACAGACACCATTCAAACAGTTTTAGAAACTTTAGGGTGTTTTCTATCCAAACCTGAACAATAATATGCATATTCTAGCTTCTGAGTTGGTGTAGGAGGCAGTTAAAAATGGGAACATATTTTTTCCAAAATTCTCAATGCTGCCCCCTAGCCCCAACAGGTTAAGTCCCAGCCAACATCACATCTAGTCCTTTAAAATGCTGAGTTGTCTATTGTCTTTATATATCTATATTTTTCTTACCCTTTTTTCTCCCCAATTTCATGGTATCCAATTGGTAGTTCACAGTCTTGTCCCATCGCTGAAACTCCCGTACGGACTTGGGAGAGGCAAAGGTGGAGAGTCATGCGTCCTCCTAAACACAACTCAGCCAAGCCGCGCTGCTTCTTGACACAATCCCCGCTTAACCCAGAAGCCAGCCGCACCAATGTGTCGGAGGAAACACCATACACCTGGCGACCATGTCAGCATGCATTGCGCCCAGCCCACCACAGGAGACATTAGTGCGCGATGGGATAAGAACATCCCTGCCGGCCAAACCCTCCCTAACCCGGACAACACTGGGTCAATTGTACGCTGCCCCATGGGTTTCCCGGTCGGCTGCGACAGAGCCAGGATCTCTAATGGCACAGCTAGCACTGCGATACAGTGCCTAAGACCACTGCGCCACTCAGAAGGCCTGTTTATTATCTTTTCTTGTGTCTAAAAACGTTTTTTTTTGTATTTAACTACAAAAGTCTTCTACAAATTCCAACGATTTAATGTATTTTTAAAGCTACAATTTGTAACTTTTTTGGGCAACCAAATTCACATAGAAATGTGAGTTATAGATCTTTCCCGTTGAAAGCAAGTCTAAGTGGTGGTAGATCGGTTATTTGTGTTATTTCTACATTTCCCATTCAAAAGTTTCCTTTTTGTGTCTTTTACGTTCGGTTTTGTACACCGGCTTCAAACAGCTGAATATACAATATTTTGGCTTATGGGAAATATATTTCACTGTGGTTTAGATGATACAATAATTTTCTACACCAGGGGTGTCAAACTCATTCCATGGAGGGCCAGGTGTCTGCAGGTGTTTGGTTTTTATGTTTCTTCCTCTTTCTCTTTCAGACATTAACATATTTGAAGATTCTTTGAAGACCTAGTTGGACGTTAGTCTGTGACAAAGCCCTCAAAATGACCAGTGTGGCAGAATGGCTCCTGCAGAACAAGGACAATTTAGAAAAGGGGATCGAGATCATGGGACAGGCCTCTGCGGTCCTGGTAGCCACTGTGGGCCAGTTCCATCCCATCCTGGAGGCTGTATTCCAAGCATCCTATGAGATCTTCAGCAACCCAGAAGGACAGCACACCAAGTACCTGACTGAGCAGTTCTTCAAAGTCAACCAGAATTTGAGACGCATCGTGGCTGAGGAAGACCAAATCTCCCGGGAGCTGCAGAAGACGTCCTTGAATAAGCAGAACTTTAACTGGGAGGCACAAATTCTCAACCAGTACAAGAAGTTTGAGGAGTTTTTCAATGCCAAACCCAGTTTAAAAAAAGAAAAAATGGATGAATTCCTCTTAACTTATGAGGTCTTGAATAAAGACATGAACCTGGACGCCCTCTACAATGCTTTTACTGGGAATTCCTCAGGTGGCTCCATGCTGCAGACAGTGGTTGACACAGAACAATTTAATAGAAGTGCGGTTGAAGATTTCTGTGAGATTCTTAAGAAGCTCTTTCTGAAGGGCATCATTGCCTTCATGGGTTACAACAGCCTCAAGAAAAAGGATGTGGGGGATCAGATGCTGAAGAAGTGGCTTAAGCAGATGGAACAAGTTGAGGAGAGCATGAAAAAAGTGATTGATGATATCATTGATAACTTCGCCCCAAGAGCCAAAGAGGACATGGTAAAACAGCTTGAGGAGATACCTGACACTGTTGGCCTTGACTTCACCGAATCCATATTGGACACTCTTAAGAATAAATATTACTGGGTGAGCTGGTCTATCAGGGTCTTCAATGACAAGGAGCGCATTTTCTTTTTCAACTGGCTAGCTGGAAAGAAGTACCATTGCAGTGAAGGAGGATCTCATTTCTTTGAGGTGATGACCAAAAACAACATCAAAGTGGTGATCTCTTTCAGTGTTCAACCTAAGCTTATCAACATGGATCTGATCAAAGAACAGATTGAGGGGCAGAAACTGAAGAGGAACATCATGGATGTGGCTCAGGTCCTCAGCAGAAGACTCCCCAACTGCCAGGTGCATGCTGTCAGCGCCTATAAGAAAGTGGTGGAGAGCAACAACTTCAAAGAGGGTTGTTTCTACTATGGAAAACACCAAAACGTGTACATATGCGTTCATCCTAATTAGCCTTTTGTTTCGCAGTGCAATGGAAAATAGAGTAGTTATGAGGAAAACTAGGAAGAAAATGCATGAATGCTTATATATAAGTTAGAGGTGTTTTTATTGATATCTAAAACATAGCTGATGCTTTAGCTGATGATTGTGGAAAATGTAATCTCTTGTTTATTTGTTTATCGACCTTGTAGATTTTTGTGTAGTTTGATAGGTCAAACTATCTTGATTTTTATGTGTATAAGAATGTATATGAGACCTTTCATGGGTATCTACTCCTACCAAAGAGAATAGTAAGATACCTTATTTTACCCACATTCCAGTATTTAATTATGACCATACTACAAATTAGTACACCAACTAGCGTAATAAAATGATTTATGTAAGCCTACTGCAGACAACTATTTATCCTCCTCAGTGTACTGAGGACCTAATCAAGCTTCTTTTGAAATTGCAATTTATTGATCAACTACACTGTCCAGATCTATAGCAAAAACTGTTAAAAGAGCCTTAAAACATTACATCTCTTTCTCTAGTCATACATTTCACATTCTTTTTACAGCTTTAATTTCTCATTTGTATTGTCTTGTTTTATAATAAACCACAATATAAAGGCCATTGTGATTGTCATCATTAAGCGGTTGTAAATTAGGATTTGTTCTATTGTTCTATGTTCTATTTCTCTGCAGTTGAGGAAATGTGCCTAATTGTCATGATAACATAATTTTAGAGGGTACTGTATGTAGAACTTATAAGCAGAAGTACATGCAGTCGTAAACATTGATAATGATAATATGACAGTTTATTGCTTACATTCATCCCTAAAAAAATCATCAGCTCAAACATTTTTTTTTTAAATCGGCAAATGTTAATATTGTCTTATACCTTTGTCAGTTATTTGCCAAAGGATTGCACACTGTGTAGAAAATCATTATGAACACCTGCTCTTTCCATGACATGGACTGACCAGGTGAATCCAGGTGAAGCTACGATCATTGTTAAATCCACTTAAAATTTGTGAGCAGTAGTGGAAAAAGTACTAAATTGTCATACTTGAGTAAAAGTAAAGATAACTTAATAGAAAATGACTCAAGTAAAAGTCGCCCAGTAAGATACTACTTGCAAAAGTATTGTTAGGTTCTTATTTTTCAGAGTAAATAACTAGATAAGCTTTAACCAAGTTTAATTCTGCACAAAGGATCTGTATAGCTGTAATTCAGACAACTCAAAATTTCTCTAGCGGAACGCCTAGCCAACATCCAATGGAACAGCAGTGCGCGAAATACAAAACATTAAAAATCAAATAATTTCAATTTCTCAAACATACGACTATTTTACACCATTTTAAAGATACACTTCTCCTTAATCCAACCACATTGTCCGATTTCAAAAAGGCTTTACAGCGAAAGCAAAACATTAGATTATGTTAGGAGAGTACATAGACAAAAATAACCACACAGCCATTTTCCAAGCAAGGATATACGGCACAAAACCCAAAACACAGCTAAATGAAGCACTAACCTTTGACGATCTTCATCAGATGACATTCCTAGGACATCATGTTACACAATACATGTATGTTTTGTTCGATAAAGTTCATTTTTATATCCAAAAACAGCATTTTACATCGGCGCATGATGTTCAGAAAATGTATTCCCACCAAAAACCTCCGGTGAATGCGCACATCAATTTACAAAAATACTCATCATTAACGTTGACAAAATACATAACAATTATTTTAAGAATTATAGATACAGTACTCCTTTATGCAACCGCTGTGTCAGATTTTAAAATAGCTTTTCGGCGAAAGCACATTTTTCAATATTCTGAGTACATAGCTCGCCATCACAGCAAGCTATATAGACACCCGCCAAGTTCAGGGTCACCTAAACTCAGAATTAGTATTATAAATATTCTCTTACCTTTGCTGATCTTCATCAGAATGCACTCCCAGGACTGCTACTTCCACAAGAAATGTTTTTTTTTTTCTCGAAATAATCCCTATTTATGTCCAAATACCTCCGTTTTGTTCGTGCGTTCAGGTCACTATCCAAAGGCATAATGCGCGAGCGTAATTCGAGACACAAAAAGTCAAAATGTTCCATTACCGTACTTAGAAGCATGTCAAAGGTTGTTTTACCTCTATGGGACCGGCGGGACGAATTCGTCCCACCTACGTAACAGCCAGTTGAATCCAGTGGCGCGATTTTTAAAACGTTTGAAATACTATTACTTCAATTTCTCAAACATATGACTATTTTACAGCTATTTAAAGACAAGACTCTCGTTAATCTAACCACACTGTCCGATTTCAAAAAGGCTTTACAACGAAAGCAAAACATTAGATTATGTCAGGAGAGTGCCCAGCCAGAAATAATCAGACACCCATTTTTCAAGCTAGCATATAATGTCACAAAAACCCAAACCACAGCTAAATGCAGCACTAACCTTTTATGATCTTCATCAGATGACACACCTAGGACATTATGTTATACAATACATGCATGTCTGTTCAATCAAGTTCATATTTATATCAAAAAACAGCTTTATACATTAGCATGTGACGTTCAGAAAAAGCATACCCCCCGCAAACTTCCGGGGAATTTACTATCAGTTTGCTAAATTACTCACGATAAACGTTCACAAAAAGCATAACAATTATTTTAAGAATTATAGATACATTACTCCTCTATGCACTCGATATGTCCGATTTTAAAATAGCTTTTCGGATGAAGCACATTTTGCAATATTCTATGTACATAGCCCAGCCATCACGGGCTAGCTATTTAGACACCCACCCAGTTCAGCCTTCACCAAAATCACATTTCCTATAAGAAAAATGGTCTTACCTTTCCTGTTCTTCGTCAGAATGCACTCCCAGGACTTCTACTTCAATAACAAATGTAGGTTTGGTCCCAAATAATCCATCGTTATATCCAAACAGCGGCGTTTTGTTCGTGCGTTCTAGACACTATCAGAATGCTAAATCACGGTCGTGCGCATGGCACAGAACGTGACAAAAAAATTCTAAATATTCCATTACCGTACTTTGAAGCATGTCAACCGCTGTTTAAAATCAATTTTTATGCAATTTATCTCGTAGAAAAGCGATAATATTCCGACCGGGAATCTGCAATTAGCTAAACAGCCGAATGAAAATACTCCACGGGGGCGAATCGCGCACCTAATTCTATTGTCCTCTGATACGACACTTGGAAAAGGCGATAATGTGTTTCAGCCTGAGGCTGCCTCGTCATCGTTCAGGTTTTTCCCGGGTTCTGAGAGCCTATTGGAGCCCTAGGAATTGTCACGTTACAGCTAAGATCCCCACTCTTCAATAAACAGAGACAAGAAGAACGACTCCTTGTCAGACAGGCCACTTCCTGCATGAAACCTTCTCAGGTTTTTGCCTGCCATAGGAGTTCTGTTATACTCACAGACCCCATTCAAACAGTTTTAGAAACTTTAGGGTGTTTTCTATCCAAACCTGAACAATAATATGCATATTCTAGCTTCTGAGTTGGTGTAGAAGGCAGTTAAAAAGGGGGATTTTTTTTTCTCCAAAATTCTCAATGCTGCCCCCTAGCCCGTAGAGGTTAAAATAAATTTTTCTGGTATTTTTAACGTAAAAATGCGATAATATTCCAACCGGACAATAGCGTATTCATTCAAGGAGAAAAAGAAGGAACAGCGCCCTCGTGGGATCGCGCATATCCAATCCATTTGTCCCCAGGCAATCCACTCATTGACTGAGCTCCTATACTCTGCCCGGTTACAGGAGACGGATGAAAGAACTTTCTGAAGGCTTTTGACAGCCAATGGAAGCCTTAGGAAGTGCAACCTGACCCCACAGACACTGTCGTTTCGATAGGGATTAGAAAGAAGAACTACAATTCTCAGATCTTCCACTTCCTGGTTGAATTTTTCTCAGTTTTTTGCCTGCCATATGAATTCTGTTATACTCACAGACACCATTCAAACAGTTTTAGAAACTTCAGAGTGGGGCAGTATTTTCCCGGCCGGATAAAAAACGTACCCGATTTAATCTGGTTATTACTCCTGCCCAGAAATTAGAATATGCATATAATTAGTAGATTTGGATAGAAAACACCCTAACGTTTCTAAAACTGTTTGAATGGTGTCTGTGAGTGTAACAGAACTCATATGGCAGGCCAAAACCTGAGAAGATTCTATATGGGAAGTGCCCTGTCTGACCATTTCTTGTCCTTCTATAGCCTCTTTATCGAAAATACAGGATCTTTGCTGTAACGTGACATTTTCTAAGGCTTTCATTGTCTCTCAGAAGGGGCCAGAACGTTGAATGAGATCTGCAGTCTCTGGGCGAAAAACAGCAGGGGTTTTGGAGAGTGGTACTTCTGAGAACAATGGCACTGGTGCGTGCGTTCATGTGACGACTCCATGTTTTACTTTCAGTGTTTGAACGGATACAACGTCTCCCGGTTGGAATATTATCGCTATTTTACGAGATAAAATCGCATAAAAATTGATTTTAAACAGCGTTTGACATGCTTCGAAGTACGGTAATGGAATATTTTGCATTTTTTTGTCATGAAACACGCCGGCGCGTCACCCTTCGGATGGTGACTTGAACGCACGAACAAAACGGAGCTATTTGGATATAACTATGGATTATTTGGAACCAAAACAACATTGGTTATTGAAGTAGAAGTCCTGGGAGTGCATTCTGACGAAGAACAGCAAAGGTAATCCAATTTTTCTTATAGAAAATCTGAGTTTGGTGAGTGCCAAACTTGGTGGGTGTCAAAATAGCTAGCCATGATGGCCGGGCTATCTACTCAGAATATTGCAAAATGTGCTTTCACCGAAAAGCTATTCGGGATCGGGTAGAAACCATGCATACTTTGGCAAGGCCAAACACTCCTCGCATGCTCAGGAAAACTTTAGGTTTTCAATTTTGTTAGACATTTTATTTCGTCATTCTCTGAAATTGCTGAGACACTTACAGAGTGGACGAAAGGGGGAATCATCCCCATGAGAGGATAGAGTGGAATCAAGAGTGTGAGGAAGCGTTGGTCGAGTTAAAGAAGCAATTATGTCAATCGCCAGCATTGGGATTGCCAAACCTAAAATTACCTTTTAAAATGTTTGTTCATGAACAGGGAAAACGTTGTAGCGCGATGGTTACGCAAAAATTAGGAGGGGCAAGAGGAATGCCACTGTGCCTTAGGGCGGTACAGGCAACAGAAATGGTGTTGCAACACGGCTTCCATTACAATTGGTCAAAAAGTAGATTTGTATGTTCCACACGCAGTAGCAACCATAGTGGACAGCACGAAAGCAGAACATGTTACTAGTGCAAGATGGACACACTGGGAGTTAACGTTAAATGAGGAAAATGTACAATTTCCAAGATTGGATCTTTAAATCCTGCGTCGTTAATGCCGTTGCATGGGCAGGGTGAATCGCATACATCTGACCCAGATCAGATTACTCCAAAACCTAGGCCTGATTTGCAAGAGACAGCATTGGAATTGGGGAAAATATTGTATACAGATGGCTCTAGTTACATGAACACAGAAAAGAAGAGAGTAACGGGGTACACTGTGTGTGCATTTGGAGTAGTTCATGATTTCGGTACATTGTGGTCACAACGGGGCATGTTAACAGTGACAGGAACACCAATTTAAAAAAAATGGTCTGGAGGTAGAGGCATTATTAGCAGCATGTCAGTTACCCAGTAAATTAGCAGTGGTAAAATTTCCTCCTTGCAAACTCAGAAGGCCTTGTTTTTTTTTAAATGATGTGACATTTTATGTGGTTTTATTTTGAAATAAATTTACGTTTGATGTCGTCTTATTCTGGAATAAGATTCTAGAACGAACGAAAGGGTGGAGGAGTCACGATGAATTAGTATAGGGGTTACCTAACCTAAAATGAACTGGGATCACAAGGAATTAGTATAGGGCTTACCAAACCTAAAATGAACTTTACATTTTTTATGTGGTGTGGTGGTTATGGAGAATCATGGGGAAAAGGAGACCAGTGAATCGTTAAACTCAGTGGAGAGACACTGTCGCCGTGTGGTGGGATTTATTGGATGGGGACTTTTCAATTCAGTTACATTGGGAATGCAGGAGGATGGAAATCTTTTGAAGGGGTATTTAAATGGTTTCCGAAGGACAAGGAAAGGAAGGGAGAAGAAACATTTTAATGGTGTAGAAAGCCCTGTATACTAAAAATTCCTAATGAGGAATGATCAACCTCATTAGAAATTAACGGAACAGGGGGATTTAATTAGAAGATTCATGAGAAACACCATTCTCTATCAAAATTGTACCATTACTTTAGGAGATTATTATTATTTCCATAGGGAGTTATAAAGAATTGTAATTCTAAATTTTTTCGTTTTTCGAATTAGTTTATTTTTGATTTAACAAGGTTTTTTTGTATCATGTGTTTGAAAGGGAAAAATTACCAGTTCCCTGAGGTCCTAGTCTTTGGGTACACTATACAGTGGTACTGTGTTCAGTTTGCATATAGAAAGGAAAATATATGTTAAACATTCATGATAATACAAGTGTCATACATGAGTCTTTAGCTTAGAATCTTGCCAATCTAACCGCATTGTCGGATTTCAAAAAGGCTTTACGGCGAAAGCACAGCATTCGATTATCTGAGGTCAGCGCCCCACAACAGCATATTATCCAAACAAGCACAGGCGTCACAAAATCCCAAATAGCGACAAAATAAGTCACTTACCTTTGAAGATCTTCCACTGATCGCAATCACAATAGTCCCAGGAACACAATGAATGGTCATTTTGTTCGATAAAATCCTTCTTTATAACCCTTATAGTCCGTTTAATAGGCGTCATTGAGTTCAGTAATCCACCCGTTCAGAATACAGACATAGGAGTTCCAAAAGTTAGCAGTACAGTTTGTCCAAACAAATCAAATAATGTTTCTAATTCATTATTAGGTTCTCTAATATCTAAATAAATGATAATGTTTCATACGGAGCGAACTATTTTCAATAGGAAAGGAAAAGAACGCAGCGCGCTCCTTCGGTTTTTGCTATAGAGCTCCCTGAAGATAAACAACTATTCCTCTTTGGTTTTTCTAAAACAAGCCTTAAACCATGTATGAAGACTGTTGACATCTAGTGGAACCCATAGGAACTGCAATTTGGGAGGCGGAAGTCTTTGGTTTCAATAGCTTAACCTTTGAATTGGCTGGCAGGTCAATAGAAATAAAATGTGTCCTCGGGCTTTCGCCTGACAAATCAGTTCTGTTATACTTACAGACATAATCTTAACAGTTTTAGAAACTTTAGAGTGTTTTCTATCCAATACTACCATGCATATGCATATCCTAGCTACTGGGCCTGAGTAGCAGGTAGTTTACTTTGTGCACTTCAGTCATCCAAACTTCAGAATACTGCCCCCTATCCCTAACAAGTTTAAATAACAAACATGTCGGCCAACGATAAATGAACTGTTTTACGTGCTGATTCAAATTTTGGTTAATACCATTGGGCCAAAATCTTCTCCTCCTCCATTCTCCTCCTCCTCCATTCTCCTCTCATATCCCCTTTGATGAATGACTAACTCCATGAGCCAATCGGCAAATATTAAAGATCATGGTTGATGGTAAATAGGGCATGCCAGACAAAAGATGTAGCCATAAGCCAGACCTAGGACAGAGAGCACACCTTCTCTCCCTCCACACCTGGTGATTGAGAATATCAGCCTGCTGCTTTTTCTCAAGATCAGTAGTTTCAAATGACACAAATGACAAAAAAATAAAATATATGTGTGTGACAACGGGAAACAGCCAAGTTGGCCACCTCATCAGCTATGCTGTTACCAATTCTAGCATAATCACACCAACCCGTGTATGCCTCAACCTTAGCAATAGCCAATGTGTTAGGTTTTCACATAGTTTCAATCAACTGTTCAACATAAGGTCTGTTTTTAACAGGTGTGCCTGTGGTATTAGTAAACTCTCTTGCTCTCCAAATCCCACACCATGACAAACAAACCCCAATAGCATATGCTGAGTCTGAGTAGCCAGTAAAGGCCTTCCCTTCCCCCAATTCACAAGCTGTGGTCAGAGCTAATAAATCTGCCTGTTGCGCTGATAAATGTTCTGGTAGGGGCCGTATAACCTCAATATCACCTCCCACATCTACTACAGCAAATACTACATGTTTCTTCCCTGTGCTTTGATCTATATTGGCAGAACTATCAACGAACAGCACCATGTCAGAGTCAAGCAGAGGTTCATCAAACAAGTCATTGTCCAGTACACATTCATGGGCTGTCCAGATGTCACTGTTATTGTTACTGATGATTTGCTCAGGGAAGCTCCAACAACTTGTCCAGGTTTGCCTAAACAGGAACAGTGAGATTTAGTGTCTATTATAAATGGTAGGTCATGTCCTTAACATTTAGAGTAACCATTGGCTCTTCTCTTCCATCATTGAATTCATATTGGAACAGGGGAGCCAGGCACCTTCATTGTTGATTCTGAGGGAAATAAGAACTGTTGGTGTTCTAATTTCCCATTGGCCATGGCTGTCCACGGTCATTAGCAACGTTTCCTCTTCCTCTGCCAGGCCCAAAGTTTCCTCTGTCCCTGTTTTAACCTCTTTCTCTTCCATTTCCCCTACACTGCGAACTCACATGCCCCAATTGCCCACAGGTCCAGCATTGAGTGTTGTTTCATTCATGAAGGGCTCTGGCAGGCCAACCTCCTCTTTCAGTCCATGTTTGTGAGTCACCATAATGCTGAGTGGTGAAAAACACATACCCTTCAGGCACCAGGTTCACGGGTGTGACTGGTGTGACTGTTGGGGAGCTGCAGGCTGTGGTTGTGGTGAGCCTGTAGAAACAACTTGAGCAGATGTCTAGGGTCTTCCAGTCTGTTTTTTTTGTAGAGTGAGTTGGGGTGGCGAGGGAAAACTCCCCCCAGGGTCTGTGCCTTGTTTCTATTGTTCTCATGTTGCTTGTTGCTGCTGTTGTGTCATCCACCTCCTTCATCAGAGTCCCCTTGTGGATAATTGTGGTTGCTCCTCCATTTTCTTCTGTCAGTGGTATAAGAGGGTAAATCTGTGTATAGTCACCCAGGGTTCCTTTGGGTTGATTGTCATACGGCGGCGGGGCAGTGGGGAGTACTCCTGTTCTGCCTCTGTTCCTGACCCAGTTCTTTCCTCCCACAATCTATTGTTCTCTCCAGCATTAATTTGGTCATGGTAGCCTTGTTCATGAAGATCTGTCCTTCCAGCATCATCATTTCAATCACAATTTCTGAAACAAGGGTACTCTTCTTCAACCACTTCTTTTTGTCCATTTTTCTTGTCTGAATTATCTCCTTGACTAAATCCAACCTAGTCTTATTGAATGAACCAACCATTGGATATCTATTTCCTCTTGCAATCTCTGTCCAGGCATGCCATTTCTTAAAAGTAAATGTAAATTCCACAGCAGGAAACTTCTTTTGCCTATTTTCAACAGGCGTGACAGGCTTCATTGCTCCTATCTCCTCATTCTGGTTTGACTGTGCCATGGTGCTCCGGCTTTATATTTAGATAGTCTGGTATAATGTGTTTTCCAAATTCTATAGGGTTATTCTAAAGTGGGTGTAATATGTAGGAATATGCCTATATAAACTCTTATCTATCTCCTTTCAGTGTGTGTTAAATAACAGTGGTTGATACTGTAATTCTAATTCTACTCTCACTTAATCAAGGCTATAGTAAATGTTTCTACTAAACTCAAATATATCGTTTTTCTCAACTCCTGACATTTAATCTTAGTACAAATGCCCTGTTTTAGGTCACTTAGGAGCACCACTTTATTTTAAGAATGTGAAATGTCAGAATAATAGTAGAGAGAATGATTTATATCAGCTTTAATTTCTTTCATCACATTCCAAGTGGGTCAGAAGTTTACATACACTCAATTAGTATTTGCTAGCATTGCCTTTAAACTGTTTAACTTGGGTCAAACATTTTGGGTAGCCTTCCACAAACTTCCCACAAAACAGTGGGTGAATTTTGGCCCATTCGTCCTGACAGAGCTGGTGTAACTGAGTCAGGTTTGTAGGACTCCTTGCTCGCACGCTTTTTCAGTTCTGCCTATAGATCTTCTATAGGATTGAGGTCAGGGCTTTGTGATGGCCACTCCAATACCTTGACTTTGTTGTCCTTAAGCCATTTTGCCACAACTTTGGAAGTATGCTTGGGTCATTGCCCATTTGGAAGACCCATTTGCGACCAAGCTTTAACTTCCTGACTGATGTCTTGAGATGTATTTTGTATTTTGGCCATATACAACAAAACCCTGAGTTGCCTAATTGCTGTTATAAACTAGAACAGTAAAATGTATGTTTTTTCATACCCGTAGTATATGGTCTGATATACCATGGCTGTCAGCCAATCAGCATTCACGGCTTGAACCACCCAGTTTATAATTGCAAATAATTTGTAGACTGCAAATTGACCACAGGAAGCCCAAAAATATTAAATGTTTGTCTAAAACATAATCACTTCAAACCTTGCTTCCATTTGTATATGATAATGTGTCTCTTTATTGTGCGTGGGAATACTTGTTAACAGATTTCTTACATTTAAACCACTTGTTTTAATGTCCAACAATGAAAATAAAAACTTTTAACATAAAATTTAAAAAGCAAAAAGCCGCCAGTTGGGGAACCCTGCTCTACAACTTCTTCTTCTCCACCTCTTCCTCACTTGCACTTCCACATGGCCTCCTTCATCCTCTCCTGCACATGCTCCATCTCCTCAATCCACTTCTCCTCCCAGGATGAGCCGGCTGAACCGCTTGGGCTTGCCCACAACAACCTCGTAGAGCGTTTGCAGGTTCTGGTCGCCCAGGTTGTTGGAAGTCATCCTTCTTGCACTCGCAGTGCTTGGGCCGCACCTCCACCATCCCTATGAACTTGAGGAACTGGTTGTATTGGTTCTCCTCCACACGGCAGTATTGACCATCTAGCATTTCCTTCTTGATCTGCAGCAGGGAGCTACGGTTCTGCTGAGCCAGCTGGTCTGGGGAACAGCTGACCTAGCCAAACTTGCACTTCAGCATCTGGATGTCCTTATTGTCCATGTGGTACAGCACCATTCAGATCAGAGAACCGGCCATGCCAAAGATGGGGTGGACCACAGCTGCCACTGAGAAGATGAAGGTCACACACTGCAGCACCTTCACCAGGTCCGGATTCAGCTTGGCCTGGTCCTCCACGATCTCCATCTGTGACATGATGGCAAGCAGGACATCATGACACAGGGGTCGAAACCAGGCAGTGCTTGAAAGGGTTGGGGAGGATTGTAGCTTGTGATACAGAGACAGGGGCCTGGGAGAAAGAGAGAGTAGTTTTTAAAAATAAAAGTGAATTGTACACAGCAAAATTGCAAGTGGAAATGCAAAGCTCTAATAGTGTTAAATGTAATACTCACTATATTTCCCAATACTGCACATAGTTAACGTTACACTTTTTAAAGTGTAAGTGTTTTAACAATTTCACAGAGTTTCTGTAACTCTGTAAATACACTGATCAAAAATATAAACGCAACATGTAAAATGTTGGTCCCATGTTTCATGATCTGAAATAAAAGATCCCATACATTTTTCATACAGACAAAACGCTTATTTCTCTGAAATGTTGTGTACAACTTTATTTACATCCCTGTTACAATATAGATAATCCATCCACCTTACAGGTGCCGCAAATCAAAAAGCTGATTAAACAGCATGATCATTACATAGGTGCACCTTGTGTTGGGGACAATAAAAGGCCACTCTAAAATGTGCACACAACACAGATGTCTCATGTTGAGGGAGTATGTAATTGGCATGCTGACTGCAGGAATGTCCACTAGAGCTGTTGCCAGACGTTGTTTTAGAGAATTTGGCAGTGCGTCAAACCAGCCTAAACAACCGTAAGCCACGTTTAACCAAGCCAGCTCAGGACCTTCGCATCAGGCTTCTTCACCTACAGGATCGTCTGAGACAAGCCACCCGGACAGCTGCTGAAACTGTCGGTTTGCACAACTTAAGAATTTCTGAAAAAACTGTCAGAAACTGTCTCAGGGAAGCTCATATGCATGCTTGTCGTCCTCACAAGGGTCTTGACCTGACTGCAGTTTGACGTCGTAAGCGACTTCAGTGGACAAATGCTTACCTTTGATGGCCACTGGCATGCTGGAAAAGTGTACTCTTCATGGATTAATCCTGGTTTCTGTATAGGGCAGATGGCAGACAAAGTTGTGTAGGCGAGTGGTTTGCTGATGTCAACATTGTGAACAGAGTGCCCGTGGTGGCAGTGGGATTATGATATGGGCCGGCATAAACTACGGAAAATTATTGTAATTGCATTTATCGATGGCAATTTGAATGCACAGAGGTACAGTGATTAGATCCTGAGGCCCATTGTCATACCATTCAGCCGCTGCCATCAACTCATGTTTCAGCATGATAATGTACGCAAGGATCTGTACACAATTCCTGGAAGCTGAAAATATCCTTGTTCTCCCATTGTCTGCATACACACCAGACATGTCACCCATTGAGTTTGTTTGGGATGCTCTGGATCGACATGTACGACAGCATGCTCCAGTACCCGTCAATATTCATCAAATTCGCAGAGCCACGGAAGAGGACTGGAATAACATTCCACAGGCCAGAATCAACAGCCTGATATGTGAAGGAGATGTGTCGCGTTTCATTAGACAAATGGTGGTCACACCTGATACTGACTGCTTTTCTGATCCACACCCCTACTTTTTTTAAAGGTATCTGTGACCAACAGATGCATATCTGTATTCCCAGTCACGTGAATCCATACATTAGGGCCTAATTTATTCATTTCAATTTACTGATTTCCTTAAATGAACTGTAACTCAGTAAAATCTTTGAAATGTTTGCATGTGGCGTTTCTATTTTTATTTGTATATATAGAGAAACGGGCTAATGCGGTTTCTGTTTGAACGTTCCGAGAACGCCACTTTCTCCTCCATAGCCGTTCCTAAGTTATAATTGATGCTGGCATATTGGGCTATTCATTTCTCATAGTTTCAAACCCTATGAAGATGTCCCGTGAAAGCAGATATTCAATTTGTTGACACCACAACACAGTAAAGACTTGGAAACACATAATCCCGAAAGCTAATCAATAAAAACATCAATTCAATTTGCTGCTCTGTTTCTCTCTCTCTCTCTCACTCTCTCTCTCTCTTTCTCTCTCTCTCTCTCTCTCTCATTCTCCTCACTGAGCCCAGCTGGGTGGGCATTTTGCTTTTACCTTACCATTGGCTGTTTGATTAGTCCCTCTTTGTGCTTGGCGTATCAAGAGAAAGAGATATATCATGCAAGTAGCCTGCTAATGTATCTTTCTGGACCTTGTAAACTGTCAAGCATAGACCGATAATTGATCCAAACGATTGCATAACCAGGCCGTGGCTGTATGGTACTCCATGTATATAGCTCCATTCATATTTAATTACATTTCTCTTATGTTAGTATTTTATTTGTATTATTATTTTTTAACTCTGCATCGTTGGGAAAGGCTTGTAAGCAAGCATTTCACGGTACAGTCTATACCAGTTGTATTCGTCACTTGTGATAAATAAAATTTGATTCGATTTTATACAGTTATTTCGCCATGAAGAATTTAAAAGAGTTATTGTCTTGCTCTTTACTGTACTTTTCAATACAATAAGAATGGAGCACCATACAGCCACGGCCTGGTTAGTCTCTTGACTTAAAGTAAAGAAGAGACTGACTACATCACTTTCTGTTTTTAGAAGTGTTGAAAATTTGAAATAGTTTGCAAAGCCAACTTACACACAGCACTGACTCACACAATACTGAAACCCACAGAAACATGGCCCGTATTTCAAACGCTTGGTGGAGGGTCATCCATTTTCATTTCAAAGACGTCCGATTACCTCCAGGTATCCCTCAATATAAATAACAATCACTCCTTTACAGCGGGTCATTTCATAAGGAGTTGTCAGAGCCACTCTCGTATTGTTATATTATCAACATTTCAAACTTTCTATATATATGGCTTTGGAGGGGAGAAGAGTCATATATAGAGAGCAGTTTACCCAACTCTGGTCCTCGAGTACTGCACACATTTTTTGTAGCCCCGGACAGAAACACCGGATTCAACTTGTCAAGGGCTTGGTGATTAGTTGACAAGTAGAATCTGGTGTGCATGTCGGGGGCCACAACAAAAATATGTACTGTTGGTGGTACTTCATGACTGGAGTTGGGAAACACTGATATAGAGAGTCGAGACAATGCAGTTGCTGTCTGAATGTTCTGAGAGTGTCACGTTCTCCTCCATAGCCATTACTAAGTGATAATTGACACTTCAATGTTGTGCTGTTTATTTCTGAAAGTTTTCAAAACCTATGAAGCAATGACACCACACCATAGTACTGTATATGGCTCTGGAGTGGACTACCTTTTAACATCATTGGTTTACATTCCATCTAAGAACTTAAAAGATGAATAACAACACAACGTGATAAAATTTTTTTTATTAAGTGCAAAAAGCATTTACTTATACAAGGTTATCATAAAGCATGCATTCAGACTCACTCTGAAAATAAACTTGACAGAGTTGGCAGTGGAAAATAGAAAACATGAGGGCTGAAGTGCAACACACTTGTCATAGCAAGATATAAAATCTAGATTTAATCCATTCCATTCATTGACAAAAGAATTTCCCACCACCCAAACGGAAATTACTATTATTTTTCAAATTAAGTAAGAGTACTACTATAGTAGTCACCAAAAAACCTTACCCTTGAAGTCCTCATGCCCATCTGACTCTGGGAGTGAATGAGGATCAGTTACCTTCACACTGGGCCAACGCCTCATCCATCTTTTCCTGAATCTTTTTCACCTTGAGTTCCCATTCCACCCTGAAATCATCAACATTATGCCCTTTGGCCACCTTATATGCCATTCGTGTCATCAGGCCCATGCGAAAGATATTAGCCAGTTGGGAACACTTTTTCTCCATGACGTCTTGGTCTTCTTTGTAGTGCTCTAGGTACACCTTCAGCAAACCTCTTTGTTCGAAAGCTTTATTCTCTTCTATGACACTGTCGTAGTAGGTGTTCAGAGCAAAGTCACACTTGTCTCCCTCATAGACTTCCTGGAAATCTTTCATGTAGCGCTCTCTTCCCTCAGGGTCTTTTTGGATCTGTTCCACCATGGTGTTGAAGGCGGTGTACTGGTGCCTGATAAACTCTTCACACTGGCCGTACTTCTCATTGACCTCATCCAGGTGAATCTGCTTCAGAAAATTCTGGTTGTTCTGTGAGATCTTTTCCAGCTTGGCGTGGATTTGGCCGAAGTTGTTTGCATCCTGGTCTTGGGTGAGGTCTTTGGCGACCACGGCCTTTGTCACCTTCACCACTGCGGTGATTATGTTGAAGAGTGGGCTTATGGTGGCGGCGAAGGAGGAGACTTTCTCCATGCCATTTAGGATTGTGACAAATGTCTGCTTGTCCATGGCTGCTGCTTCACTTACAGTATAACTTCACTGTAGTCCTGGAGAGTGAAGAGACAATGTTTTAGTATGTACACCTCATCGCTCATGTCTGCCGTTAGTGCCAACTTTATTGAATTTGAATTATAGCATGGAGATCAGTTGTTTGAACTTGTATTCAGAATATTCACAAAGCAGCCTTATTAATCTTTGACAAACTTTTTAGTGTTTGTTCACATTCTGCATCTGGAATTTATCTGAATAATAATATAATGTTGTCATAAAGCTGAATGACTGATTACAGGATGCGTTGTGCTCTTTGAACATCAGCTGACTCGAAACAATATTGGAACACAATATAATACATCTTATTTTTAACAAGCAGAAAATTATACTTTTTTTTGTTGCTGTAGGAAATGGCAGATGGTTGCTGACCAGCCCTGAAACTAGAGTGTAAAGTTCCGTACATGCCACACATTAGATGGAGATGTTAATTAAATAACTTCTTAAATACTCTTCCCAGACTTTTGATGCATTTACAGTTTCTTGTGCAATCATTGGAAGGGATTACTTCTTTTGCTACCAGTCCAATCAACAGCTAGCATTATTCAGTCTAAAATTGTGGCAAAAAAATGGATGTTTTCTTAGACAGATTCAATGTCCATTGAGTTCATTTAAAATAATTATAAGTAATGCAATCGTACCTTGTGGTTCCGTAGTAGTAGTAGTAGTAGTAGTAGTAAAAGTATTTGTAGTTGTGGTTATGTTGTCTCTGAACTAGCAGCCTTTATATCCATCTGTAGACCATGTTCAGTCCTTCGTGCCATCTAAGGGTAGTGTGGAAGTGACTCATGCATACACGATGCTGATTGGGTTACGGGGAAAAGGCTACTATTCCATTCACTTTTGATTGGCTTACAATCCCACGGTTGCACTGTAGAACATAGCTACAACCAAACTTATTCTGAGTGAGGCCAACTTCCATGGAAATGTTTCCTTAATATTCTATTGGAATAAGGAGTGACAATGACAAAGTGTAAAAATTATGTTGATTGGGTTACGGGAAAAATACTAATCTTCAATCCACGTTTGATTGTTTTACAATCCCATGGCTGCAGTATAGAACATATCTGCAACCAAACTTTTTCTGAGTGATGCCAACATTCATGGAAATCTTTCATTAATGTTCTATAGAAGAATACAAATACTGAGCTATATTGTATGGAGAAAAAAATGAACATTTCAATTATTTTATACTAATACAAGGAGATTTTGTTTAACAATAAATCATATTTTTAATTCTCAAAAAGATAGGGGTCAAAATAATTGCCACCCCTGATTTCAAAACCTTTCAATACCACACCTTGTGAGGATAACGGCACTGAGCCTTTTTATACAATTATTTATGAGATTGGAGAGTGCATTGGGAGGGATCTTAGACCATTCAACCATCAGGGGACTGATGGCCATTGCAAAATGTTGATGTTGTGGTCAAATAACCATTTCTTTGTGGATTTTGATGTATACTGGGGGTTATTGTCTTGCTGAAATATCCCCTTGCGGCCATGTCTCAGCCTCCTGGAAGAGGCAACCAAGTTTTTGGCTGAAATGTCCTGGTAGTGTTTAAAGTTTATGATGCCGTTGACCTTAACAAGGGCCCCAGAACCAGTGGAAGCAAAATAGCCCCATAACAACAAAGGGCAATCTCTATATTTTACAGTAGGCATGGGGTTCTTTTCTGCTTATGCTTCCTTATTTCAACGCCAAACCCGCAACTGGTGTGTGTGGCCAAAAAGCTTGTTGCTGTAGCTGAACAACTGGTCCCATCATAGCCCATATAAAACCTTTTTACAACTGATTAATCCCTGTCGTATCTTATAGCGTCCAGCGGTTTCCTGGTTTGGTTAACAGGTAAGGGAAAACTTCGGGCCCCAGGGGGAAAAATTGCCCCACCACTCTGGGACCTATGGTGCCACCAGTCTGCTTGCAGTTGTCAGTCCAATCAAGAATAACTTGATTGGAGTCCACCTATGGTGAATTCAATTGAATGGTCATGATTTGGAAAGGCACACACAGTTGACAGTGCATGTCAAAGCACAAATCAAGCCATGGGGTCGAAGGAATTGTCCGTAGAGCTCCAAGACAGGATTGTGTCGAGGCACAGTTCTGGGAAAGGGTACCAAAAAATATCTGCAGCATTGAAGGTCCCCAAGAACACAGTGGCCTCCATCATCCTTAAATGGAAGAAGTTTGGAACCACCAAAACTCTTCTTAGAGCTAGCCGCCCGGTCAAACTGAGCAATTGGTGGAGAAGGCCCTTGGTCAGGGTAGTGACCAAGAACCTGAGGGTCGCATTGGCAGAGCTCCAGTGTTCTTCTGTGGTGATGGGAGACCCTTCCAGAAAGACAACCATCTCTGAGTGACCAAAGGGAAACCACTCCTCAGTATAAGGCACATTACAGCAGGCTTGGAGTTTGCCAAAAGGCACCTAAAGACTCTCAGACCATGAGAAACAAGATTGAACTCTTTGCCCTGAATGCCAAGTGACACGTCTGGAGGAAACATGGCACCATCCCTACGGTGAAGCATGGTGGTGGCAGAATCATGCTGAGGGGATGTTTTTCAGCTGCAGGAACTTGGAGACTAGTCAGGATCGAGGGAAAGATGAATGGAGCAAAGTACCAAGAGATCCTTAATAAAAACCTGCTTCGGAGTGCTCAGGACCTCAGACTGGGTTGAAGGTTCACTTCCAACAGGATATCAACCTTAAGCACACAGCCAGCCAAGACCATGCAAGAGTGGCTTCAGAACAAGTCTCTGATTGTCCTTTAGTGGCCCAGCCAAAGCTCAGACTTGACCCGATCTAACATCTCTGGAGAAACCTGAAAATAGCGGTGAAGCGAAACTCCCCATCCAGCCTGATTGAGCTTGAGAGGATCTTCATAGAAGAATGGGAGAAACTCCCCAAATACCGTTGTGCCAAGCTTGTAGTGTCATACCCAAGAAGACTCGAGGTTGCAATCGCTGCCAAATCTGCTTCAACAAAGTGCTGAGTAAAGAGTCTGAATACTTATTTAAATGTAATATTTCAGTTTTTTTTGTTTATATTTGTAAGAAATTCTCAACCTGTTTTTGCTTTGCCATTATGGGGTGTTGTGTAGATTGATGAGGGAAAAATTTGTTTTAATCAATTTTAGAATTAGGCTGTAAACATCATTTGTAACAACAAAACATAAAAGTCAATCAGACTTTCATAGTGATAGTCTCATCCTACACCAATGTGAAGCACTCACTTCAGATCATGTTTTGAAAAAGAAAATATATAAAAGTAGTAAAATTCCTCAGAATATAAAGGTGAATACAATGGAAAGTGGAATGGGTTAAACATTATGATACAAAATGTAATCAGACTTCATAGGGTTGTGGCAGTTGTGGATCTCTGGACTTTTCTAGACTGAGTCGAGATAACCTGTGATACCACCATTTATGTTGCACAACACAATAAGTAAAGATGTGATGAGCATATCTATGCTAGGCAATCATGAATAAACGAGCACCTCTTCCTCCACATCAATAACATGTCTTAGCATGCCCGTGTTGTGGGTTGATTGATCAAATCACATGGAATGGGAGCAGCTTCTGAGAAGCAGTGTGTGCCAAAACAACAGAGACACGAATGCACAGTGTCAATTGAGTTGTCATCATACAGTAGGAATCTGTAATTGCAGCAGCTGAAAAGTGAAAGTTCGTTCTAAGGTGATTGTTTATATACTGAACAAAAATATGAATGCAACATGTTAAGTCTTGGTCCCATGTTTCATGAACTGAAATAAAAGATCCCAGAAATGTTCCATACTCACAAAGAGCTTATTTCTCTAAAATGTTGTGCATACATTTGTGTACATACCTGTTAGTGAGCATTTCTCCTTTGCCAAGATAATCCATCCACCTGACAGGTGTGGCATATCAAGAAGCTGATTAACTTTTTAGTGACAGGGGGCAGTATTCGGAAATTCAGATGAATGACGTGCCCGAATTACACTGCCTGCTACTCGGGCCCAGAACGATGCAAGGATTGGAGAGAAGGAGGAGTGTCTTAAAACCTGTTAAGGATAGGGGGCAGTATTTTCACGACCGGATGAAAAACATACCCAAATTAAACTGGTGACTACTCTTGCCCAGAAACTAGAATATGCATATTATTAGTAGATTTGGATAGGAAACACTCTAAAGTTTCCAAAACGGTTTGAATGATGTCTGTAAGAATAACAGAACTCATATGGCAGGCAAAAACCAGAGAAAAATCCAACCAGGAAGTGGGAAATCTGAGAATTGTAGTTTTTCTTTTGAATCCCTATCAAAACTACAGTCTGGGGCGTCACATTGCACTTCCTAAGGCTTCCATTGGCTGTCAACAGCCTTTAGAAACTTGTTTCGTCCTTCTCCTGTTACTGGGCAGAGAATAGGAGCTCAGTCAATCAGTGGACTGACTGCCTGGGAACAGTGAGTTGCACGCGAGCTCGCCGCGCCTTCTTTTTCTTCTGGAATGAATACGCTGTTGTCCGGTTGGAATATTATCGCATTTTTATGTTTTTATGTTGATTGTAAACAACGTTTGACATGTTTCTACAATGGAACATTTTGACTTTTCGTGTCTGGATTTACGCTCGCGCATTATGCCTTTGGATAGTGATCTGAACGCACGAACAAATTTGGACATAAATATGCAGTATTTCGAACAAAACAAACATTTGTTGTGGAAGTAGCAGTCCTGGGAGTGCATTCTGACGAAGATCAGCAAAGGTAAGTGAATATTTATAATGCTAATTCTAAGTTTAGTTGACCCCAGAACTTGGCGGGTATCTGTACAGCTTGCTTTGATGGTTGAGCTCTGTACTCAGAATATTGAAAAATGTGCTTTCTCCGTAAAGCTATTTTAAAATCTGACAGCGGTTGCATTAACCTCTTATGGCTAGGGGGCAGTATTTTCACGGCTGGATAAAAAACGTACCCGATTTAATCTGATTATTAGTCCTGCCCAGAAACGAGAATATGCATATAATTATTAGCTTTGGAGAGAAAACACTCAAAAGTTTCTAAAACTGTTTGAATGGTGTCTGTGAGTATAACAGAACTCCTATGGCAGGCAAAAACCTGAGAAGGTTCTGTTCAGGAAGTACCCTGTCTGACCATTTATTTGCTTTCTTTGACATCTCTTCCAAAAACTAAGGATCTCTGCTGTTACGTGACACTTCCCACGGCTCCAATGGGGTCTCAGAGCCCGGGAAAAACAGGAATGACGTAATTCAAAACCCTGGCTGAAACAAAGGAGAGCAAAAGCTAAGTGGTCTCTCAGTGGAGTAAGCCTTACGCTCGTGACCCGCCCCGCCCCCGGCTTTCGGTTTTTCCATCAGTTTACAGGCATGCACCTTCCCGGTCGGAATATTATCGCTTTTCTACGAGATAAATTGCATTAAAATTGGTTTTAAACAGCGGTTGACATGCTTCGAAGTACGGTAATGGAATATTTTGACATTTTTTGTCACATTCTGCGCCATGCTCATGATCGTGATTTAGCGTTGGGATAGTGTCTAGAACATACGAACAAAACGTCGTTGATGGAACATAACGATGGATTATTTGGGACAAAACCTACATTTGTTATTGAAGTAGAAGTCCTGGGAGTGCATTCTGACGAAGAACAGGAAAGGTAAGAACATTTTTCTTATAGGAAATGTGATTTTGGTGAAGGCTAAACTTGGTGGGTGTCTAAATAGCTAGCCCGTGATGGCTGGGCTATGTACTTAGAATATTGCAAAATGTGCTTCATCCGAAAAGCTATTTTAAAATCGGACATATCGAGTGCATAGAGGAGTTCTGTATCTATAATTCTTAAAATAATTGTTATGCTTTTTGTGAACGTTTATCGTGAGTAATTTAGTAAATTCCGGTGGGAATGCTAGTTCTGAACGTCACATGCTAATGTAAAAAGCTGGTTTTTGATATAAATATGAACTTGATTGAACAGACATGCATGTGTTGTATAACATAACGTCCTAGGTGTGTCATCTGATGAAGATTGTAAAAGGTTAGTGCTGCATTTAGCTGTGGTTTTGTTTTTTGTGACATTATATGCTAGCTTGAAAATGGGTGTCTATTAAAATTAAAATGGGTGTCTGATTATTTCTGGCTGGGTACTCTGCTGACATAATCTAATGTTTTGCTTTCGCTGTAAAGCCTTTTTGAAATCTGACAGTGTGGTTACATAAAGGAGAGTCTTGTCTTTAAATAGCTGTAAAATAGTCATATGTTTGAAAAGTGGAAGTTTTCGGATTTTAGAGGAGTTTGTATTTCGCGCCCCGCCCATCATTGGATATTGGAGCAGAGTGTAGATGTAAGAGGTTATTAAGTATATCTTTAATTCTTTCAAAAGCTGTTGTAAATTTGATCAACATTTATGATGAGTATTTTTGTAAATTGATGTGCTCATTCACCAGAAGTTTTGATGGGAATGCATTTTCTGAACATCACACGCCAATGTAAAATGGGTTTTTTGGATATAATTATGAACTTTATCGAGCAAAACATACATGTATTGTGTAACATGAAGTCCTATGAGTGCCATCTGATGAAGATCATCAAAGGTTAGTGAATATTTTAGCTATATTTTTGGTTTTTGTGATGCATCTCCTTGCTTGGAAAATGGCTGTTGTCACGTCCTGGCTAGTAAAGGGGTGATTTGTTATTATAGTTTGGTCAGGATGTAGCAGGGGGTATTTGTTTTATATGGTTCGGGGTGTGTGTGTATGTAGAGGGGTGTTTGGTTTATGTATTCCGGGGTTTTTGTCATTGTTCTATGTTAGTGTATTTCTATGTTCTGTCTAGTTATTTCTATGTTTAGGTAATTGGGGTTGGGGCCTTCAATTGGAGGCAGCTGGTTATCGTTGCCTCTGATTGAAGGTCTAATAATTAGGAGTTTGTTTGTTTTGGGGATTGTGGGAGATTGTTCTTTGCATAGCTGTGTGTTGCCTGCAAGACTGTTTGTCGTCCGTTCATTTTTCGTGTTTTGTTTTTGAATGAAATAAAATGAGCATTCACATACCCGCTGCATTTTGGTCCAACCATTACGACGACCGTGACAGAATCTCCCACCAACCACGGACCAAGCAGCGGAGGAAGGAGCAACAGGTGGACTATCGGGAGTCGTGGACCTGGGAGGAGATTAAAGCCGGAGTGGGCCCATGGAGGAAGGTGAAAGAAGACCGGGAATGTTACAGGGGTACACGGTTGGCGTTCAAACCTGAGAGGCAGCCCCAATAAAAAAATGTTTTGGGGGGGGCACACGGGTAGTTTGGCTGGGCGAGGATTAAGCCCCAAGCCAAATCCCTGTGCTTTTTTGAGGCAACCTATGACTGGACAGGTCCCGTGCTTTGGGGTAATGCGTACTGTGGCGAGGCCAAGTATTTTCAGGCCGGAGTGCGGAGTGCGCAGTGCCAGCGCCCCGCATTTGCCAGGGGGAAGTGGGCATCCAGCCAGTAAGGGTGGAGCCAGTACTGCACTCGAGACCGCCAGTGCGCCTTCACGGTCCAATGTATCCTGTTCCCGCTCCTCGCATTAGTCGTGAGGTGCGTGTCTCCAGTCTGATACCTCCAGTACCAGCACCACGCACCAGGCTTATAGTGCGTCAGCCCAGTCCAGTACGTCCTGTTCCCGCTCCTCGCACTAGCCTTGAGGTGTGTGTCTCCAGTCTGATACCTCCAGTACCAGCACCACGCACCAGGCTTATAGTGCGTCAGCCCAGTCCAGTACGTCCTGTTCCTGCTCCTCGCACTAGCCTTGAAGTGCGTGTCTCCAGTCTGATACCTCCAGTACCAGCCCCACGCACTAGGCTTCCAGTGCATCAGCCCAGTCCAGTACGTCCTGTTCCTGCTCCTCACACTAGCCTTGGGGTGCGTGTCTCCAGTCTGATACCTCCAGTACCAGCCCCACGCACTAGGCTTCCAGTGCATCAGCCCAGTCCAGTACGTCCTGTTCCTGCTCCTCACACTAGCCTTGGTGTGTGTGTCTCCAGTCTGATACCTCCAGTACCAGCCCCACGCACCAGGCTTCCAGTGCGTCAGCCCAGTCCAACTCGTCCTGTTCCTGCTCCTCGCACTAGCCTTGGGGTGCGTGTCTCCAGTCTGATACCTCCAGTACCAGCCCCACGTACCAGGCTTCCAGTGCGTCAGCCCAGTCCAGTACGTCCTGTTCCCGCTCCTCGCACTAGCCTTGAGGTGTGTGTCTCCAGTCTGATACCTCCCCTACCAGCACCACGCACCAGGCTTATAGTGCGTCAGCCCAGTCCAGTACGTCCTGTTCCCGCTCCTCGCACTAGCCTTGAAGTGCGTGTCTCCAGTCTGATACCTCCAGTACCAGCCCCACGCACTGGGCTTCCAGTGCATCAGCCCAGTCCAGTACGTCCTGTTCCTGCTCCTCACACTAGCCTTGGGGTGCGTGTCTCCAGTCTGATACCTCCAGTACCAGCCCCACGCACTAGGCTTCCAGTGCATCAGCCCAGTCCAGTACGTCCTGTTCCTGCTCCTCACACTAGCCTTGGTGTGTGTGTCTCCAGTCTGATACCTCCAGTACCAGCCCCACGCACCAGGCTTCCAGTGCGTCAGCCCAGTCCAACTCGTCCTGTTCCTGCTCCTCACACTAGCCTTGGTGTGTGTGTCTCCAGTCTGATACCTCCAGTACCAGCCCCACGCATCAGGCTTCCAGTGCGTCAGATCAGTTCCGAGCTTCTGACGACAGTACCTCGTCCAGAGTGTCCGGCAACAGTGCCTCGTCCAGAACTTCCGGCAACAGTGCCTCGTCCAGAACTTCCGGCAACAGTACCTCGTCCAGAGTGTCCGGCAACAGTGCCTCGTCCAGAACTTCCGGAGACAGTGCCCCGTAGAGAGACGGCCCACTGTCCGGAACCAAGAGAGACGGCCCACTGTCCGGAACGGAGTGAGATGGCCTACAGTCCGGAACCGAGTGAGACGGCCTACAGTCCGGAACCGAGTGAAACGGCCTACAGTCCGGAACCGAGTGAGACGGCCTACAGTCCGGAACCGAGTGAGACGGGCTACAGTCTGGAACCGAGTGAGTCGGCCTACAGTCCGGAACCGAGTGAGTCGGCCTACAGTCCGGAACCGAGTGAGTCGGCGTACAGTCTGGAACCGAGTGAGTCGGCCTACAGTCCGGAACCTAGTGAGTCGGCCTACAGTCCGGAGCTCCCAGAGTCGTTCTACAGTCCGGAGCTCTCAGAGTTGTGCTACAGTCCAGAGCTCTCAGAGTCGTCCTACAGTCCGGAGCTCTCAGAGTCGTCCTACAGTCCGGAGCTCTCAGGGTCGTCCTACAGTCCGGAGCTCCCAGGGTCGTCCTACAGTCCGGAGCTCCCAGGGTCGTCCTACAGTCCGGAGCTCCCAGGGTAGTCCTACAGTCCGGAGCTCCCAGGGTTGTCCTACAGTCCGGAGCTCCCAGAGTCGTCCTACAGTCCGGAGCTCCCAGAGTCGCCCTACAGTCCGGAGCTCCCAGAGTACAGTCCAGGGTCCACAGTGACAGGCTTTAGGCTGAGGTATTCAGTGGGGGTGGACGGGTCAGGTAGGGGACTATGGCCTGAGCCTAAGCCACCTCCACTGTAGGAGGTTTGGTGAGGGGGAGTGTAGCACGGGAGCCGTCGGTGACGGCAGCCACCCTCCCTTCCCTCCCTTTAGTTTAAGGGGTTTATTTTTGTACAATTTATTTTTTGTTAGGTGCATCCAGGGTCTGCACCTTTGGGGGGGGTACTGTCACATCCTGACCAGTAAAGGGGTTATTTGTTATTATAGTTTGGTCAGGACGTGGCAGGGGGTATTTGTTTTATATGGTTCAGGGTGTGTGTGTATGTAGAGGGGTGTTTGGTTTATGTATTCCGGGGTCTTTGTCATTTTTCTATATTAGTGTATTTCTATGTTCTGTCTAGTTATTTCTATGTTTAGGTAATTGGGGTTGGGGACTTCAATTGGAGGCAGCTGGTTATCTTTGCCTCTGATTGAAGATCCTATAATTAGGAGTTTGATTGTTTTGGGGATTGTGGGAGATTGTTCTTTGCATAGCTGTGTGTTGCCTGCAAGACTGTTTGTCGTCCGTTCATTTTTCGTGTTTTGTTTTTGAATGAAATAAAATGAGCATTCACATACCCGCTGCGTTTTGGTCCAACCCTTACGACGACCGTGACAGCTGTGTGGTTTTTCTTGTGAAGTTTATGTCCTAACATAATCTAATTTTATGCTTTCGCCGTAAAGCCTTTTTGAAATCGGACAATGTGGTTAGATTAACGAGAAGTTAATCTTTAAAATGGTGAAAAATAGTTGATTGTTTGAGAAAATGAAATTATGAGATTTTTGCTGTTTTGTATTTCGCGCCCTGCTATTACATTGTTTGTTGAATGTGGGACGCTAGTGTCCCACATAGCCCAGCGAGGTTAAACAGCATTATCATTACACATGTGCACCTTGTGCTGGGGACAATTTTAAAAAACACTCTAAAATGTGCAGTTTTGTCACACAACACCATGGCACAGATTCCTCAAGTTTTAAGGGAGCTCGCAATAGGCATGCTGACTGTAGGAATTTCCACCAGAGCTGTTGCTAGAAAATGTAGTGGTAATTTCTCTACCATAAGCTGACGTCGTTTTAGAGAAATTAGCAGTACGTCCAACCGGCCTCTCAACCGCAGACCACGTGTAACCACGCCAACTCAGGACCTCCAGATTGGCTGGGCCTGGTTCCCAAGTGGGTGAGCATATGCCCTCCCAGGCCCACCCACGGCTGTGCCCCTGCCCATTCCTGTGAAATCCATAGATTAGAGCCTAATGAATTTATTTAAATTGACTGATTTCCTTATATGAACTGTAACTCAGTAAAATTGTTGCATGTTGCATTTATATTTTGGTTCAGTACATACATTTTTATTTAAAAATGCTATTATGCTATTTTGGTTATGCAAAATGTTGAGGGATTTTTTTTTTTACAGATTATACAAACATTAGGCATTTATATTTACACACTTCATAAAAATTATATGATTTGGTCAACACAGAATATGTATCAAGACGAAAAAATTAATTTCTATTCTCAGAGGCATAGATCATGGCTATGACAGTTTATATGTGTGGTTTATCTGAAAATAGAACATTTCTGCTGAAAATTCATTTTAGTTACTCTATGTTAGTAGGGGGACAGCTCTCGAGCTCTCTGCCCGGTCAAACTGACACATCGGGGATAAAGGCCTTGGTCTGGGAGGTGACCAAGAACCCGATGGTCACTGACAGCGCTTTAGAGTTCCTCTAAGGATTTGGGAGTACCTTCCAGAAGGATAACCATCTCTGCAGCACTCTAACAATCAGATCTTTATGGTAGAGTGGCCAGTCGGAAGCCACTCCTCAGTAAAAGGCACATGACAGCCCGCTTGGAGTTTGCCAAAGACTCTCAGACCAAGAGAAACAATATTCTCTGGTCTGATGAAACCAAGATTGAACTCTTTGGCCTGAATGCCAAGTGTCAAGTCTGGAGGAAACCTGGCACAATCCCTACGGTAAAGCATGGTGATGGCAGCATCATGCTGTGGGTATGTTTTTCAGCAGCAGGGACTGGGAGACTAGTTAGGATCGAGGGAAAGATGAACAGAGCAAAGAATGGAGAGATCTTTGATGAAGTTCTGAGCGCTCTGGAGCAGGTTCTCACACTGGGGTGAAGGTTCATCTTCCAACAGGACAACGACCCAAAGCACACAGCCAAGAAAACGCAGAAGTGGCTTCGGAACGAGTCTCTGAATGTGCTTAAGTGGCCCTGCCAGAGCAAAGACTTGCATCTCTGGAGAGACCTGAAAATAGCTATGCAGTGACTCACCCCATCCAACCTGACAGAGCTTGAGAGGATCTGTAGAGAAGAATGGGAGAAACTTCCCAAATGCAGGTGTGCCAGGCTTCTAGCATCAAACCAAAGAAGACTCAAGGCTGTAATCACTGCCAAAGGTGCTTCAACAAAGCAAAGGGTCTGAGTAAAGGGTCTGAATACTTATGTAAATGTGATATTTCAGGGGGAGTTTTATACATCTGCAAAAATTTCTAAAAACATTTTTTTTCTTTGTCATTATGGTGTATTATGTTTAGAATGATGAGGAAAAAACAATATAATACATTTTAGAATAATGCTAGAAAGTAAGAAAATGTGGAAAAAGTCAAGAGGTCTGAACACTTTCCAAATGCATTGTATATGGGGGGAGGTTTTAATGGGTGGAATACTAGGACAAAATTGGAGGTTTACACAGTTGCAACTACAGTATGCTTAACAGTCTGTAACCACCGTCATATAGCTACCCTTAAGAAATGCACACGGACACCCACACTTCAGGTTGACTTGGTTTTTATCTACTGTAAAAGATATCAAACAGTGATGACAGGCATTGACAGGAAAGTCACAGCCACATGTTCACTGTTCTCATAATATCCCTCTGACTGACTATACAAAGTGATTGTATAGTATAAATGTGTTGTGTTTAGAAAATAACTAAAATAGAGTAAGACATACCTGCAGTAAAAAATATCAAACAGTGATGACTGGCATTGACAGGACGGTCACAGCCACACGTTCACTGGTTAGGCAGGACACAAGATATATTTTTTATCGGAGCAACAGTAATGATACATGCCCTCAATGTGAAGGGACATCAATCCATAAATACAAAGAACAAGTACAACGCTTTTTATATAAACCTTTTAAGGTAGTAAGAAAATAAACATTCACTTAATATTTCAATAAAGAAGTATTGAATTACCAATAAATCACCAGCTAGCAATAGCTAGCATGACATTACAGTGCACTGACTGACAGTGCTGGTTAGCTCATCATTCACATGGTTAGCTAAGCCAGGAAACACTTGGTTAACTTGCCAAAATAGGCTTTAAATACATTAACAGCGACATAAATACAGTTGAAGTCGGAAGTTTACATACACCTTAGCCAAATACATTTAAACTCAGTTTTACACAATTCCTGACATTTAATCCTAGTACAAATCCCCTGTTTTAGGTCAGTTAGGATCACCACTACTTTAAGAATGTGAAATGTCAGAATAATAGTAGAGAGAATGATTTATTTCAGCTTTTATTTCTTTCATCCCAGTGGGTAAGAATTTTACATACACTCAATTACTATTTGGTAGCATTGCCTTTAAATTGTTTAACTTGGGTCAAACGTTTCGGGTAGCCTTCCACAAGCTTCCCACAATAAGTTGGGTGAATTTTGGCCCACTCCTCCTGACAGAGCTGGTGTAACTGAGTCAGGTTTGTAGGCCTCCTTGCTCGCACATGCTTTTTCAGTTCTGCCCACAAATTTTCTATAGGATTGAGGTCAGGGCTTTGTGATGGCCACTCCAATACCTTGACTTTGTTAAAGCCATTTTGCCACAACTTTGGAAGTATGCTTGGGGTCAATGTCCATTTGGAAGACCCATTTGCGACCAAGCTTTAACTTCCTGACTGATGTATTGAGATGTTGCTTCAATATATCCACACAATTTTCCTTCCTCGTGATGCCATCTATTTTGTGATGTGCACCAGTCCTTTCTGCAGCAAAGCACCCCCACAACATGATGCTGCCACCCCCGTGCTTCAAGGTCGGGATGGCGTTCTTCGGCTTGCAAACCTCCCCCTTTTTCCTCCAAACGTAACGATGGTCATTATGGCCAAACAGTTCTATTTTTGTTTCATCAGACCAGAGGACATTTCTCCAAAAAGTACAATCTTTGTTTCCCATGTGCAGTTGCAAACCGAAGTCTGGCTTTTTTATGGTGGTTTTGGAGCAGTGGCTTCTTCCTTGCTGACATAACCTTTCAGGTTATGTCGTTATAGAACTTGTTTTACTGTGGATATAGATACTTTGTACCTGTTCCCTCCAGCATCTTCACAAGGTCCTTTGCTGTTGTTCTGGGATTGATTTGCACATTTCGCACCAAATTTGTTGAGTGGTTGAAAAACGAGTTTTAATGACTCCAACCTAAGCGTATGTAAACTTCCGACTTCAACTGTATCTAAGGGGCATTTTTGTTAGGGCAAATCTGATCTGTGAGAATATCTAAGGGAATTTTATATAATTATAATGCAGGGTTAATAATAATAATCACTTTGTTTAAAAAACAATGATTTTTTTTTTATTATTTTGTTTCAAATGACCGAAAGTGAGCGATTGTAATCTGAATAAAGATTAAAAGGCCATTCTTGAACATGGGTTCAGACATTCTTACTAATTTGTAAATAAAGCCAGTTTGTTATTTAGAATTATTTATTTCTGTTTTTAGAGAAAGAGAAACCAAAGCCAACCGTGCCGATTTTGGGGAAAATCGTCAGTCCACATGTCAAGTGAAATTCCCCCATTGTATTTACCCAAGTTCTCTCTTAACTCCAGGATCACCGACAATTTTTGTTGTTGTTGCCTGATGAAGGACTCTAGTGCCAGAGGAGAGACTCTCAGACTGAAAACGCCTCCATTAATTGCCACAGTTTAGCCTATTGATAGATCAGTGTTCTACCTCCCCCTTGTGATAATGTGGTGCAATGACAGAATGCCACCATCTACCACAAACAGTCGCAGCTAGTAACTTTTAATTGAGGAACCACTGTACCAATCACATGTAATATCCAATCTTCCTGCCAATTACAAGACAACATGTAAAAAATGAATTGATGTCTTATGCATATGATATCAATTTTAACAGGTAGGGACATCGTGAGCAACTCTTTCATAGTCACTCCACATTACTGACTGATTCAGTTGACATGGGAGGTTTGGACATGGATGTGAATTTATGACAGACATTGCAGCACCAGTATCTACTAGAAAATATATTCACTTGCCATTGACGAAGAGACAAACCATTGGCTCCTCACGGGGGTTTGAAAAATAAATGGCATCACTGTCTCTACCTCACATCCATACGTGTGAGGTTGTTGTTTTCACTGGAGGACCGGTTTTCCAAGCTCCCCCGTTGCCCTCTGTTTGGTAGTTACGTTTCGACATGCTCTGGTTTTCTTGGTTTCCTCAAACTTCTGTAATTTATTTCTACTTTCTGCTAATAAAATTTCACTCAATGTGCCTTTTAATGGAAAATCTGTTACTTTGTGCCAGAGTGGTACCTGTTCCAGAATGTCCCTGCCCCATTCATCTGTCATTATCTTCACTGGTCAAATCAACAGATCGGGCAGGCAAGGTTCTCCCTTACTGCTTTTGACTCCCATTGTGAAACTCCACTATACAGACACTCAGACATAAACACACAAACAACAGTACTTGGTTAGGAACGTCTTTCTTATAATTTAAAAATAGTCATTTCTACTCCATCAAAATATTTTTTAATTACTCTGTCATTTTAAATGTTGTACCCATATGGTAGTTCCCCCTATGCACATTTCCATGTAGGGTATACATTTAAAGTTTGTTTCCCAATCATAAACAACTGTTTTACCAGTACACTGATTAATACATTTTATTTTACAATGTTTATTTAATTTTGTATATCTATTTTTTCTTTTTTTCTAGCCTGCAGGAATATTTCTTCAGGAGTTTATCCTGGAACAGGTCCGAGGCGGTTCCCTGTCTGCTCAGTGTGGGGTACCCTGAGACAGGTATAACACGGCCCGTGCATGCAGTTTAACCTTGGTCTCCTGGGAGCAATCAGCAAGCGGAGTTAGCATCCCACCTCTGTCAGCAAATTGTCATGGAAATTCTAATCAAAGGGGAGGAAGAGAGAGACTGCATATTCTTTCAAAGAACAATTTTATAAGATTTGCAAAAATTACGCAAATCAACCAACACCAAGAATGGCTCAGAGTTGAAAGCTTAACAAACATAGCTGGGTCTCTGCTTTTATAGAGAAAATAAAACCCCTTTATGTATACGTGGCAGTCAGCAGATAGTGTGTAAAAGGTAATTAGTTGTCTGTGCAGACTTAAGATAGCACGAGGTTGATAGCCCGAGGGCTCAACCGTCTAACTGTATTCACAACAACAAACAATATAATGTGGTCCTTTCTGCAAGTTTCCATACATGTGACTTTCTGTACATAGTAAACCCACGGGATGTCATATGCTGAGGTCGCACCCAAACGGACCTTCGCTGTATGCCCAGTCTTATGACTAAGTCCCAAAAAGGCAAGTTTGTATCAGGTTATAAAAACACTAGCATATAACAAGAGACAATTCTTTAAACAGTAAAACATGGGATAGCATGACTAATTACAGTTGAAGTCGTAAGTTTAGATACACAGGTTGGAGTCATTAAAACTCGTTTTTCAACCACTCCACAAATTTCTTGTTAACAAACTATAGTTTTCCCTTGTCGGTTAGGACATCTACTTTGTGCATGACACAAGTCCTTTTTCCAACAATTGTTTCCAGACAGATTATTTCACTTATAATTCAATGTATGACAATTCCAGTGGGTCAGAAGTTTACATACACCAAGTTGACTGTGCCTTTAAACAGCTTGGAAAATTCCAGAAAATTATGTTATGGCTTTAGAAGCTTCTGATATACTTTGAGTCAATTGGAGGTGCACCTGTGGATGTATTTCAAGGCCTACCTTCAGACTCAGTGCCTCTTTGCTTGACATCATGGGAAAATCAAAAGAAATAAGCCAAGACCTCAGAAAAAAATGATACGCAAGTATAAACACCATGGGACCACGCAGCCGTCTTACCGCTCAGGAAGGAGACGCGTTCTGTCTCCTAGAGATGAACGTACTTTCATGCGAAATGTGCAAATGAATCCCAGAACAACAGCAAAGGACCTTGTGAAGATGCTGGAGGAAACAGGTACAAAGTATCTATATCCACAGTAAAACGAGTCCTATATCGACAGAACTTGAAAGGCCGCTCAGCAAGGAAGAAGTCACTGCTCCAAAACCGCCATAAAAAGCCAGACTACGGTTTGCAACTGCACATGGGGACAAAGATCGTACTTTTTGGAGAAATGTCCTCTGGTCTGATGAAACAAAAATAGAACTGTTTGGCCATAATGACCATCGTTATATTTGGAGGAAAAAGGGGGATGCTTGCAAGCCGAAGAACACCATTCCGACAATGAAGCACAAGGGTGGCAGCATCATGTTGTGGGGGTGCTTTTGCTGCAGGAGGGACTGGTGCACTTCAGAAAATAGATGTTATCATGAGGCAGGACAATTATGTGGATATATTGAAGCAAAATCTCAAGACATCAGTCAGAAAGTTAAAGCTTGGTCACAAATGGGTCTTCCAAATGAACAATGACCACAAGTATACTTCCAAAGTTGTGGCAAAATGGCTTAAGGACAACAAAGTCAAAGTGAAGGCCATCACAAAGCCCTGACTTCAATCCTATAGAAAATTTGTGGACAGAACTGAAAAAGCGTGTGCGAGCAAGGAGGCCTACAAGCCTGACTCAGTTACACCAGCTCTGTCAGGAGGAATGGGCCAACATTCAGGTTGTGGAAGGCTACCCAAAACATTTGACCCGGGTTAAACAATTTAAAGGCAATGCTACCAAATACTAATTGAGTGTATGTAAACTTCTGACCCACTGGGAATGTGATGAAATAAATAGAAGCTGAAATAAATCATTCTCTCTATTATTCTGACATTTCACATTCTTAAAATAAAGTGGTGATCCTAACTGACCTAAGACAGGGAATTTTTACTAGGATTAAATGTCAGGAATTGTGTAAAACTGAGTTCAAATGTATTTGGCTAAGGTGTATGTAAACTTCCGACTTCAACTGTTTGTAAATTCCGTCCCTTTTGAGAGTAAGTCTCAACCTAATAGAAAATTACTTACAAGCATTTTCATTAAACAAGCCTTAACATGAGGAAAAAGAGGAAAAGGAAATACAATTCTTATGTACTAAATGTAAGAAAGTAAATTACCTCCTTAAGATTCATGCTTTTTCAGTTCTGCCCACAAATTTTCTATAGGATTGAGGTCAGGGCTTTGTGATGGCCACTCCAATACCTTGACTTTGTTAAAGCCATTTTGCCACAACTTTGGAAGTATGATGGGGTCATTGTCCATTTGGAAGACCCCATTTGGGACCAAGCTTTAACTTCCCGATTGATGTCTTGAGATGTTGCTTCAATATATCCACATAATTTTCCTGCCTCATGATGCCATCTATTTTGTGAAGTGCACCAGTTCCTCCTGCAGCAAAGCACGCCCACAACATGATGATGCCACCCCCGTTCTTCACGGTTGGTATGGTGTTCTTCAGCTTGCAAGCCTCTCCCTTTTTCCTCCAAACATAACGATGGTCATTATGGCCAAACAGTTCAATATTTGTTTCATCAGACCAGAGGACATATCTCCAAAAAGTACGATCTTTGTTTCCCATGCACAGTTACAAACTGTAGTCTGGCTTTTTTATGAGGGTTTTGGAGCAGTGGCTTCTTCCTTGCTCAGCGGCCTTTCAGGTTCTGTCGATATAGGAATCGTTTTACTGTGGATATAGACACTTTTGTACCTGTTACCTCCAGCATCTTCACAAGGTCCTTTGCTGTTGTTCTGGGATTGATTTGCACTTTTCGCACCAAAGTACGTTCATCTCTAGGAGACAGAATGCGTCTCCTTCCTGAGCGGTATGATGGCTGCGTGGTCCCATGGTGTTTATACTTGTATATTATTGTTTATACAGATGAACGTGGTACCTTCAGACGTTTGGAAATTGCTCCCAAGGATGAACCAGACTTGGGGAGGTCTACAATTTTCTTTCTGAGATCTTGTCTGATTTCTTTAGATTTTACCACGATGTCAAGCAAAAAGACACTGAATTTGAAAGTAGGCGTTGAAATACAGCCACAGGTACACCTCCAATTGACTCAAATGATGTCAATTAGCCTATCAGAAACTTCTAAAGCCATAACATAAATTTCTCGAATTTTCCAAGCTGTTTAAAAGGCACAGTCAACTTAATGTATGTAAACTTCTGACCCACTGGAATTGTGATACAGTGAATTATAAGTGAAATAATCTGTCGGTTAACAATTGTTGGAAAAATTACTTGTGTCATGCATAAAGTAGATGTCCTAACTGACTTGCCAAAACTATAGTTTGTAACAAGAAATTTGTGGTGGTCGAAAAATGAGTTTAAATGACTCCAACCTAAGTATATGTAAACTTCCGACCTCAAATGTATAACACGCGTGACCTGTTCCTAGTACAGGACTTTCTAAAAGTAAACTTTCTACAATTGGAGGTTATGTTTAAGAATATCAGTCTCACCCTTAATTCATCTGTCTGGAATTACGTATCCACTCACTGACACTCCCGGCAGGTCCGAGGAGGGTCCCTATTTGCTCCATTTTAGTCTGAGTGTGGGGTACACTGAGCCATGTCTAATGGAGCCCCTGGGCGCAGTTTAACCTTGGTCTCCTGGGAGTAATCAGCAAGTGTAGTTAGCATCCCACCGCTGTCGACAAATTTGTTGTGGTAATTCTAATCAAAGGGGAGGAAGAGAGAGACTGCAGATTCTTTCAAACAACAATTCAACCATCACCATGAATGAGCCCATTCCAGGACCGGGACCTGGCAGAATCCGGGACGAACAACCGGTTGCTGGGTCTCCCCTACGCCTTGCAGATCAGGCCCTCGATACCCCAGACAAGTGTTGCTGCAAGACAGGAGGCCCGGAAGATGGTCTCTGGGTCAGACGGTGTGGCTGGGGAGCTATGCAAGTGAGAGAGGGCGTCAGGCTTGTCGTGTAAAATAACAGTCATGCTAGCCCATGCTTTACTGTTTAACCTCTCTGGGACCCTCGGGACACACTAGTCAACAGCCAGTGAAATAGCAGAGCGGCAAATTCAAAACAACAAAAATCTCATAATTCAAATTTCTCAAACATACAACTATTATATCCCATTTTAAAGATACACTTCTCGTTAATCCAACCACATTGTCCGATTTCAAAAAGGCTTTACGGCGAAAACATAACATTAGATTATGTTAGGACAGTGCCGAGACAAGAAAAACCGCACAGCCATTTTCCAAGCAAGGAGAGTCGTCACAAAAACCAAAAATACAGCTAAAATGAATCACTAACCTTTGATGATCTTCAGCAGATGACACTCCCAGGACTCAATGTTACCCAATACATGTATGTTTTGTTCGATAAAGTTCATATTTATATCCAAAAACCCCATTTTACATTGACGCGTGATGTTCAGAAATATTTTGCCTCCCAAAACTTCCGGTGAATGAGCACATCAATTTACAAAAATACTCATCATAAACGTTGATAAAATTTCCAACAGTTTTTGAAAGAATTATAGATACACTTCTCCTTAATGCAACCGCTGTGTCAGATTTCAAAATAGCTTTACGGCGAAAGCACATTGTTTAATATTCTGAGTACAGAGCTCAGCCATCAAAGCAAGCTATACAGTTACCCGCCAAGTTCTGGAGTCAACAAAACTCAGAAATAGTATTATAAATCTTCGCTTACCTTTGCTGATCTTCGTCGGAATGCACTCCCAGGCCTCCCACAAGAAATGTTCGTTTTGTTCAATAAACTCCATATTTATGACTAAATACCCCCGTTTTGTTCGCGCGTTCAGATCACTATTCCAAAGGCATAATGCGCAAGCGCGAAACCTGAGACAAAAAGTAAAAAAGTTCCATTACCGTTTGTAGAAACATGTCAAACGATGTTTACAATCAATCCTTAGGGTCTTTTTAACATAAATCTTCGATAATATTCCAACTGGACAATAGCGTATTCATTACAGAGGAAAAAGAAGGAACGGCACACCTGTGTGACAGCGCAGTAAACAACTCAGTAGTCTCACGCAGTCCACAGCTCTTATTCTCTCCCCAGTAACAGTAGAAGCATGAAACAAGGTTCTAAAGACTGTTGACATCTAGTGGAAGCCTTAGGAAGTGCAAAATGACCCCACAGGCACTGTAGTTTGGATAGGCAATCACTTGAAAAACTACAAACCACTCCCTGGTTGGATTTTTCTCGGGTTTTTGCCTGCCATATGAGTTCTTTTATACTCACAGACATCATTCAAACAGTTTTAGAGACTTCAGTGTTTTCTATACAAATCCACTAATAATATGCATATCCTACCTTCTGGGCCCAAGTAGCAGGCGGTTTAATTTGGGCACGTCATTCATCTGAATTTCCGAGTACTGCCCCTGTCACTAAAAAGTTCAAGAATTGTCTCTTGTTATATGCTATGGCTGTCTACTCGGGATCTGCCCCTCCAGGTGGAGTCCCGCAAACTTTCTCCCCATTTAACCTTTCCCTATCTCGAAAATCCTTGGCCCCTCTGCTGTTCATCTTCTGTGGCCCCGCACTATCCTCATACGTTTCATGTGTTGAAGATAAAACCTGTTTCTCACTGTCCTTTGTATTCTGTTTTTCTCTGTGTTTTTTCCTCTTTCTGATTTTTGTTCTAGTCTCCCCGGTTACGACTTCTTTTGCTTTTCCTGACCATGAGCCTACCTGCCATCTATGTCTGCCAACTATTACCAGAAATATTAACCCCTGCCTGTCCTTGACTTGACTTTTGCCTGCCCCTGTATATTAAACAAATCTCTGAGACTTGAACCATCTGCCTCTCAGTTCTGCATCTGGGTGTCATTCTGAGTCATAATAAAAACGTTTATGTTTGGGAAAAACACCAGGGCTTGATGGTATACAAGTAGAGGTATATCAAACCTTTTTTGATATACTCAAAGTTCCATTATTGGCATGTTTTAATTACTCCTATAAAAATTGTGGACTTTCAGGTACTCAACAACAAGGTATGATTTCATTACTACTGAAACAGAACCCAGGTGGTAAGTATAAAGAGTCATTTAAAAAAATTGGAGGCCTTTTTACACTTCAATGTTGTGATGTGAAAATCCTGGTGAAAAACATGGTTTTACCAGATAATGTTCATAATGATCAGACAGGTTCTTTTCATGGATGAGATATTGGAGATAATACACGACAATTACTTGAAACAATTGAACATTATGAAACATCAATCCTGGTCTTCATAGCAGATTTTAAAAATATGTTTAATAAAGTATGACTAGAATTTAAATCTAAATGCCTGGATTACTTTAATTTCGGTGGATCTCTTATACAATGGGTTAATGTTATGTACAGCAACCCAAGGTGTAAAATAATAAATAATGGTTACTTCTGAGAAAGAGACATTACTGTGCAGCCGTATTCATCGACCTGGCCAAGGCTTTCGACTCTGTCAATCACCACATTCTTATTGGCAGACTCGACAGCCTTGGTTTCTCAAATGATTGCCTCGCCTGGTTTGCCAACTACTTCTCTAGAGTTCAGTGTGTCAAATCGGAGGGCCTGTTGTCCGGACCTCTGGCAGTCTCTATGGGGGTGCCAGAGGGTTCAATTCTCGGGCCGACTCTCTTCACTGTATACATCAATGATGTCGCTCTTGCTGCTGGTGATTCTCTCATCCACCTCTACGCAGACGACATCATTCTGTATACTTCTGGCCCCTCTTTGGACACTGTGTTAACCTGTTTGGGATAGGGGGCAGTATTTTCACGGCCGGATAAAAAATTTACCCGATTTAATCTGGTTACTACTCCTGCCCAGAAACTAGAATATGCATATAATTAGTAGATTTGGATAGAAAACACTCTAACATTTCTAAAACTGTTTGAATGGTGTCTGTGAGTATAACAGAACTCATATGGCAGGCCAAAACCTGAGAAGATTCCATACAGGAAGTGCCCTGTCTGACAATTTGGTCTCCTTCTGTGGCATCTCTATCAAAAATACAGCATCTGTGCTGTAACGTGACATTTTCTAAGGCTTCCATGGGCTCTCAGAAGGTGCCAGAAAGTGTAATGGGGTGTCTGCAGTCTCTGGGCGAAAAACAGCAGGAGTATTTGTGAGTGGTCAGGCTGGGAACAGTGACAATGGAGATTTTTTTCTTTCAGCCTTTGAATGAATACAATGTCGCCCGGTTGGAATGTTATCGCTATTTTCCAAGAAAAATAGCATAAAAATAGATTTTAAACAGCGTTTGACATGATTCGAAGTACGGTAATGGAATATTTTGAAATTTTTTGTCATGAAATGCGCTCGCGCGTCACCTTTCGGATACTGACCTGAAAGCACGAACAAAACGTGGGTATTTGGATATAACTATGGATTATTTGGAACCAAAACAACATTTGTTGTTGAAGTAGAAGTCCTGGGAGTGCATTCTGACGAAGAACAGCAAAGGTAATCCAATTTTTCTTATAGTAAATCTGAGTTTGGTAAGGGCCAAACTTGGTGGGTGTCAAATTAGCTAGCCATGATGGCCGGGCTATGTACTCAGAATATTGCAAAATGTGCAATCGCCGAAAAGCAATTTTAAAATCTGACACCACGATTGCATAAAGGAGTTCTGTATCTATAATTCTTAAAATAATTGATGTTTTTTGTCAACATTTATCGTGAGTAATTTAGTAAATTCACCGGAAGTTTGCAGTGGGTATGCTAGTTCTGAACATCACATGCTAATGTAAAAAGCTGGTTTTTGATATAAATATGAACTTGATTGAACAAAACATGCATGTATTGTACAACATAATGTCCTAGGAGTGTCATCTGATGAAGATCATCAAAGGTTAGTGCTGTATTTAGCTGTGGTTTTGGTTTTTGTGACATATATGCTTGCTTTGAAAATGGCTATGTGATTATTTTTGGCAGTGTACTCTCCTGACATAATCTAATGTTTTGCTTTCGCTGTAAAGCCTTTTTGAAATTGGACAATGTGGTTAGATTACTGAGAGTCTTGTCTTTAAAATGGTGTAAAATAGTCATATGTTTGAGAAATTTAAGTTATAGCATTTTTTAGGTATTTGTATTTCGCGCCACGCTCTACCATTGGATATTGGTGAGGCGTTCCGCTAGCATAACTAACCTCCAGACGAGCTTCAATGCCATACAACTCTCCTTCCGTGGCCTCCAACTGCTCTTAAATGCAAGTAAAACTAAATGCATGCTATTCAATCGATCACTGCCCGCACCTGCACGCCCGTCCAGCATCACTATTCTGGACGGCTCTGACTTAGAATAGGTGGACAACTACAAATACCTAGGTGTCTGGTTAGACTGTAAACTCTCCTTCCAAACTCACATTAAGCATCTCCAATCCAAAATTAAATCTAGAATCAGCTTCCTATATCGCATCAAAGCATCCTTCACTCATGCTGCCAAACATACCCTCGTAAAACTGACCATCCTACCGATCCTCGACTTCGGCGATGTCATCTATAAAATAGCCTCCAACACTACTCAACAAATTGGATGCAGTCTATCACAGTGCCATCCGTTTTGTCACCAAAGCCCCAGACATTACCCACCACTGCGACCTGTATGCTCTCGTTGGTTGGCCCTCGCTTCATACTCATCGCCAAACCCACTGGCTCCAGGTTATCTACAAGTCTCTGCTAGGTAAAGGCCCGCCTTATCTCAGCTCACTGGTCACCATAGCAGCACCCACTCGTAGCACCCGCTCCAGCAGGTATATCTCACTGGTCACCCCCAAAGCCAATTCCTCCTTTGGTTGCCTTTCCTTCCAGTTCTCTGCTGCCAATGATTGGAACGAACTGCAAAAATCACTGAAGCTGGAGACTCATATCTCCCTCTCTAGCTTTAAGCATCAGCTGTCAGAGCAGCTCACAGATCACTGCACCTGTACATAGCCTATCTGTAAACAGCCTATCTATCTACCTCATCCCCATACTGTATTTATTTATTTATCTTTCTCCTTTGCACCCCAGTATCTCTATTTGCACATTCATCTTCTGCACATCTACCATTCCAGTGTTTAATTGCTATATTGTAATTACTTCGCCACCATGGCCTATTTATTGCCTTGAAATACATATTTGAAACTCAGTAGTGTATCTACCTCTACGTGTCTTCCCTCACTGGTGAATTGTCTTTGCATTGTTGCCTCAATTACCTCAATTGCTCTAAGATGTTGGTATTGCTGTTGAACTTTTCCACCATTTTCATTTGTTATGGATACGTGGGACGTTAGCGTCCCACTTGGCCAACATCCAGTGAAATTGCAGAGCACCAAATTCAAATTAAATTACTATAAATATTTAACTTTCATGAAATCACAAGTGTAATACATCAAAATAAAGCTTAACTTCTTGTTAATCCAGCCAAGGTGTCAGTTTTCAAAAAGGCTTTACGGTGAAAGCAAACCATGCGATTATCTGAGGACAGCACCCTGCATACAAACGCATGATAATCAGATTTCAACCAGGCAGGTGCGTGACAAAAGTCAGAAATAGCGATATAACATATGCCTTACCTTTGAAGATCTTCTTCTGTTGGCACTCAAATTTCCCAGAAACATCACAAATGGTCCTTTTGTTCGATAATGTCCTTCTTTATGTCCCAATAATGTCCATTTATTTGGCGCGTTTGATTCAGAAATACACCGGTTTCAACTCACCCAACATACCTACAAAGTATCTATTAAGTTACCTGTAAACTTGGTCCAAACATTTCAAACAACATTCCTAATCCATCCTTAGGTATCCTAAAACGTAATTAATCGATAAAATTTAAGACGGGATAATCTGTTTTCAATACCGAAGAAATTTACCACGGAGCGCACTCCTGTGTACGCTCAATAAAAGACTTGAGCCCTTCAGAGTGACACGAACAAGGAACAGCCGTACTTCTTCATCCCTCAAAAGAAAAACATGAACCAATTTCTAAAGACTGTTGACATCTAGTGGAAGCCATAGGAACAGGATTCCCAATGAAAACTAGTGGAAAACACAATAACATCAAAAAAATATTTCCCTGGATGGATTGTGCTCAGGGTTTTGCCTGCCAAATCAGTTCTGTTATACTCACAGACATTATAATGATATGCAAATCCTAGCTTCTGGGCCTTAGCAGCAGGCAGTTTACTTTGGGCACGCTTTTCATCCGGACGTGAAAATAGTGCCCCCTATCCAAGAGAGGTTTTAACTAAGGACTTGAACGAGGGAATAATTGGTTGTCTATATTTGAAATGTTTTAAATGGATCATCAATAATATTTTAGTTACGTGTCAATCGAAAGGTGTCCGTTTAGTCCAGAGTCATTCTAACAGTTCCAAACATCCTCTTGACCATGTCCTTATGCTCTTTTCTCAGATGTATTACTGGTATTTGTTGTGTCCTGAACAATAACAATACCAGCTACAGAAGATCGTAGCAGAGAAGATGAAAGTGATGGAAACTGTAATTGAAGTGTTTGAACAGAGAACTGAGATGGTGGCTAGTATCGCAGGTGACCTCTTCCCTGTTTTCGCCATCACTGCTCCCATCGTGAAATTGGCCCTAGACAATGTGGAGAGCAAGGAAGCTGTGTTCATGAAGAAGCAGTTCCAGAAGGTTTGTGAATGCCTGGAGGTGGTTTCAGAGGAGATGCAGTGGATTAACGAGGAGATCAAGTAGAGTGGAGCGGACATTGCCTACTTTTCTGCGGAGGAGACCTTCTCCAACCAGTTCCGCAAGTACATGGACATCCTCATTGCCATACCCAAGTTTTGTGAGGTCAAGAAGAAGCTTTTCACAGAGCATTTTGTCAAAACAGGTGCCTACAAAAGCCTACACCCTCTCTGCAGTGCCGTGAAGGGAGACACATTCTCTGGACAGTTAGTTTTGGATATCACTCTTAACTATGAGGAGAAAAGTCGACGTATAATGGAAGAAGCAATTCCAGGTTGAAGCCACTCTTTTACATAGGCCTCATCGCTCTGATGGGCTACACCACTCTAAAAGACTGAGATGACGAAGAGAATCTTCTTCAAGACTGGGGCAAAAAGATGAACCAGGTACAGGTGAAAATGAATGCTGTCATTGAGGACTGCATCACCAGCTTCTCCAAGCAGGCTGAACTGGACTCCAGGAGGATGTTTAGGCACTACTCTTACCTAATCGACCAGCTGCTGGCTGACGGCATTGTGGAGAAACTGAAAAGAAACTATGACTGGGTGTGTTGGTCTGTCCGTATATTCAGCTACTCTTCGGGCCTGTTCTCCAACAAAAACAACATCCAGTGCCCTACAGGGAAAAGCCGCTTTCAGGTGCCAGCGACAAACAAGAAACTGAATGTCCTGATATCCCACAGTGCCTAGCCCGAGCCGCTGAACAAGGCCCACATCCAGCTGCTGATCCAGGGTCAGAAGAAACTCACCATATCGTGGACAGCTGAGCTCCTGTTTGAGCAGTTGTCAGGTTCATGTGCAGTCCACACGATCAAGACTTGCAAAGACCTGGCCTGTGTCTGGAGTTTTGTCGAAGAGCTACGCTACTGGAAGGAACACAAGTACTTAAATGTTTGCATTCACTACAATTTACATTTTCTCACTTAAAAAGGAATTAATAATTAGCCATAGGTCCCAAGGTTATATTCATTCCAATATTGTCTTTGCACTAAGGCTGACATTGCCAGGTACTTTCTCTCTTTCTCAGTTGAGTTCTGATCCCCAGTTGTACTAATTAGGAGGAACATTGACTAACACTTATTATAAAGCATGATACTTACAAAAGACTGTTTTACCTGTTAATAAGTTTATCCCAGTGTTAACCAGCCCGCCCCACACTAATAGAGACAACAACCCTGTTGACAATACCCAATCCATTTGCCGGTGTGTATCGGAACAATAATACTTCCTTTACATTTTTAATATTGATAAGTATTTTATAAATGTTAAAAGGTAGTGATACCAATTATTTTAGGATTATATAGGCCTACTCCAGTAGGGAACCTAAGCAGGTTTTAAATTCTATAATCCTTTATCCTAGCCCTACATTAGATCTATTCATATTTATTAAGTTTTGTCTTAAATTATATTTGTTCCGATTCAAATCCCCCAAAAAGGGCTGCACTATGTAACAACTTTTAAGTCATAATATACCCAATCTCTATAATTAAGCCATATCATATCAAACAAAAAAAACTACCTTGGTATTTCTAATGTACTACCTGTGCAATCTTCAAATTAAATAAACAATCAAAAAGAAAAAAGGTCAGCCTTACCCATCTTCGCCTTCCACTAAATCAAAACCTGATTTTAAGTCCATATAGTCCAAAGTTCCATATTGCCTGAATAAAAAAAGGGTAAGTTCATCATACCAATTTTGCATTACAATAAGTCCTACCTTATTTTAAGTCTACAGTTCCATACTGCATTTAGAATCCATCATGCAAAACATTTTTGTTGAAATAATGAATTCAAGGCCTGAAATGATCAATTCAAGACCAATGAAGCGACATACAATTGGTCCAGCGTTGTCTGGGTTAGGGGAGGGTTTGGCCGGCCGGGATGTCCTTGTCCCATCGCGCTCTAGCAACTCCTATGGCGGGCCAGGTGCATGCACGCTGACACGGTCGCCAGTTGTATGGTGATTCCTCCGACACATTGGTGCGGCTGGCTTCCGGGTTAAGCGAGCAGTGTGTCAAGAAGCAGTGCGGCTTGGCAGAGTCATCTTTCAGTGGACGCATGGCTCTCGACCTTCGTCTCCCAAGTCTGAACAGGAGTTGCAGCGATGGGACAAGACTGTAACTACAATTGGGTAGAAAAAGAAATGAAGAAATAAAAATGAATCCATAATTGTACTGTATAATGCGGTGCAAATGTGTATTGGGGACTACTTCACCAGGAGGTAGCTATCACTCACAGCAACATTGTAATCTTCGAGTCCTTGAACATTTGTTTACATACAATTTAGACTAGACGAACATTCTGCTTCTCTGCTCGGAGCCTTTTGAAAGTGGGGTACAGGGCACGTCGTCTCTCCACTATTTCATGGGGAAAATGTTCATTAATAGAGAATGGGGTTCAGTTCCATAACCTATTTTAACAAGGCAATCTTAATTTTGTTGTGAGTTATCATTGCTACAATCAGACGAGGCTGGGGGCTGTCCCTCCCCTCTGGCACCGAAATGGTGAGCCCTTTGAAAATCAATTGTATCCACCTGTTCGTCCGTAGTCTTGAGATTACATTTAATGAAAACATTGACTTTTTCCCTCCGATAGCTTCCGTTTTCATTTTCCTTTATTTCCATTATAACAATATTATTCTTCATACTTCTACACTTTAGATCAAGTAATTCAGCTTTCATTGGTTTATTATCATACCGTAACTTCTCCGTAGTGTCTTTTAGGGGGTCTGCGGTAGTTTTCAATATCTTATTTCCACTCATATTTCTTCCATCATTTTATTACTGTAATCCATTCCTGTTTTTAAGGTCTCAACCTCCTCCAGTAGCCCAGACAAACCAGCTTGTTTAACTGCTCGCTCATGCTTGTAAGCAATACTCTATCTTCTGGAGACATAGTTATAAAAACGTCCCTCTCCAATATTACGTTTGGATTTTTAGACGACGGCTTCCCTTACTTTTCGCTCGCAGAGCTCGAGGAAAGGTCTACATATGTTAACGTGGGCCATTTTTAGCACTTTTCTGGGATGCTGATTGTTTTCATCGCTTTACTGGGAAGTTTAGAAGAATTAGACAAGCTCATGCTATTTATGTTAGTGCACAACACCTCACTGTTAACAGTAAAACTCAGGTTCATAGGCACATGATTACTGCATACAATTGCTGTTAGATCAGCAGAGGCATTCAGGGCAGTTAGAGAGACATAAATTAGGTTCTTCCAACGCTCCTGGGATAATGTACATTTGCTGAAGCATTATGACAACTCAGCAACACAATGGTAGGGATTAACTGAGCTGGGCTTGGGTCATTGATTCAGAGCTGCCAAATCTCACGCATTGGCCATGAGACATGTATTTGAACTTCTTCTCACACCACACTTCAAATCTCATGCATTGAAAATGACTGATTTTATTTTTCTAATAAGTCAGTGCATTAACATTTCAACTGTGCTCCAAATCATTTTGAAATTGGAGCATCTGCGCCACTGAGGTATAATAAGTACTGGAGAATACGTCCAAGATGTCTGAACATTGTTTTAAAGGTAATCTACTCAAGTTGATTCATGGATGTCTTATTTATTTTTATGGAAAAGAGATGTTGTATGTTTCTGGATAATGCATCATGCAGCCTTGTTGTCACAATGACAGAGCGGCACAGAATACTCCCCGCTTTCGCTCGATGACGTAACAGGCCCTTGCCCGGTGCCCCGCGGCTCAGCATAATCGAAGCCGCCTGATGTCTTGCCACAGCACTGTGAACCGCGGCACATTGAAGCATATGATTGGTCTAGTTTTGTAAGGAATCAAGGGGATGGGATGCGTGTTTTAAAGAAATGCCTCTCAAGATTAGAACGGAGCTGAATGAGTGAGAGAAATAAGAGCAGCACGGTAGCCCTGTTTATGTACAATGTCAACAAAATGATGTGGCTGTTATTCCCGTCCCTATAAAGACAACTGGTAATGCCATATTTTTGTAGACACTAACTCCGCCATGGTTAGTTGAACGAAGTCTATAGGAAAAATGAATGTTGTTTTGTAGGTTTCTTTGATAAATGCTGAAAATAGGGTCTGTTGTAAACACAGGCTTAGGAGATCTAATACGTTTTGTTCTAGTAACAAAGGAAATGGCCTTAGACAAACACATGAAAATACAGTTATAGGTAATAACTGTTTGCTGTTTATATAAAAGGAAACCTTCCTTTATTCCACATTACCACAGTGTAAAGTAGAGTTACTTGGAATGAGGGATTGTTGTGCAAGCAAAACGTTGTTACTTTTAAGAGAGGACCATCATCCCGGATTTGAGCAACTACCATGGGGGAAAAATGTGGGTTGGAATGACAGTTCACTAGAAAAAGGGTTGAGCAACAGAAATTAAAGTGCTTCTCAGATGCTATGAGACGTGAGATACATCCAGAGGCGCCAAGGTTGGGTCACAGCCAGTGGTGTAAAGTACTTAAATAAAAATACTTTGAAGTACTACTTAAGTCATTTTTTTGTGTATCTGTACTTTACTTTACTATTTATATTTTTTCCAAAAGTTACTTTTACTTTACTACATTCCTAAAGAAAATAATATACTTTTTACTCAATATATTTTCCCTGACACCCGAATGTACTCGTTACATTTTGACAGGAAAATGGTCCAATTCACACACTTATCAAGAGAACATCCCTGGTCATCCCTACTGCCTCTGATCTGGCAGACTCACTAAACACAAAGGCTTAGTTTGTTCATTCTGTCTGAGAGTTGGAGTGTGCTCCTGGCTATCCGTCAATAAAAAAATTAAATACAATTGTGCCGTCTTGTTTGGTTAACATGAAGAGTTTGAAATGGATTTTAATTTTGATACTTAAGTACATTTTAGTAATTCTGTCACGTCCTGGCCAGTATAGGTGGGTTGGGGAGGGGGGGTGTAGCACAGTGCCGTCGTTGACTGCAGCCACCCTCCCTTCCCTACCTTTAGAAAAGGGGAATTTTTCTTTTGGTGTTGCTTGGGGTTATTTTTTGTTAAGGTGCTTCCGGGGTAGCACCTTTAAGGGGGGGTACTGTCACGTCCTGGCCAGTATAAGGTTAATTGTTTTGTAGTTTGGTCAGGACGTGGCAGAGGGTATTTGTTTTATGTGGTTCAGGGTGGTGTGTTTTGTTAAAAGGGTGTTTGAGTTAGTAATTCCGGGTGGTGGTTTATGTTTAGGTATTTCTATGTGGAGTCTAGTGAGTGTATGTCTATGTTTGGTTAATTGGGGTTGGGACTCTCAGTTGAAGGCAGGTGTTGTCTATCTGCCTTTGATTGAGAGTCCCATATAGTAGGGTGTGTTGTGTTTGGTATTTGTGGGTGATTGTTCTGTGTTGAGCCTTAGGCTTTGCCCGACTGTTTTGTTGTTCGTTGTTTCGTTTTTTTGGTTATTTTGTATGTTCATTTTTGACGTGAATAAATTCTTAAGATGAGCATACACAGACCTGCTGCGTTTTGGGTCCTCCATCACCGACGACAACCGTGACAGAATCACCCACCAAAGTTGGACCAAGCAGCAGAGGAAGGAGCAGACGGATTTCGAGTTGGACTGGCGGGAGAAGTGGACTTGGGAGGAAGTTCTGGACGGGGCCGGACCTTGGCACCAGGCTGGGGAGTATCGCCGCCCGCAGTGGGAAATTGAGGCAGCCAAGGCAGAGAGGCGGTGGTACGAGGCCAGAGACGCGCTGAGGGAGAAGCCCGAGAGGCACCCCCAAGAAATTTTTTTGGGGGGGCACACGGGTAGTTTGGCTAGGCGTAGGAAGAACCGGAAGCCAGCTGCCCGTGGTTATATGGAGGAGCGTATGGGGTGGAGAGCGCTATGTTTCGCTGAGAAGCGCACTATCTCACCCATACGCACGCACAGTCCGGTGCGAGTTATTCCAGCCCCTCGCAGGTGCCGTGCTAGAGCGGGCATCCAGCCTGGTAGGAGGATGCCTGCGCAGCGCATCTGGTCGCCGGTACGCCTCCGAGGACCAGGCTACCCAACTCCCGCTCTACGCACGGCTACCATCAGGCCCCTGCACAGCCCAGTCTGCCCTGTACGAGCACCCCGCTCGTACAGGGCTACTAGTTCCATCCAGCCAAGGCGGGTTGTGCGGGAGGTAAGATCTAGACCGGCTGTGCGCCTCCATAGCCCTGGGTTTCCAGCTCCTGTCTCTCGTGCGGACCCGGAAGTGCGTCAACCTAGTCCGACTCGTCCTGTTCCCGCTCCCCGCACTAGCCTGCAAGTGCGTAAACCCAGCCTCGCCAGTCAACAGTCGTCGGAGCTGCCCGCCAGTCAACAGTCGTCAGAGCTGCCCGCCAGTCAACAGTCGTCAGAGCTGCCCGCCAGTCAACAGTCGTCGGAGCTGCCCGCCAGTCAACAGTCGTCGGAGCTGCCCGCCAGTCAACAGTCATCGGAGCTGCCCGCCAGTCAACAGTCGTCGGAGCTGCCCGCCAGTCAACAGTCGTCGGAGCTGCCCGCCAGTCAACAGTAGCCGGAGTGGCCAGACTGCGCTGAACTGCCGGAGTGGCCAGACTGCGCTGAACTGCCGGAGTGGCCAGACTGCGCTGAACTGCCGGAGTGGCCAGACTGCGCTGAACTGCCGGAGTGGCCAGACTGCCCTGAACGGCCGGAGTGGCCAGACTGCGCTGAACGGCCGGAGTGGCCAGACTGCGCTGAACGGCCGGAGTGGCCAGACTGCCCTGAACTGCCGGAGTGGCCAGACTGCCCTGAACTGCCGGAGTGGCCAGACTGCCCTGAACGGCCGGAGTGGCCAGACTGCCCTGAACGGCCGGAGTGGCCAGACTGCCCTGAACTGCCGGAGTGGCCAGACTGCCCTGAACTGCCGGAGTGGCCAGACTGCCCAGACTGTCCCGAGTTGCCAGACTGCCCAGACTGTCCCGAGTTGCCAGACTGCCCAGACTGTCCCGCGCTGCCAGACTGCCCAGACTGTCCCGCGCTGCCAGATTGCCCAGACTGTCCCGAGCTGCCAGACTGCCCAGACTGTCCCGAGCTGCCAGACTGCCCAGACAGCCTGGAACGGCCTGAGCCGGAGCCACCTCCAGAAATAGGTGGGTTGGGGAGGGGGGGTGTAGCACAGTGCCGTCGTTGATGGCAGCCACCCTTCCTTCCCTACCTTTAGAAAAGGGGAATTTTTCTTTTGGTGTTGCTTGGGGTTATTTTTTGTTAAGGTGCTTCCGGGGTAGCACCTTTAAGGGGGGGTACTGTCACGTCCTGGCCAGTATAAGGTTAATTGTTTTGTAGTTTGGTCAGGACGTGGCAGAGGGTATTTGTTTTATGTGGTTCAGGGTGGTGTGTTTTGTTAAAAGGGTGTTTGAGTTAGTAATTCTGGGTGGTGGTTTATGTTTAGGTATTTCTATGTGGAGTCTAGTGAGTGTATGTCTATGTTTGGTTAATTGGGGTTGGGACTCTCAGTTGAAGGCAGGTGTTGTCTATCTGCCTTTGATTGAGAGTCCCATATAGTAGGGTGTGTTGTGTTTGGTATTTGTGGGTGATTGTTCTGTGTTGAGCCTTAGGCTTTGCCAGACTGTTTTGTTGTTCGTGGTTTCGTTTTTTTGGTTATTTTGTACGTTCATTTTTGAAGTGAATAAATTCTCAAGATGAGCATACACAGACCTGCTGCGTTTTGGTCCTCCATCACCGACGACAACCGTGACAAATTCCTTTTATTTTTGATACACAAGTATATTTAAAACCAAATAATTTGACATTTACTCAAGTAATATTTTACTGGGTGACTCACTTTTACTTTAGTCATTTTCTATTCAGGTATTTTTACTGAAGTCTGACAATTTAGTACTTTTTCCACCACTGGTCACAGACAGATACTGTAGGTGCATCAACATATCCGTACTACTCTAAGATAGCGTAGCAGTCGGACGTGTGTTTGTCTTGTCCCGTATATATATATATATTGTTTTCTTTGTATATATTTCGTATATATTTTAATCTCACTTTCCATCTACAGACTGAATTTACTCTCCTGCAATCCGCCTCACCCAATGTGGTACGGATCTGCTATTTCATACTTTAGAAATGGATCCCGCATCAGAAGCTAGCCAGATAACTACCTACTAGCTAGCAGTCAGTTAGCCACTGCTAGTGGTCATCACCGTTAACTTGGACATCAGCCAGCCTCAGCCCGGTCAATTCCTGCCAGTCTCCACAGCCAAAGAGATCCACCAGCCAATTCTTGGGCTACAATACCTCTTTTGCCAATTGGCATGGACCACTTACTGCCGACACAGAGCCCCGCCGATCCATCACGACCGGTCTGCAGACCTAACCATCTGAGGTCAACAGGCTCTTCCGTTGCGATGTCCGGATGACGGATGCCCATCTGCTTTCCCCGGCGACCCGCTAGCTGTCTGAATTGCCGTGTCACCAGCTTGCCTAGCGTAGTAGTGACTACTGAATTGGCTCCCTGACTCATCTAATGCTACTCATTGGACCCTATGATCACTCGCTACACATGCCTCTCCCTAATGTCAATATGCCTTGTCTATTGCTGTTTTAGTTAGTGATTATTGTCTTATTTCACTGTAGAGCCCCCAGCTCAATTTGCCTTAGATAGCCCTTTTGTTCACCCCCCACACATGCAATGACCTCACCTGGCTTAACTGCTGCCTCTAGAGACAAAACCTCTCTCATCGTAACTCAATGCCTAGGCTTACTTCCACTGTACTCACATCCTACCTTACCCTTGTCTGTACATTATGCCTTGAATCTATTCTTCTGCGCACAGAAATCTTCTCCTTTTACTCTCTGTTCCGAACGCACTAGATGAACATTTCATATAGCCTTTAGCCGTACCCTTATCCTACTCCTCCTCTGTTCCTCTGGTGATGTAGAGGTTAACCCAGGCCCTGCAGCCCCCAGCACCCCTCCCATTCCTCAGGCGCTATCATTTGTTGACTTCTGTAACCGTAAAAGCCTTGGTTTCATGCATGTTAACATTAGAAGCCTCCTCCCTAAGTTTGTTTTCTACACTGCTTTAGCACACTCCACCAATCCTGATGTCCCAGCTGTGTCTGAATCATGGCTTAGGAAGGCCACCAAAAATCCTGACATTTCCATCCCTAACTATAACATCTTCCGACAAGATAGAACTGCCAAAGGGTGTGGAGTTGCAATCTACTGCAGAGATAGCCTGCGGAGTTCTGTCACACTATCCAGGTCTGTGCCCAAATAATTCAAGCTTCTACTTTTAAAAATCCACCTTTCCAGAAACAAGTCTCTCACCGTTGCCGCTTGTTATAGACCCTCTTCAGCCCCCAGCTGTGCCATATGTGAATTGATTGGCCCCATCTATCTTCAGAGTTCATACTGTTAGGTGACCTAAACTGGCATATGCTTAACTCCTATAATCTAAGCTAGATGCCCTCAATCTCACACAAATTATTATTAAGGAACCTACCAGGTACAAGCCTAAATCCATAACCATGGGTACCCTCTTAGATATCATCCTGACCAACTTGCCCTCTAAATACACCTTTTCTGTCTTCAACCAGGATCTCAGCGATCACTGCCTCATTGCCTGCATGCGTAATAGGTCAAACGACCACCCCTCATCAGGGTCAAACGCTCCCTAAAACACTTCAGCGAGCAGGCCTTTCTAATTGACCTGGCCCGGGTATCCTGGAAGGATATTAACCTCATCCAGTTAGTAGAAGATGCATAATTGCGCCTTAAAAGTGCTTTCCTCACCATCTTAAATAAGCATGCCCCATTCAAAAACTGTAAACTAAGAACAGATATAGCCCTTGGTTCACCCCAGACTGCCCTTGACATCACAAAAACATCCTGTGGTGTTCTGCATTAGCATCGAATAGCCCCCGCGATATGCAACTTTTCATTGAAGTCAGGAACCAATATACTCAGTCAGTTAGGAAAGCTAAGGTTACATTTTCAAAGAGAAATCTGAATCCTGTAGCACTAATTCTAAAAAGGTTTGGGACACTGTAAAGTCCATGGAAAATAAGAGCACCTCCTCCCAGCTGCCGACTGCACTGAGGCTAGGAAACACTGTCACCACCGATAAACCTACGATAATCAATAATTTCAATAAGATTTGTCTATGGCTGGCCATGCTACCCCTATCCCGGCCAACAGCTCAGCACCACCTGCAGTAACTTGCCTAAGGCCCCCCCCCCGCTTCTCCTTCACCCAAATCCAGACAGCTGATGTTCTGAAATAGCTGCAAAATCTGGATTCCTACAAATCAGCTGGACAAGACAATCTGGACCCTCTCTTTCTAAAATTATTTGCTGAAATTGTTGCAACCACTATTACTAGCCTGTTGAACCTCTCTTTCATATCGTCTGAGATCCCCAAAAACCGCCGCGGTCATCCCCCTCTCCAAAGGGGGAGAAACTCTAGACTCAAACTGTTACAGACCTATATCCATCCTGCCCTGCCTTTCTAAAATCTTCGAAAGCCAAGTTAACAAACAGAACACCGACCATTTCGAATCCCACCATACCTTATCCACTATACAATCTGGTTTCCGAGCTGGTCATGGGTGCACCTCAGCCACGCTCAAGGTCCTAAACGATATCATAACTGCCATCGATAAAAGACAGTACCGTGCAGCCGTCTTCATCGACCTGGCCAAGGCTTTCGACTCTGTCAATCACCACATTCTTATTGGCAGACTCAACAGCCTTGGTTTCTCAAATGACTGCCTCGCCTGGTTCACCAACTACATCTCAGACAGAGTTCAGTGTGTCAAATCGGAGGGCCTGTTGTCCAGACCTCTGGCAGTCTCTATGGGGGTGCCACAGGGTTCAATTCTCGGGCTGTCTATTTTCTCTGTATATATCAATGATTTCGCTCTTGCTGCTGGTGATTCTCTCATCCACCTCTACGCAGACGACACCATTCTGTACTGTATACATCTGGCCCTCCTTTGGACACTGTTAACAAACCTCCAAACGAGCTTCAATGCCATACAACACTCCTTCTGTGGCCTCCAGCTGCTTTTAAATGCTAGCAAAACTAAATGCATGCTCTTCAACCGATTGTTGCCCGCACCCGCCCGCCCGACTAGCATCACTAATCTGGACGGTTTTGACTTAGAATATGTGGACAACTACAAATACCTAGGTGTCTGGTTAGACTGTAACTCTCCTTCCAGACTTACATTAAGCATCTCCAATCCAAAATGAAATCTTGAATAGGCTTCCTATTTCGCAACAAAGCCTCCTTCACTCATGCTGCCAAACATACCCTCGTAAAACTGACTATCCTACCAATCCTTGACTTCGGCAATGTCATTTACAAAATAGCCTCCCAACACTCTACTCAGCAAACTGGATGTAGTCTATCACAGTGCCATCTGTTTTGTCACCAAAGCCCCACATACTACCCACCACTGCGACCTGTATGCTCTCGTTGGCTGGCCCTCACTACATATTCGTCGCCAAACCCACTGGCTCCAGGTCGTCTATAAGTCTTTGCTAGGTAAAGCCCCACCTTATCTCAGCTCACTAGTCACCATAGCAACACCCACCCGTAGCACACGCTCCATCAGGTATATCTCACTGGTCATCCCCAAAGCCAACACTTCCTTTGGCCGCCTTTCCTTCCAGTTCTCTGCTGCCAATGACTGGAACAAATTGCAAAAATCACTGAAGCTGGAGACTTATATCTCCCTCTCTAACTTTAAGCATCAGCTGTCAGAGCAGCTTACCGATCACTGTACCTGTACACAACCAATCTGTAAATAGCACACCCAACTACCTCATCCCCTTATTGTTTTTTTCCCTCTTGCTCTTTTGCACCCCAGTATCTCTACATGCACATCATCATCTTCACATCTATTACTTAATGCTAAATTTACATTATTTTGCCACTATGGCCTATTTATTGCCTTACCTCCTTACTCTTCCACATTTGCACACACTGTACATATATTTTTCTATTGTGTTATTGACTGTACGTTTCTTTATGTGTAACTCTGTGTTGTTGTTTTTGGTTGCACTGCTTTGCTTTGTCTTGGCCAGGTCGCAGTTGTAAATGAGAACTTGTTCTCAGCTGGCCTACCTGGTTAAATAAAGGTGAATGGTTTTTTTTATATATATATATATAAATATGCCTATGTCAACATACAGTGTCTTCAGAAAGTTTTGTTGTGTTACAGCCTGAATTTAAAATGGAATAAATTGATAGTTTTTGTCACTGGCTTACAAACAATACGCCATAATGTCAAAGTGAAATTATGTTTTTAGAATTTTTACTAATTAATAACAAATGAAAAGTTGAAATGTTTTGAGTCAAGACCCCCTCTGTTATGGAACTCCTAAAAAAGATCAGGAGGAAAAATGTGCTTAACATGTCATAAAAAGTTGCATGGACTCACTTTGTGTGCACTAGTGTTTAACATGATTTTTGAATGACTACCTCTTCTCTGTACCCCACACATACAATTATCCGCAAGGTCCCTCACTTGAGCTGTGAATTTCAAACACAGATTCAACCATAAAGACCAGGGAGGTTTTCCAATGCCTAGCAAAGAAGGGCACATGTTGGTAGATGGTAAAAAAGCAGCATTGAATAATATCCATTTGAGCATGGTGAAGTTATTCATTACAATTTGGATGGTGTATCAATACACACAGTCACTACAAAGATACAGGCGTCCTTCCTAACTCAGTTGATGGAGAGGAAGGAAACCGCACACTGATTTCACCATACCACCAATGGTGACTTTAAAACAGTTACAGAGTTTAATGGCTGTGATTGGAGAAAATTGAGGATGATCAACAACATTGTAGTTACTCCACAATACTAACATAATAAATATTCCAAAATATGCATCCTGTTTGCAACAAGGCACTAAAGTAATACTGCAAAACATGTGCCAAAGAAATGCACTTTTTGTCCTGATTACAAAGTGTTATATTTGGGTAAAATCCAATACATCACTGAGTACCGCTCTCCATACTGTCAAGCATAGTTGCATCATGCATTATGTTACAGGTATTCTTGTAATTGTTAAGGACTGGGGAGATTTTCAGGATAAAAAAATAAACTAAGCTAAGCAGAGGCAAAGTCCTAGAGGAAAACCTGGTTCATTCTGCTTTCCACAAGACACTGGGAGATGAATTTACCTTTCAGCAGGACAATAACCTAAAACACAAGGCCAAATCTACACTGAAGTTGGTTACAAGAAGACTGTGAATGTTCCTAAGTTACAGTTTTGACTTAAATCTACCTGTCTAGCAATAATCAACAACCGATTTGACAGAGCCTGATTTTTTTTATAGAATACTGGGCAAATGTTGAACAATCCAGTTGTGGAAATCTCTTAGAGACTTAACCAAAAAGACTCCCAGCTGTAATCACTGCCAAAGGTACTTCTACAAAGTATTGACTCAGGGGTGTGAATACTTACGTACATTTGCTATTTATTGATTTCATTTTAATACATTGAATCACTTTGTCATTATAGGGTATTTTCTGTAGATGGGTGAGATTTCTTAAAATATTTAATCCATTTTGATTTCAGGCTATAACACAACAAAATGTGGAATAAGTCAAGGGTTGTGTATACTTTTCCACCTTATCCAGATATGTCTAGGGCGTATAATACTTTCTGCCATATGGCTTTAAATTGTTCTATTTTGTTTCTCTCTTTAGTCCACACTTTTTTTATTAGAATACTTTTGATTCACTCACTATTCTTAGGCACAAACAAAAGACAAGACAACTTAACATTTTACAGGACTAGACATGAGACTTAATGCCCAACATTGAAAATAAAGAAAAAAGACGAATGAAAGAAGACAAATTTCCTATTACCAAGTCATTTATGGTTTCTATGCCTTTAGTTTTCCATGTCGGCCAATTTATCAGTGAATTCTGGAAAGCTATCCAAGGATTGTTTCATAGGGCTGTATTTTAGGGACTAACAATCGTTATTGTTAATTTTCTTGGAAATTTTTATAGTGTTCTTAACTATGAACTTGTTATTGTTCTTAACTTTATCCTTTAAAAAAATACACATTAAAATAATCTGGGGATGAGCATGCACATCTTCAATATGTACCCATTGTTCCTCTTTAGTGCATTTAACAATATGTCACAAGTAAAAGATTTGGGTGGCGAGTTGATACAATTCCAAGTCTGGAAGGTTCAAACCACCCTCAGACTGAGGGAGATGTAAAATTGTATTTTTTTATTCTATGAGTTTAATTTGACTGTATACACTGCATTTGGAAAGTTTTCAGACCCCTTGACTTTTTCCAAATTTTGTTACGTTACAGCCTTATTCTAAAATTGATTACATCGTTTTTGTATCCCTCATCAATCTACACACAATACCCATAATGACAAAGCAAAAAGAGACCTTATACTCAGTACTTTTTTTAATGACTTTTGGCAGCGATTACAGCCTTGAGTCTTCTTGGGTACAAGCTAGGCACACCTGTATTTGGGGAGTTTCTCCCATTCTTCTCTGCAGATCCTCTCAAGCTCTGTCATTGTGGATGGTGAGCATCGCTGCACAGCTATTTTCAGATCTCTCCAGAGAGGTTCGATCGGGTTCAAGTCTGGGCTCTGGCTGGGCCACTCAAGGACATTCAGAGACTTGTCCCGAAGCAACTCATGCATTGTCTTGGCTGTGTGCTTAGGGTTGTTGTCCTGTTGGAAGGTGAACATTCACCCCAGTCTGAGGTCCTGAGCACTGTGGTGCAGGTTTTCAACAATGATATCTCTGTTCTTTGCTCCGTTCATCTTTCCCTCAATAGCATGATTCTGCCATCACCATGCTTCATCGTAGGGATGCTAGGTTTCTTCCAGATATGACTAGTGCTGTTAAGGTAACCGTATTACAGTCACACCGGCGGTCACGAGTCATGACGGCAGTCTAATTCCAGGTTGAGAGCTTCAAGTTCCTTGGTGTCCACATCACCAACAAACTAGAAGTGTCCAAACACACCAACACAGTTGTGAAGAGGGCATGACAAAACCTATTCCCCCTCAGGAAACTAAAAAGATTTGGCATTGGTCATCAGATCCTCAAAAGGTTCTACAGCTGCAACATCGAGGGCATCCTGACTGGTTGCATCACTGCCTGGTACGGCAATTGCTGGGCTTCCGACCGCAAGGCACTACAGAGGGTAGTGTGTACGGCCCAGTACATCACTGGGGCTAAGCTGCCTGCCATCCAGGACCTCTACACCAGGCTGTGTCAGAGGAAGACCCTAAAAGTTGTCAAAGACCCCAGCCACCCCAGTCATAGACTGTTCTCTCTACTACCGCACGGCAAGCGGTACCGGAGTGCCAAGTCTACGACAAAAAGGCTTCTCAACAGTTTTTACCCCCAAGCCATAAGACTCCTAAACAGGTAATCAAATGGCTACCCGGACTATTTGTATTGTGCGCCGCCCCCCCACAACCCCTCTTTTACGCTGCTGCTACTCTCTGTTTATCATACATGCATAGTCACTTTAACTATACATTCATGTACATACTACCTCAATTGGCCCGACCAACCAGTGCCCCTGCACATTGGCTAACCGGGCTACCGGCATTGTGTCCCACCACCCACCACCCGCCAACCCCTCTTTTACGCTACTGCTACTCTCTGTTTATCATATATGCATAGTCACTTTAACCATATCTACATGTACCTACTACCTTAATCAGCCTGACTAACCGATGCCTGTATATAGCCTCGCTACTGTATATAGCCTTGCTACTGTTGTTTTTCACTGTCTTTTTAACTGTTGTTTTTATTTCTTTAGTTACCTATTGTTCACCTAATACCTTTTTTGCGCTGTTGGTTAGAGCCTGTAAGTAAGCATTTCACTGTAAGGTTTTATTCGGCGCACGTGACAAATAAACTTTGATTTGATTTGACGTGACCGTTTAGTCAGGGTAATTAGGCTTCTCTAAGCTCTGATAATACTGATGGTCATTAGTAGCCTACCAAACTTGCTAACTGCCTGGTACTCAGCACTCTATTGTCCCTCTAATCCAGGCCTGGGCAACTCCAGTCCTCGGGGGCCTGATTGGTGTCACTTTCTCCCCAGCCCCAGCTAACACACCTGACTCCAATAATCAACAAATTATGATCTTCAGTTAAAAATGCAATTAGTTTAAATCAGCTGTATTTGCTAGGGATGGGGGAAACATGTGACACCAATCAGGCCCCCGAGGACTCGAATTGCCCAGGCCTGCAATCACTCTGACATCAATCCAAATTTGTACGAAAATTGAATCAAACAGTTCATGCATGCTCATGTTGTGCAACATTTCTATCGGCTCTGAGTGAGAAAACTGAGTTTTGATGGCCTCTTTTAAAAAGATCAGCTTTCTAAAGGCTATAGATCAGCTTTCTAAAGACTAGGCCTACTGTAGTTATTTATCAACTTTCCTAATATTAAGCACATTGCTTCGCTTTACAACAGGAGTATAGCCTACCTGGCTGGCATAAAAATGAACCTTGGGAAAAGCGTCCTCCATTCGCTATTTAAGTGCATAGATAACATGCATTTTTTTCCCCAGGCCCCTGTTCCAAGACAGGTACATGATAATGGTCCATCCTAAATAAACACTAATATCACAAATATATTATTTTGTATATTTAAAGACAAAATTAAATTAAGAATAGTCTGATTGGTGACAATATTAACCTATCCCTTGAATGATGCCTAATGGTTAGAGCGTTGGGCCAGAAACAGAAAGGTTACTGGATCGAATCCCTGAGTTGACAAGGTAAAAATCTGTCGTTCTGCCCCTGAACAAGGCAGTTAACCCACTGTTCCCCGGTAGGCCGCCATTGTAGATAAGCATTTGTTCTTTAACTGGCTTGCCTAGTTAAATAAAGGTTTCATTTACAAAAATGGTAAATTGTGCATTAAGGCAAGAAACAGCGTGTACCTTTTTTTGCGACTTTTTCAAATCATAGTCGCAACAACTCATGTATCTTAACACATAGGCCTATATGTTTTGATAAGGTTTATCACAACTAAAGTAGCCTAATAACTTCTTAAAATTAAACACATTAATCCTCTTTAGAACTGGTGTAGAGCCTAACTGGCATACACAGGCTGCATATGAGTTTCAAGTTTGGGGAAGATAATTTTCACCATAATAATTCACCTTTATAATAAAATTATGTGATGGCATAATCACATTTGCCATCACTTTCAAGAACAGTGTTTTCCCACTAATTGATTGCAATTTGGAACATTTACGCTTACAGCCTACTGCCATGTGTGCATTGTTGCGCTTATAATGTGAAGAAATAGCCTAATAGTTTATCAACATTTTAAGCTAAACGATCCGTCTCATTGCTTTTAAAAGGTTTTTAGATGCGAGTGGTTGTATTAATTTGAGATCGCATCCCACAATTGTCCCAGAGTATGTTTGTAATATTTATTTATTGCACAGAAGTTGACCAATACAATAGGACAACCTATGTACTATGGGGAATAATAGATTGACATAGGCTAGTGCTTTTGCTGTTCGTTAGGCCTACTCATCTTGTGGGCTGACGAAAAGTAAGCTAACTGTGGACAGTTCTAACATCTTCAAAATGCGCCTCCGAATTCGAAAAGAGGGACTTGCGCAGTTTCTTTACGGATGTGTCTGTCTTCATTCACTTGTAGCCTACTTCTTAGCTGAAACTTCTGTGAGAAGGACCCGATCACTTGAAGGGCATTGGCTACATCTGAGAGAGCCATGTGAGTGAGAGGTGCTTCGGTGAACAGCAGCCTGGAGAAGGGAATTATAATTAGCCTATTATATTCAGCCCAAGGGCACAATGGCCACTTTGGCTTCAAAAGGCATGGATTTTGTAGGGGGAATTACAGCCACACAAGGGGATGCCACCTGGAAATTTGACGCCTGGTGAGAATATTACAGTGGGGAAAAAAGTATTTAGTCAGCCACCAATTGTGCAAGTTCTCCCACTTAAAATGATGAGAGAGGCCTGTAATTTTCATCATAGGTACATGTCAGCTATGACAGACAAAAAAAGGAGTGGCTTCGTAAGAAGCATTTCAAGGTCCTGGAGTGGCCTATCCAGTCTCCAGATCTCAACCTCATAGAAAATCTTTGGAGGGAGTTGAAAGTCAGTGTTGCCCAGCGACAGCCCCAAAACATCACTGCTCTAGAGGAGATCTTCCTGGCGGAATGGGCCAAAATACCAGCAACAGTGTGTGAAAACCTTGTGAAGACTTACAGAAAACGTTTGACCTGTGTCATTGCCAACAAAGGGTATATAACAAAGTATTGAGATAGACTTTTGTTATTGAGCAAATACTTATTTTCCACCATAATTTGCAAATAAATTCATTAAAAATCCTACAATGTGATTTTCTGGATTTTTTTTCTCATTTTGTCTGTCATCGTTGAAGTGTACCTATGATGAAAATTACAGGCTTCTCTCATCTTTTTAAGTGGGAGAACTTGCACAATTGGTGGCTGACTAAATACTGTTTTTCCCCACTGTAAGTGCTTGTCAAATTGAAAGTGAGAGACTCATGAAATGTGTGCAGCTTGCAACTTTTCAAATCATCATTAGAGTCCCATCATGCAGCCTTAGAATGTATTAAACATCAAAACAAACGTTTGTATCACAACTAAAGTTGCATAAATAACTCTAAATTATGCATGGACCAGTTTCTTTGTTAACCGTCCAAAACACTAAATACACTTCCCTTGAGATCTTTAAAGAAAATATCCTTTCTATTTTATTAAGCTATGTTCAGTTCTATTCTTCACACTATGAAATGATAAAAAATAATGCCACAGAATTCTAAGCAGATCTTGTCTACTAAACGAACCAATGTAGCCCACAGCCATACGGCATAGCCAAATTAAGGACCTAATTTAAGGACAACTCAGAGTATGCTTTTCTGTTCTTCTGAAATGGACTACATTTTCTTCATATCATGTTTCTTTAGACCTGTCTAAAATAAATAATGGATACACCTGGATGGTGTAGGCTATATTAAATTGATTTATTAGACCTTTTAAAATATAGATGTTCCAAAGGCCTGCATTAGTGGCTTGTAGGCTATGCATGTAACCTACAAGATGCTAAACGTGTTCATGCTAATTAATGGTCAATTACCTTGAGACTGGCAGTTATTTGCTTGAAAATCACCGGCTGACAGAATTTCATGACTGCCACAGCCCTAGACGGGACGCTGGGCATTCAGGCCAAAGAGTTCAATCTTGATATCGTCAGACTTGAGAATCTTGTTTCTAATGGTCTGAGAGTCCTTTAAGTGCCTTTTGGCAAACTCCAAGTGGGCTGTCATGTGCCTTTTACTGGGGAGAAGCTTCTGTCTGGCCACTCTACCATGAAGGCCTGATTGGTGGAGTGCTGCAGAGATGGTTGTCCTTCTGGAAGGTTCTCCCATCTCCACAGAGGAACTCTGTCAGATTGACCATCCTATTATTGGTCACCTCCCTGATCAGGCCCTTCACCCCCAATTGCTCAGTTCTGCCATTCGGCCAGCTCTAGGACGAGTCTTGGTTGTTCCAAACTTCTTCTATTTAAGAATGATGGAGGCCACTGTGTTCTTGGGACCTTCAATGCTGCAGAATTGTTTAGTTACGCTTCCTCATATCTGAACCTTGACACAATCCTGTCTAGGAGCTCTATGGACAATTCATTCGACCTCATGGCTTGGTTTTTGCTCTGACATGCACTGTCATCTGTGAGACCTTATATAGACAGGTATGTGCCTTCCAAATCATGTCCAATCAGTTCAATTTACCTTAGGTGGACTCCAATCAAGTTGTAGAAACATCTCTAGGATGATCAATGGAAACAAGATGCCCCTGAGCTCAACTTCGAGTCTCATAGCAAAGGGTCTTAATATTTATGTTAATACGTTTTTTATGGGGTATTGTGTGTAAATTGTTGAGGATTTAAAAAAAATATCTATTTAAGAATAAGGCTGTAACGTAGCAAAATTAGGAAAAAGTCTAGGGATCTGAATACTTTCAGAAGCCACTGTATATGTAGTCTCTCTCTCCACTCTCTCTCATCACTCCCACTTTGGAACTCCTCCATCTCCTTCGAGCATTCCAACGGGAACCCATTCAGAGGGATGAAGGGCAGGCACTGAGTCAGATAACATCCTGTAAACACTGCCCGTGCAAGGACACCACACTGCCATTCTCACAGGGGCTGGAGGGTTGTGTGTGTATGTACGTGCAAGAGAGCAGAAACAGGGAAAGCCAAGCAGCCCTTTACCACAAATACAAGGGCTATCAGAGATAAAGAATGTGTGACATTTCTAACTCTTTTAATCTTAGAAATGCATTATCATGGAAGGAAAGCTATCGGACATTTGGATTGAGGTGTAGTAATGGGGGTGAAATACGCTCTGGAGCTGCAGTGCTCTCAGAGTCACTCCGTAACAGATCTGTCCAAAGCAGTGAAAGGACCTCTGTGTATCTGCATCCACACCATGGGAGACATAGCTCACCCACTGTCTTTGTGCTTCAGCTCTGACCGAGACACACAGTGACTGATATGACCAATCAGTCCAGTTATCACTAGAGAGAATAAAGACAAGAAGATAGAGTATGATATACACTCTTTGAAAAAAGGTGTTATCTAGAACCTAAAAGGGGTATTTGCCTGTTCCCATAGGAGAACCTTTTCAAGAACCCTTTTGGTTCCAGGTACTGTAGAACCGACCCATTTTGGTTCCAAGTAGAACCCCTTTGGGTTCAACGTAGAACCCTTTCCCCGAGGGTTTTACATGGAACCCAAAATTGTTCTACCTGGAACCAAAAGGTTTATCCTATGGGGACAGCCGAAAACCCTTTTTGAAACCCTTTTTTTAAGAGTGTAGAGGAAGAGGATGAGGGTATCTCCATAGTGAAATTGTATTGAGGAGTAATTGGTGAGCCCGCCTGGTTCCCCCCAGTGTTTTTTGGGTCTCCCTGCATCGTCACGCTGTCAGATGTCGCACTATGCTAACTCATTAACATCGGAAAAGGACTCAATGGTATGTGTTGTGATAATGACTGATGCTGGGAAACACACTGACCAGGGGGCATCAGTGTGATGAAGGAAAACAGCTGTAAAATCCTCCCACTGGGCACAGACATCAATTCAACGTCTATTCCATGTTGATTTCATGTCTGAAATGACATGGAAACAAAATGTACTTAATTAAGCAGTGTTTGCCCAGTGGGCTACCTCCTGAATCCTATTTCCCGAATATTCCACATCAAGTAATTTGAGAGGTCACTTTTCCTTTCAAACATTACAGTTCACTATACAGTGTGTGAAAAGGCCTAATTTACGACAGCATTTGTTTTTTAAATAATAATAATTACTGTACCCTGTTTTCGTATTTTGAGCTTCTAGTCATGAAATCTATGCAGCCTACTCAATCACTTTTTACAGCTACTGTTTACAGGCCTCCTGGGCTGTGTACATTGTTCCTCACTGAGTTCCCTGAATTCCTATCGGAGCATCTAGTCATGGCAGATAATATTCACATTTTTGTGACTCCAAAAGGCTTTCAGAGCCATCGACTCACTTGGTTTTGTCCAATATGTCTCCGGACCTACTCATTGCCATGGTCATACCCTGGATCTAGTTTTATTACATTTGCAATCGCAACAAATAATCTTCTCAGACCCCAAACAAGGATCATCAAAAGCTATGCTATAAATTCCAGGACAACCCAAAGATACCTAGATGCCCTTCCAGACTCCCTCCACTCACCCAAAGACGTCGGAGTACAAATATCGGTTAACCACCTAACAGAGGATCTAAATTTAACCTTGTGTAATACCCTAGATGCAGTCGCACCCCTAAAAACAAAAAACATTTGTCACAAGAAATTAGCTCCCTTGTATACAGAAAATACCCGAACGCTGAAGCAAGCTTCCAGAAAATTGGAACGGAAATGGCGCTTCACCAAATGGGACGTCTTCCGACTAGCTTGGAAAGACAGTTCTGTGCAATATCGACTAGCCCTCACTGCTGCTTAATCATCCTATTTTTCCAACCTAATAGAAGGGGAATAAGAGCAATCCCAAAAACATTATTGATACTGTCACAAAGCTAACTATAAAGTATTATTCCCCAAGAGAGGATGGCTTTCACTTCAGCAGTGATGAATTCATGAACTTCTTCGACAAAAAGATCATGATCAATAGTGTCATGACGGTGCCCTCTTTGAGTACAGGGAGCACAGTTGACCCCCTCCCCCTTGCACCATCCCCCTACCTACCTCTCCCTACCCAGGCCCGGTGAAGGCAGTCGTAAATTCCAAAGTAAATGTCCTGCCGCCTGGCCCAGTTGAGACACAGAGGGGTTTCATAGAGAGACAAAGGAAATTCTTCCAACTCACAGAATTGGGGAACCGAACGACATTTATGTTCTGGAGAAGGTATAAAAGATTGGTGAAGAATCCAGCTACGAACTGGTCCACTTGGTACAATTTTGTGATACTCAGAAGAGACAATATAGCCATATTACCATAATACTGTTTATATAATAGCCTCAGCTATGGGACTTGCATCTAAATGGTTGTATGAAATGTATTAATAAGGATAAAGCTATTTGTAATACGTTGAGATGCTATGTACTGGTGTTAATGTGATAGAATGTATTTCTGTTCAAAGCTTAAATCAGTCATCGGCACGCCCCCCAGGGACACAGACAGGACAAGGCGTCATGTGACAAGCCTGTTCTATGTTCACGTATAAAACCCCCACCCTGATTTTCTTTCATCAGACCAGGCCTCCACTCCATGACAAGTTGGCCAATAGGTTTGACCATCCAATTCCTCTACTGAAAGTTAACTTTTAGACTACCGATATCGACAGAATAAAAACAAGTCTTTGATATTAATTATTAGTCTGCAGCTAAGTACTCGATATCATCGAACGCGAAGACCGACGAAACATCCATTCTATAATGACATTAATGAATGTCGCTTTGAAAGATCCATTCTAACAGAGAGAGAATGCGGACGAAACTCTCCAACAGAACAGAACTCTCCAACAAGGATCCCGACACACACTGAGCGTAAATATATATTGATTGCAATTGTTCCCGAATGAGTGAGCGTTCATGTGCAAAGGATTAGCATATCAATTGTTAATATTAATGAACTCTGTGTACCTCCTCAGCTGTCCTTTATGACCCTTTGTTTTAACAAGACACCAGCCATGCCTGTTTAGCCCACTTGGGCACATTACTCTACCAATTCTTTGTGACGATAATTACTGTTTGTATGCTTTCTGTGAATTACTTAGTTTAGTAAATAAATGATTTTAAGACAATTGATGTATGGATGACTTTTAGCAAAGGCTGGATTCGTGCAGATACAACAGTTTACGACGTTTGGAATGAGACTGGACGCAAGGTAAAATACACCATTTAAACCAGAAGATAATCGGCTTATACTATAATATAATATAGGAAAGTTATATTAGGAAAATTATAACTTTGTAATCTGAATATTTTCCTTGGTGCCCCGATCTCCTAGTTAATTACAGTTAAACGATTAATCAGTTTAATCGCGTAATAATAATTACAGGGAGTTAATTGATAAACATGTCTTCAGTTTAATGGTGCCCAAAGACACGACAATAGAAAGCAAATTACGGACTCCTCTTTGAATCTGCATATTTCTCCAAAGCTCAGTTGTCCTGCACAGAACTGAGGATAAATGGAGACACTCAAGTTCTTTTTATCCTTGACACATTCATGACCAACAGTCAGTTTGGAGAGATTGGAAACCATAATTGGTCTCCACAGACAAGTTCGCATGATTTAGATCTTACCTGTCGGAAACATATCAGTTCGTCTCTGGGGATAGTTTATCCCCTGACAAATCAAATCAAATCAAATGTTATTTGTCACAGGCGCCGAATAGAACCTTGAACGGTGAAATGCTTACTTACAGGCCCTTAACCAATAATGCAGTTTAAAAAAAATAAGTGTTAATAAAGTATTTACAAAATAAACTGAAGTTAAAAAGTTTGAAAATATAGTATAATATATAAATACAGTTGAAGTCAGAAGTTTAAATAAACTTAGGTTGGAGTCATTGAAACTAGTTTTTCAACCACTCCACAAATTTCTTATTAACAAACTATAGTTTTGGCAAGTCGGTTAGGACATCTACTTTGTGCATGACACAAGTCATTTTTCAAACAATTCTTTACAGACAGATTATTTCACTTATAATTCACAGTATCGCAATTTCAGTTGGTCAGAAGTTTACATACACCAAGTTGACTGTGCCTTTATACAGCTTGGAAAATTCCAGAAAATTATGTCATGGCTTTAGAAGCTTCTGATAGGCTAACTGACATCATTTGAGTCAATTGGAGGTGTACCTGTGGATGTATTTCAAGGCCTACCTTCAAACTCAGTGACTCTTTGCCTGACATAATGGGAAAATCAAAAGAAACCAGCCAAGACCTCAGAAAAGATTTGTAGACCTCCACAAGTCTGGTTCATCCTTGGGAGCAATTTCCAAACGCCTGGAGGTACCACGTTCTGTACAAACACTAGTACGTAAGTATAAACACCATGGGACCACGCAGTTGTCATACCGCACAGGAAGGAGACACATTCTGTCTCCTAGAGATGAATTTACTTTGGTGCGAAAAGTGCAAATCAATCCCAGAACAACAACAAAGGACCTTGTGAAGATGCTGGAGGAAACAGGTACAAACGTATCAATATCCACAGTAAAACGAGTCTTAATTCGACATAACCTGAAAGGCCGCTCAGCAAGGAAGAAGCCACTGCTCCAAACCCCCATAAAAAAGCCAGACTACGGTTTGCAACTGCACATGGGAAACAAAGATCGTACTTTTTGGAGAAATGTCCTCTGGTCTGATGAAACAAATATAGAACTGTTTGGCCATAATGGCCATCGTTATGTTTGGCGGAAAAAGGAGGAGGCTTACAAGCCGAAGAACACCATCCCAACCGTGAAGCACGGGGGTGGCAGCATCATGTTGTGGGGGTGCTTTTCTGCAGGAGGGACTGGTGCACTTCACAAAATAGATGGTCTCATGAGGGAGGAAAATAATGAGGATATATTGAAGCAACATCTCAAGACATCAGTCAGGAAGTTAAAGCTTGGTCGCAAATGGGTCTTCCAAATGGACAATGACCCCAAACATACTTCCAAAGTTGTGGCAAAATGGCTTAAGGAAAACAAAGTAAAGGCATTGGAGTGGCCATCATAAAGCCCTGACCTCAGTCTGATAGAAAATTTGTGGGCAGAAGTGAAAAAGCGTGTGCGAGCAAGGAGGCCTACAAACCTGACTCGGTTACACCAGCACTGTCAGGAGGAGTGTGCCAAAATTCACCCAACTTATTGTGGGAAGCTTATGGAAGGCTAACCGAAACGTTTGACCCAAGTTAAACAATATAAAGGCAATGCTACCAAATACTAATTGAGTGTATGTAATCTTCTGACCCACTGGAAATGTGATGAAAAAAATTAAAGCTGAAATAAATAATTCTCTCTACTATTATTCTGACATTTCACATTCTTAAAATAAAGTGGTGATCCTAACTGACCTAAGACAATTATTTTTTACTCGGATTAAATGTCAGGACTTGTGAAAAACTGAGTTTAAATCTACGTTTTTGGCTAAGGTGTATGTAAACTTACGACTTCAACTGTACATAAACACATCGAACACGAAATACCTGCATATTATTCGTCATATTTCATCAGCCTCTGTCTGGTGAAGGGGAACCCATGGCTGGCGCAGTAGATACAGTACTGCACCATATCATTTTCATCCTCTGGTGCAAGCAATGTGGGTGGTCCATAGCTACAATTATGGGCCACCCGTCTGCTCAGCCTGTCCGCCAAGGTCTGCCGAGGTACACCATGCACTTTGGTTGATAAGATAAGGGAAAATGTTATTAGCAGATAAAATTCACATACACGTGGTAATCTCCTAAAAATAAAAGATGCCTAATTGTCACGCCTGCTCCCGCTCCCCCTCTCTGGCGCTCGAGGGCGCCAGACTGCCCTGCCCTGCAATATTGGACTCACCTGTCTGTTCCTCAGTTGGTTCCCCGTGTCAACATTATTGTCGTTATGTCATTTTGTTCCCCCTGTCCAGATGTTGTTCTTGGTTTGGTTTGATGTCCATTTTCCAGTAAATGTTCACTCCCTGTATTTGTTTCTCGTATCCAGCGTCGATCCTCACACCTAACCTTGGCAGCCTGGTGGCCATCCCTGCCCTCAGTCCTCCATGGGATGGAACATGTCCACCTCACTCCACTGCTTCCTCTGGACTTTCTCCATGCTGTGGTGGGAAATACATGTACTGTACACATTTAAGAAAGATAACTCCATCTGAATATGCATAAACGTATACAATTCAAAGCTAAGGCATTGAAATGTGATGATTAAAGTGTTCACAATAAGTGAAAGTGTACCCAGATTTTTTGTTTGTTGTTATCTGTAATGAAAATTGGTGTCCCAATTAGTTTAAAATTGATGAATACATTGTAACTTTTGACTAAAAACTGGCTTGATGTAGCTGTTGTAAGATGAAATATAGCATACAGTTATAGGAGTCAAAAAGATAATGGTTCAAAGTTTAAAATAGATGTTTGCAGATAAAGCTTGACAACATTCATCTGTTTTCGTGATATGTATTATCCAACACGTACAATTTCTTTACTTTTTGGTTACTAAGCAGTTATATCAACATTTAGCATCTAACCTAGCATCATTAGCCAATCCGTTAGCTATATTTAAGAGGTAAAAAGATGGATATTAAAGGATGTGTGGTCTGTTGCGAAGTCGAATTTTACAATTTTACTTTTTTGAAAATGCAATGAAAATCAGTGGTCAGCTAGCTGGAAGAGTGTATTTAGTCACAAAAATTACCGTTATTTTCCAGTCTGTAAAAATGTTGAGCTCCAGGTGATTTAGCCCTCCAATCGCTAGAGAGTGTCCGAAGTTAGGGGGTGTCTATTGTTGGGGGAAAAGCTACCCTCAACCCCTCCCATCTATTTCTGAAGACCATCCATTTTGAGTTCTATTTGCTAAATATTTTCAACTGTGCTGTTTCACAAAAGTTCTGAACCTTGATATATTTTACAGACAAAGTATATTTTACATTAGTTATCTTGCTGCTATTAGTACCACCCTTCAGCTCCACTCAAATAGGCAAATCAAATCAAATGTTATTAGTCACATGCGCCGAATACAACAGGTGTAGACCTTACAGTGAAATGCTTACTTACGAGCCCCTAACCAACAGTGCAGTTAAAAAAGAAATATGGATAAGAATAAGAGATGAAAGTAACAAGTAATTAAAGAGCAGCAGTAAAAAATAACAATATATACAGGGGGGTGCCGGTACAGAGTCAATGTGCGAGGGCACCGGTTAGTTGAGGTATGTACATGTAGTTAGAGTGACTATGCATAGATGACAACAGAGAGTGGCAGTGGTGTGGGGGGGGGGACAACAAGAGTCTTATGGCTTGGGGGTAGAAGCTGTTTAGAAACCTCTTGGACCTAGACTTGGCGCTGCGGTACCACAAGCTGTGCCGTAGCAGAGTGAACAGTGTATGACTAGGGTGGCTGGAGTCTTTGACAATTTTTAGGGCCTTCCTCTGACACTGCCTGGTATAGAGGTCCTGGATGGCAGGAAGCTTGGCCCCAGTGATGTACTGGGCCATTCACACTACCCTCTGTAGTGCCTTGCGGTCAGAGGCCAGGCAGTTGCCATACCAGGCAGTGATGCAACCAGTCAGGATACTCTCGATGGTGCATTTGAAGAACCTTTTGAGGATCTGAGGACCCATGCCAAATCTCCAATTCTTCTGAGGGGGAATAGGTTTTGTCGTGCCCGCTTCACGACTGTCTTGGTATGCCAGGACCATGTTAGTTTGTTAGTGATGTCGACAACCTGCTCCGCTGCAGCGCCGTCAATGGGAATGGGGGCGTGCGCGATCCTCTTTTTCCTGTAGTCCACAATCACCTCCTTTATCTTTATCACGTTGAGGGAGAGGTTGTTGTCCTGGCACCACACGGCCAGGTCTCTGACCTCCTCCCCATAGGCTGTCTCATCGTTGTCGGTGATCAGGCCTACCGCTGTTGTGTCATCGGCAAATGTAATGATAGTGTTGGAGTCATGCCTGGCCATGCAGTCATGAGTGAACAGGGAGAACAGGAGGGGGCTGAGCACGCACCCCTGAGGGGCCCCTGTGTTGAGGATCAGCGTGGCGGATGTGTTGTTACCTACCCTTACCACCTGGCCCATCAGGAAGTCCAGGATCCAGTTGCGGAGGGAGGTGTTTAGTCCCAAGGTCCTTAGCTTATTGATGAGCTCTGAGGGCACTATGGTGTTGAACGCTGAGCTGTAGTCAATGAATAGCATTCTCACATAGGTGTACCTTTTATCCAGGTGGGAAAGGGCAGTGTGGAGTGCAATAGAGACTGCATCATCTGTGGATCTGTTGGGGTGGTAAGCAAATTGGAGTGGGTCAAGTGTTTTTGTTACTTCTGGGTTGGACTACTGCAATGCTCTACTTTCCGGCTACCCGGATAAAGTACTAAATAAACTTCAGTTAGTGCTAAATACGGCTGCTAGAATCCTGACTAGAACCAAAAATTTTTATCATATTACTCCAGTGCTAGCCTCCCTACACTGGCTTCCGGTTAAGGCAAGGGCTGATTTCAAGGTTTTACTGCTAACCTACAAAGCATGGGCTTGCTCCGACCTATCTTTCCGATTTGGTCCTGCCGTACATACCTACACGTACGCTACGGTCACAAGACGCAGGCCTCCTAATTGTCTCTAGAATTTCTAAGCAAACAGCTGGAGGCAGGGCTTTCTCCTATAGAGCTCAATTTTTATGGAATGGTCTGCCTACCCATGTGAGAGACGTAGACTCAGTCTCTACTTTTAAGTCTTTACTGAAGACTCATCTCTTCAGTAGGTCCTATGATTAACCTGTTAGGGTATAGGGGGCAGTATTTTCACGGCTGGATAAAAAAATGTACCCGATTTAATCTGGTTACTAATCCTACCCAGTAACTACAATATGCATATACTTATTATATATGGATAGAAAACACCCTAAAGTTTCAAAAACTGTTTGAATGGTGTCTGTGAGTATAACAGAACTCATTTGGCAGGCAAAACCCTGAGACAGATTCTGACAGGAAGTGGATACCTGATGTGTTGAATTGACTTTAAGCCTATACCATTGAAAAACAAAGGGGCTGAGGAATGTTTTGGCACTTCCTATTGCTTCCACAAGATGTCCCCAGCCTTTACAAAGTGTTTTGAGTCTTCTACAGTGAGATCTGACCGAAGAAGAGCCTTGGAACGGTGATGGCCCATTAGACACCTGGCGTGCGAGTTCATGTTGGGTACTCTCATTCCGAAACGTTTTAAAAGAGAACCCAATGGTCCGCCTTGAATTTTATTCATGTTCTGGTTAAAAAAGGCCCTAATGATTTATGCAATACAACGTTTGACATGTTTGAACGAACGTAAATATATTTTTTCCGTTCGTTCGTGAAGTGAAGTCCGGCTGGCTTAGATCATGTGCTAACAACACGGAGCTTTTTGGACATAAATGATGAGCTTTTTTGAACAAAACTACATTCGTTATGGACCTGGGATTCTTTGGAAGTGACATCTGATGAAGAGAATCAAAGGTAATGGATTATTTACATAGTATTTTCGATTTTAGATCTCTCCAACATGGCGGTTAGTCTGTATCGCAATGCGTATTTTTCTGGGCGCAGTGCTCAGATTATTGCAAAGTGTGATTTCCCAGTAAGGTTCATTTTAAATCTGGCAAGTCGATTGCGTTCAAGAGATGTAAATCTATAATTCTTTGAATGACAATATAATATTTTACCAATGTTTTCTAATATTAATTCATTATTTTGTTGTCATGACTTGACTGCCGGTATTGGAGGGAAACGATTTCCTGAACATCAACGCCATAGTAAAACGCTGTTTTTAGATATAAATATGAACTTGATAGAACTAAAAATGCATGCATTGTCTAACATAATGTCCTAGGAGTGTCATCTGATGGAGATTGTAAAAGGTTAGTGCATAATTTTAGCTGATTTTATGGTTTTGGTGACGCCTGTCTTTGAATCGACAATACATTACACACAGCTATTGTCAATGTACTCTCCTAACATAACCTAACTTTATGCTTTCCCCGTAAAACCTTTTTGAAATCGGACAACGTGGTTAGATTAAGGAGATGTTTATCTTTCAAAGGGTGTAAGTTATTTGTATGTTTGAGAAATTTGAATTTTGACATTTATTTGGTTTCAAATTTGCCGCTCTTGAAATGCACCTGCTGTTGATAGGGTGCGCCACGGGTGGCACGCTAACGTCCCACATAGCCCCAAGAAGTTAAGTGTAGTCTGGCCCAGGAGTGTGAAGGTGAACGGAAAGCCTCTGGAGCAACGAACCGCCCTTGCTGTCTCTGCCTGGCCGGTTCCCCTCTCTCCACTGGGATTCTCTCCCTCTAACCCTATTACAGGGGCTGAGTCACTGTCTTAGTGGTGTTCTTCCATGCCGTCCCTGGGAGGGGTGCGTCACTTGAGTGGGTTGAGTCACTGACGTGGTCGTCCTGTCTGGGTTGGCACCCCCCCTTGGGTTGTGCCGTGGCGGAGATCTTTGTGGGCTATACTCGGCCTTGTCTCAGGATGGTAAGTTGGTGGTTGGAGATATCCCTCTAGTGGTGTGGGGGCTGTGCTTTGGCAAAGTGGGTGGGGTTATATCCTGCCTGTTTGGCCCTGTCCGGGGGTATCATAGGATGGGGCCACAGTGTCTCCTGACCCCTCCTGTCTCAGCCTCCAGTATTTATGCTGCAGTAGTTTATGTGTCGGGTGGCTAGGGTCAGTCTGTTACATCTGGAGTATTTCTCTTGTCTTATCCGGTGTCCTGTGTGAATTTAAATATGCTCTCTCTAATTCTCTCTTTCTCTCTTTCTTTCTTTCTGAGGGGACCTGAGCCCTATGACCATGCCTCAGGACTACCTGGCATGATGACTCCTTGCTGTCCCCAGTTCACCTGGCCGTGCTGCTGCTCCAGTTTCAACTGTTCTGCCTGCGGCTATGGAACCCTGACCTGTTCACCGGATGTGCTACCTGTCCCAGACCTACTGTTTTCAACTCTCTAGAGACAGCAGGAGCGGTAGAGATACTCTCAAAGATCGGCTATGAAAAAGCCAACTGACACTTACTCTTGAGTTGCTGACTTGTTGCACCCTCGACAAATACTATGATTATTATTATTTGACCATGCTGGTCATTTATGAACATTTGAACATCTTGGCCATGTTCTGTTATAATCTCCACCCGGCACAGCCAGAAGAGGACTGGCCACCCCTCATAGCCTGGTTCCTCTCTAGGTTTCTTCCTAGGTTTTGGCCTTTCTAGGGAGTTTTTCCTAGCCAGCGTGCTTCTACACCTGCATTGCTTGCTGTTTGGGGTTTTAGGCTGGGTTTCTGTACAGCACTTTGAGAAATCAGCTGATGTAAGAAGGGCTATATACATTTGATTTGATTTGATTTAGAGTCCCGCTCTTTGAAAGTGGCAGCTCTAGGCTTTATCTCAGTGCAGATGCTGCCTGTAATACATGGTTTCTGGTTGGGGTATGTACGTACGGTCACTGTGGGGATGACGTCATCGATGTACTTATTGATGAAGCCAATGGCAGATGTGGTGTACTCCTCAATGCCATTGGAGGAATCCCGGAACATATTCCAGTCTGTGCTAGCAAAAGAGTCCTGTAGCTTAGGATCTGCTTCATCTGACCACTTTTTTATTGATTTAGTGGTGCTTGTGCTTCCTGCTTTAATTCTTGCTTGTAAGCAGGAATCAGGAGGATAGAATTAGGGTCAGATTTGCCAAATGGAGGGCGAGGGAGAGCTTTGTATGCATCTCTGTGTGTGGAGTATAGGTGGTCCAAAGTTCTTTTCCCTCTGGTTGCACATTTAACATGTTGATAGAAATGAGGTAAAACTGATTTAAACCTGTTGGGGCTAGGGGGCAGTATTTGCACGGCCGGATAAAAACGTACCCGATTTAATCTGGTTACTACTCCTGCCCAGTAACTAGAATATGCATATAATTAGTAGATTTGGATAGAAAACACTCTAAAGTTTCTAAAACTGTTTGAATGGTGTCTGTGAGTATAACAGAACTCATATGGCAGGCAAAAACCTGAGAAGATTCCATGCAGGAAGTGGAAATCTGATTTGTGGAATCACCTTCAACACTTTGCCTATGAAACACACCGTGAGTTAGGATTCATTTAGCACTTCCTAAGGCTTCCACTAGATGTCAACAGTCTTTACAAAGTGGTTTGAGTCTTCTCCGGTAGAAACTGACCGAACGAGAGGCCTGGAAAGTTGGTCATAGGGGGAGGGCCATTACTACTATGACGCAGGCGCCCGTGGGTACCCTTTCGTTCCGAAACGTTTAGTAAGACAATGCAATCGTCCGTCTTGAATATTATTGAAGCTCTGATTGAAAAAGGCCTTAAAGATTTATGTTATACAACGTTTGACATGTTTGAACGAACGTAAATATATATTTTTTGCACATTCGTGACGACAAGTCCCGCGCGCCTCATACATTATGAGTAGCCTTCGGAACGCGCTAACAAGAAGGAGCTATTGGGACATAAATTATGAACTTTTTCGAACAAAACTACATTTGTTGTGGACCTGGGATTCCTGGAAGTGCCTTCTGATGAAGATAATCAAAGGTAAGGGAATATTTACAATAGTATATTTGATTTTAGATGGTTCCAAGATGGCGCTAACTTGTATCGCCTAGCCTATTTTTCTGAGCATAGCACCTCGTTTATTGCAAAGTGTGATTTCCCAGTAAAGTTATTTTTAAATCTGGCAATGCGGTTGCATTCACGAGATGTTAATCTATAATTCTTTGAATGACAATATTACATTTTAACAATGTTTTCGAATAGTAATTTAGTAAATTGTAGAGCTGTTTCACCGGAAGCATTTGAGGGAAAATATTTTCTGAACGTCACGCGCCGATGTAAAATGTTTTTATATATAAATATGAACTTTATCGAACAAAAAATGCATGTATTGTGTAACATGATGTCCTAGGAGTGTCATCTGATGAAGATTGTCAAAGGTTAGTGCTGCATTTAGCTGTGTTTTGGGTATTTGTGATGCATGCTAGTTGCTTTGAAAATGGCAGTGTGATTATTTTTGGCAGGGTACTCTCCTAACATAATCTAATGTTTTGCTTTTGCTGTAAAGCCTTTTTGAAATCGGACAACGTGGTTCGATTCAGGAGAGGTGTATCTATAAAATGGTGTAAAATAGTTATAGCATTTATGAGGTATTTGTATTTCGTGCGACGCGATTCCACTGGCTGTTGACTAGGGTAGGACGTAAACATCCCAGGTTCCCAGACAGGTTAAGTTTCCCTGTATTAAAGTCCCCGGCTACTAGGAGCGCTGCCACTGGGTGAGCGTTTTCTTGTTGCTTATGGTGGAATACAGCTCATTCAATGCTATCTTGGTGATAGCCTCTGACTGTGGGGGTATGTAAACAGCTACAAAGAATATAGACAAAAACTCTCTAGGTAGGTAATGTGGTGTGCAGCTTATCATGAGAAATTCTACCTCAGGCGAGCAATGGCTCGAGACTTCCTTAGATATTGTGCACCCGCTGTTGTTTACAAAAATACATAAACCGCCTCCTGTTGTCTTACCAGACGCTGCTACTCTATCCTGCCGGTACATCGTATAACCATATTGTTGATATTGTCGTCGTTCAGCCACGAATCCGTGAAGCATAAGATGTTACAGTTTTTAATGTCCCGTTGGTAGTTTAATCTTCCCAATAACTCGTCGATTTTATTGTCCAAAGATTGCATGTTTGCGAACAGAATTGAGGGGAGTGGGGGTTTATTCGATCGCCTCCTACTCCTCAGAAGGCAGCCCGCCTTCCGGCCTCTCTTTCTCCGCCTCCTCTTCACGCAGATCACTGGGATCGGGGCCTGTTCCCGAGGGAGCTGTATATCCTCCCCCTCAGGCTCGTCAGAGTCGTGAAAGAAGAAAAAGGATTCTGCTAATCCGTGGTGAGTAATCGCAGTACTGATGTCTATAAGTTATTTTCGGTCATAAGAGACGGTAGCAGCAACATTATGTACAAAAATAGTAAAAAAACAAGTTACAAACAGCGCAGATAAACAAACAAAAAAACACAATCGGTTGGGGGCACATAAAACATTTGCCTTCACCTCCGGCGCCATTTTGCACACCATCAGTTCATAAACCATGTGCCATGGAATTGTTTCATCAAAAATCTCTTCCAACTATTTTGCAATCCGGTCAAGCAAGTTAATAATGTTTCTGACATTTTTGATTTGTGGAAAATAAATATTGATTTAGAACCAGAGAGAGTTACTGCAAGTCGCAAAGAAAACAGAAACTGCCTATTCAGCACCATTTCAACATCAACAATTCAACATCATCAAATCACCTCTAATAAAGTGACAACTAAAAGATACCAATAACTATTTCGTTTTTTAGGAAAGGAAGACAACACAACAATCCAAGTTTTTCTGTCAATGATGTATGCTCTCAATGGGATTTGATAGGAGTGACTCCAAAATCCAAGCTGGCTTCCCTTGACACATTTTTTGGGTGCGCCAGGACAAAAGATTGCTCAGTTCAGCTCAAAGCTGATTGCAAATTTGTTATACTTTTTTCATCAAGGGAGGCGAAATGCTCACTGGCATCCCTTGCCTTCAATGCATTGGGCGGCAATAATGTCAAGCTCGTTTCGACCAGTGCATCAGATAGATGGCCTACACAAAGAGAGACAGAGGGGGTGCTGTTTCGCTCACTCGGATGCTTTCTCCTGTAAAATAAATTCAGCCTCTTCCGAATTGAAGGACAATTATGAAACACAGAGACTAAAGATGTATTTTTTTATTGGTAAATATCGTTGGGAAGCTTGGCATACCTTGCCATACATGAATACACACCACTGGCCGTATGACTGGTTTCACATTTGTCTCTAGTGATTTAAGGGTAAAATAGATCTAAAACAAGTGTCTATATTAACATTTTACTTATTCAAATAGATAACTAATTGTTAAAGGAATTTTATATCTTTGATGATAATAATCAATAATCAATTCGCCTTGACTAATGCCCAAGGTTTGTAAGACAATGGGTTAAAATAATTAGGCAAGGACTCAGCTTTCTGCAAAAAGTATCTGTAGCTTTTATTCAGAGAACGTTCTGAGGTCAGGATAACAAAACAGTCATTATATAGATCTTGCTTTCTTACGCACATGCATTTACACACACTGTTGGTGACCTGCTTCCCCCACAAACTTCTCACACACTTTATCACTCTCCCGAGCTCGCCTGTTCCTTTCCCTCAAGGTTAGAAATGCTTTGAAGCTTTTACTCCCAGGACCATCTGTCTCCTGGTGTCCCTCGTAATTGCATATACACATTTCTTTCCCTATCCCATGGTTCCTGGACTTTCCAGAACTAATCAAACTTATCTATCCCTACATTGATCATTACATTGATTATTCATTAACCATTCTGTATGACTAATAATTCATCATGGTTTATTGATTCATTTACCTTTATTAGATAATTCTCTTATCAATTCCACCCTTAAATGATTCAATAATTCACCATGATTTGATCAGATGCTATATGAGAACCCTACTAATCACATGCTATATGTAAATGCAATAATCACTCGCTACATGGAAATACATCACACACTATATGGAAATACATCACACACTATATGGAAATACATCACACGCTATATGGAAATACAATACATCACACGCTATATGGAAATACAATACATCACACGCTATATGGAAATACAATACATCACACGCTATATGGAAATTCAATACATCACACTACAATAATTTAAACAAGTCCAATACATGAATATTCCTCATATTCTTCCATTACTGTCCTAGGCCTATTTCCAATTATGACACTTCTGTTTAGGATTTTCATCATAATTTTCATTTAAGGAACAGTGTATCTAAATGTTGAAAATTGTTTCATCAAACATTGTCTCCTCGTTTTCGAAAGAGACGGAACCATCTTCCTGGCCTGGAGGCCCGCAATCGCCATCCCACTGATCGGAGCTCGGAATCGGTCCATATCTCACCATCTGCTGCATCATCGATCTCTCTAGAGTCCTGGTGATTAAACCTCTCACACATGGGACGAGACAACATCCACACAACACAAACACACTCATACAGGTGAAAGCAGCCCATAATACAGTTCTTACAACACTTTTCCATTTCCCAAACATGGGATGTATTATCAGGAATGTACGTGTAGCGCTGAACCTAATCATTCTACCTACACTGCCCTCTTCTGCCAATAACGTATCGAGAGTCAGTCTATTTTACCAGGTCATGAGGGGGGTGGCGGATAATTGATCAGAGAACCTCTTTACTGCATCCCCATTTACATTCATGAATCTCTGTTGATTATAAAATATGTCATTAATCCCATCCACATTTTTATTTATTGTCAACCACCAAAATGATGTAGTGTTAAAGCCTTCACATATTTAATTCATAGCTTTGTATTCATCTGGAACTTCCCTGAGGATGCCAATAGCATCCATCTAGACAAAGCTACTCCCATCCTGGTCAAAACTCCTCCTGTGCCTACTTTAGCCTCCTATAACTGGCCTCTGATGACTAACTTGACTTGGTTGGACCTATAACCCCAGGGCGCAAGTTCCTAACCACCCTTTGTGGTAATTTCCGTCGTATGCGTCCTTTGCTGGTACTAGCCCACCCTTCATCAGTTATAGGTGCTGTGAGGTTAAGAATGTTCTATTCATCTCTCAAACCTAAGTCAGTCACATTACCAATTACCTTTCAGTCATTAAAATCATCTAAGTTCTCGGTGCCATTCTTGTATCTATAACACTGGTATTCATCCGGAATTTAGGTGAACCGAGGTGGGTTGGCTGAGTACTTCAATCTGGCCAACCACAATTCCTGTACAGTCGTCTGCTTCCCCAGGAAATTGTTTAATGTTTACCTTAAATTCTACATCTTGCTCTTCTTTGATTCCTTATTCTGTATGTCACTCATCAGTGTATTATATAGTTTATCTTCTACTTCTTCTCAATGACAACGATATTGTATGATTGGTACAAGAAGGTGGTGGATCTGAATGTATCAGTCAGATTAGACTATGATGCAGCTCAGAGACTCTACTCTTCCCAAAAACCGCCAACCCTCTCCTGCCCTTAGTCTCTCTGCTAGGTATCACCCCATACTCACACCTCTAGGAGCACACACAGTGATGAACGGTCGGGATAGGAAATCTTCGTTAAGGAGGTAACCCCCGGACCCTATTGGTATCGGTTCTTCTCCTAACTCTGTGTGTGATCAACAGTGTTCATATGTGTACATACCTCCTTGCAGTGGGTAACGTGGACCCAAGTGACTCTCTCAGCTTTTCTAATGGCAAAGGCAGTGGTTTAACAGAACCTGGTATGGGCCTTCCCAACGGGACTGCTTCCAGTTTCCTCAGGGACTGGATCCACACCCAGTCTCCTGGTTGGATTGAGTGAATCACCTTCTCCTGTAATTCACCTGTTGGACACAAAATCTTGGACATACGGGTTTGGTTAACAAACAGTCTTCTCATGTGCTCTGCTAGTATTTCTTCAACTTCTATGTCTACCAGTTCTGGTATTTCTAACTCTGTCATTCTATAGGCTCTACCTGATTAGCTAAACTGTCATCCATCATTTAAAGAGATGGCTCCTAGTAAACCAACTCTAGGGATAATATCTTGACTTAATATTTTAGCTACCATAATCATGTCCACCAAGTAAGTTGGGAACGCTTCTACCCATTTGCTATACTTATCTATTCTTGTTAAACACCCTTCTTCCCCTCCTTTCGGAATATTTCAATAAGTCCAATTCCAAATGTTGGAATGGATCTTCTTACAAATTTTATTTTTTATTTTTAAGTAATTATCCTCTAGGCCATCACTCTTTCCTAACTACTCTACTATACTTCCTTCCCCTTGATACATTGCTTAGCCTATGTATCAATATTGCTGCGTATCCATACCATTTCTTTGGTAGGATAAGTAAATTATCCTTATGTCAGATCTTCTCTTGTAGGATGCCCCCTTTCATTTTCCACATGTCCAATTCTCCCTGGGGCCTTCATCCTCGGCTATTCTGTAAAAATTCTCTGTCTAGTTTCTTATCGTCTTTAAGATTTATCTATGCTGCTTTGTATGGTTTTAAATGTCTATGTGCTTGTCTGTGTAAATAGTAACTTTTCTCTCCTTTCTTATTTCACCGGTTCTAGTCAATGCTACTATTTCGGCCTACTGTGCAGAATAGTGTCTGGGCAATGGTTCAGAGTCTAACACCTGAAATCAACTAAGCTTTCATATCTCCTCCTAGCGAATTTACCAAACATAAACTAAAATACATGCCTGCCAATGGAGCCGATAGTCTCTCCATGAATTAATATCCTAAAGCTAAGTGAACCAAATTCTCATCCTATCTACTCCTGCTGGCCCCCCTTCTTTCTTCCTGCCACTCCCCAACCCTCAAGGTTTCAGCAGTGCAGGGGAGGATCTCTCTGTCTGCCCTTCTATCTGTCTCCAGCTTTTTGTCATAACAGAAAGTATCAAATCTGGGTTGTTTCCAAATATTGACTAAATGTCTCATTGTCTCCTTGGTTGCACTCCTGAACTTTAGAAAAATCAACCTGTCTAGATATTGCATATCTACTTAAATTTATCTCGATACCCTCAATAATCCTGGATCACCTACAGATGTCATGTATCCCTGTCCTGTTGACATAAGTCTACCATTATTAAACTTATTCACAACAAAATATAGTCATACATCTCTTACACTGAATTCAACAACAGCTGACTTCCTAAGGGAAAATAAACATATCTAGATCATGTAAAAAATACCCCTGCTACTGGTCAAAATATTTTCAAATCACATAATCAGATCAAAATGACTCATCTGATTTACTCCACCCAGAAAAAATATTTTACCCTTATTGTTCTAGGAAAATAGACTTAAGGAAGCCTACCCTTAGTCTAAGGCTTCGCCCTTTTAGTCTTCTCATTTGTTCAAATTGTCAATTGTGTCTAAGAACTTTAACTCCATCATAATTATCAGTTCTACAAATTCCCTTAAAATCAATATCACCAATGCCCTTAAATTCACCATCCAAATGGCTTTTCAATGTGGCTGATCAGACCACACAGGAAAAGTCACCAGAGGGGTTAAAAAGTCATACCACCCTTTCAGAACCGTGTTTCTTACTACATTAAACAAATTAAAGCTAAGAACTTTATCTACATTTGTATCCCAGGTTCCCAGAACATCCCTTATCAAAATAATTTTGTGTGTTTATTAAAACTCTGAAAACAAAACTTCCAAAATGCCATTTGTGTATACCCCTTTAAGATATCATGTCCCTAGGAATTTTTTATTAATTTATTTTTTTCCAAAGAGAGCTAAGCGCTTCTTTTTCCATAAAATAACCACTTGGTCAATGTTTCATCCTATCACATTGATTCAAAAACCCAACAGTTGACTATAAGCAAACCCTAATAATACTTAAAATTCCATTGTACTCCCCCCAATCATTAGTTTTAAACTTCCTCAATGGTTTATGTGATTGACCATGCCTTTCTGTGGGCGCCTGACCTTCTTCTCTCTGTATTTGTCTCGACCCCCTCTCTGGCCTCTCCTGTCTTTGTTATTTTTGCAATCTCGGTGATTATGGCCTACTTTATTGCAGTGTTTACACGGCTCCTCACATTCTCTAGCAAAATGTCCTGTCTCGCCACAATTGTAACATCTATTTCCCCCTTTCTCTCCTGCCTTGCTATTTTTTTCTCTTTTGTCACCTCTACCATTCCCTGCAATCTCTCCTAGAGCGGCCATCAGATATTCTGCTCCTTTCCTTTCCTTCTTCTCTTTCTCACCTTTGCGAAGTTTCTCATAGTGTACAGCATATCTCTTTACTTCCCTCAAATCTGCTAGCCCCCACCCTACGAGGTTCTGTTTAATGGCGCGGTTTCGACCTATTTTATTGCAGTGTTTACACAGAACCTCACATTCTCTAGCAAAATGACCCGGTTTGTTACAGTTAAAGCATCCATCTCTCCCTTTCTTTTGTCTATTCCTATCCGGACTTTGGTTATGGTAAACGAGTCTACTGAGGGCTCTGGGTTGTGCAGCACCACCAACAAGCTCTCTTCCCCTAGTTCTCATCTTTCTCTCTACCTCCGTTTCTATCCACTTTTTCAATAAAGTGGCTAAATCCTGTCCAGCTCCCTGTGTCTCTTCCTCTCTACCTCCCTCGGCTCCCTGAGGACCAGCATATGGGGGAGGGGGTATTGGTACGGGCGGCACTTGATGTGGTAGCCTCCGTCTCACTACCACCACCTCGTTATCTGGGTTTTCTCGCCATCCCTGGTCAGCCAGGGAGGGGTATAATTCGGGTTTGGATGGTGTCTCTGTGGGAGCCGTGGGAGTCCTCTCTGTCTGCTCCTGGCTACCCAAACATTCTTTTTTAATAACACCCTTACTTTTGGCCCCCTCCGCTCTCTTTCTAGCTTCTGCCAGCCAAACACGAGCGGTGTCAAGCCCCTCTCTGCGCTGCTTCTCTGTCTTACCCCCACTGACCTTATGTATTTGTTTTACCATTAATTCCAATCTTTCAACATTTAAACATCCATCAAAATCATACTTCTTCCTCCATCTCGGCCCAAAATGAATGTTCCTTTTATCTTTTCCCAGCATAAAACGTTCATCTCCCGTCAATACCGGGATTTCCTTAGAGGATTTACTACCCATGTTGTTTAAATTGTTTAAAGTACACTCGTATTTATTCTGCTTCTTCTCCCAATCTAGAGTTTTAGAAATATTATTCGTAAGAACCTTAAACTATGTGCTTTAATTTATATAATTCCGAACCAAATACGATCAGTGTCTACTCGTTGTTAATCTTTAGGTGTATGCTATTTTACCGTTATTAACCTAGAATTTTGGGAATAATTATTCGCATTCTATCCTGACATATTGTTTATATCTCACACGTATACGACTATAAGTTCTTCTTATTTTCCTGTCGTTCCCTGTGACTCTTGACTTTATCAATATATCTTTTATGTGTAACAACACCTATTAATTTCCTTAATTATCAATATAGAGATGTTCTGCTAGAATGATTGATCCCCCACACCGATCCTGATTTACAAACACCGCAACCCGTTTTTTTTTATATTTTTTATTTTTAATTTTTTTTTAGGTTTTACTGCCTGTTTTTCTTCTCACGATTGTTGACTGGATTCTCCTCACATGCAATCACTCATCCCAGCATAATCACTCTATCTCTCTCGAAACTTTATCTATAGAGGGGACTCTTGATCGGACATTAGGTCGCATACGTATGCAACTATAAACTACTTTCCAGGGGTCGTAAAGCCCTAGTTAACAGCCTATTTATCTGTTGCTTCATGTAACTCTTGACACCAATATCTGTATCTCACTCCGCCATATTAGGTCTCACTTCACCCAAAGATATCAGACCCAAAGCCGTATTTAGGTACCGACTATCCCCCTATGGACTCTTAACCCTTTTACGTTATCAGGTTCTCACCATAAGACTTAGTTTAGTTTTATGCAGTGGCCACAGTTGCCCAGGGTCGATTTCGGACCCTGTCTCTCTTTCGAATTCGTATCTTTCTGAAGTTACAACTGATTCCTGTCTTCCATTCGCGCAGAATACTTGATTCCCTTTAAAACCGATTTTTCTCCACGCGAACTTCTGAAGCCAGGTCACCAGCTAGAACATTCATCGATTTCAGCGTCTAACACCCAGAGTACATTAAAATCCTCTACTTACTCCCTCCTTTCACTCTCACATCAATCGCTTTTGCCTTACACTCTCAACAATCGCTCTTGCCTTACACTCTCAACAATCGTTTTTGACTTTCACTCACAACAATCGCTTTTGCCTTGCACTCTCAACAATCGTTTTCTCATCACTTGCCAACACCCAATTGTCTCCCTTATTCCATCATGCAATGCAGACATACAGGTGTATTTCCCATTTCATCATACAATGCCGACATACAATGCAGACACACAGGTGTATCACTCATTTCACTATGCAATGCAGACCTATAGGTATATCACTCCCCCCTTATTTAATGTAATCATACAGGTGCTATTCCCCAAAACTATGAATAAAGTCTACTAACCTTATAATTTGCAGCTGAGGTTTTCAATGTTCGTTGAATTTCGTCACCACCTCTGTCGCGTACCCGTTTGCCACCGGCCTGTAAAGAACCCACAGAAAAGGGCCAGGTCTTTGATTTACGGATTTTTCATCCGCCCGTGCACGGTTTCGGTGTCTCCTTGGAACGACAGCGGCGGTTTGAAATCCGTCTCGAAGGACCAATTGTTAAAGGAATTTTATATCTTTGATGATAATAATCAATAATCAATTCGCCTTGACTAATGCCCAAGGTTTGTAAGACAATGGGTTAAAATAATTAGGCAAGGACTCAGCTTTCTGCAAAAAGTATCTGTAGCTTTTATTCAGAGAACGTTCTGAGGTCAGCATAACAAAACAGTCATTATATAGTCCTTGCTTTCTTACGCACATGCATTTACACACACTGTTGGTGACCTGCTTCCCCCACAAACTTCTCACACTCTTTATCACTCTCCCGAGCTCGCCTGTTCCTTTCCCTCAAGGTTAGAAATGCTTTGAAGCTTTTACTCCCAGGACCATCTGTCTCCTGGTGTCCCTCGTAATTGCATATACACATTTCTTTCCCTATCCCATGGTTCCTGGACTTTCCAGAACTAATCAAACTTATCTATCCCTACATTGATCATTACATTGATTATTCATTAACCATTCTGTATGACTAATAATTCATCATGGTTTATTGATTCATTTACCTTTATTAGATAATTCTCTTATCACTAATTTACATAGCTCTTATCAATAACTCGTATCAAGTTGTAAATTACAGTGCATGGAAAATTTAAAAAGAAAGTACAGTTGAAGTCGGAAGTTTACATACACCTTAGCCAAATACATTTAAACTCAGTTTTTCACAATTCCTGACATTTAATTCTAGTACAAATTCCCTTTCTTAGGTCAGTTAGGATCACCACTTTATTTTAAGAAAGTGAAATGTCAGAATAATAGTAGAGAGAATTATTTATTTCAGCTTTTATTTATTTCAGAACATTCCCAGTGGGTCAGAAGTGCCACAGCTTTCTGAAGGATCGGACCAAAACGCAGCGTGTTCGTAGTTCCACATCTTTTTATTAATCGTGAAACTAAATGCAATACACCAACCACTTTAAATAACAAAACAACAAAAGCCGTAACGCAGAGCAGGCAAACACTACTCAAAAATTAACAACCCACAAAATACAAAACGAAAACCCCCTACATAAATATGATCTCCAATTAGAGACAACTAGAACCGCCTGCCTCTAATTGGAGATCATCCCAATAACCCCCAACATAGAAATAGAAATCTAGAAAACCCACATAGAAACATAAAGCAAGAAAACCACCCAAAACACCCCCTGTCACGCCCTGACCACTCTACTATAGAAAATGACCCCTTAAAAGGGTCAGGGCGTGACAAGAAGATTACATACACTAATTTAGTATTTGGTAGCATTGCCTTTATATTGTTTAACTTGGGTCAAACGTTTTGGGTAGCCTTCCACAAGCTTCCCACAATAATTTGGATGAATTGTGGCCCATTCCTCCTGACAGAGCCGGTGTAACTGAGTCAGCTTTGTCGGCCTCCTTGCTCGCACACGCTTTTTCACTTTTGCCCACAAATTTTGTATGGGATTGAGGTCAGGGCTTTGTGATGGCCACTCCAATACCTTGACCTGATTGTCCTTAAGCCATTTTGCCACAACTTTGGAAGTATGTTTGGGGTCATTGTCCGTTTGGAAGACCCATTTGCGACCAGGCTTTAACTTCCTGACTGATGTCTTGAGATGTTGCTTCAATATATCCACATAATTTCCTCCCTCATGATGCCATCCTTTTTGTGAAGTGCACCAGTCCCTCCTGCAGCAAAGCACCCCCACAACATGATACTGCCACCCCTGTGCTTCACGGTCGGAATGGTGTTTTTCGGCTTGTAAGCCTTCTCCTTTTTCCTCCAAACATAACGATGGTCATTATGGCCAAACAGTTCTATATTTGTTTCATCAGACCAGAGGATATTTCTCCAAAAAGTACAATCTTTGTTCCCCATTGTCACGGTTCCGTAAGGCAGGAGGAAAAGGCAGAGTCAAACGCAGGAGACGTAGTCCAGTTGTGCCGTAGAACGGTATATTTATTTCACCGGGAAAAAAACACTCGGCGTAACACAAGGGCATAGGGTGTGCCCAGAGACCACCCGGGAACACAGTTAACCCCGAGAAAACAAAGATACGTACGGGGCGCAGCCTGGCAAATATAACATTCCTCTAGCGAGAAGCCGCTGGGGAAAAATGTGCAAAAAACACAAACGTTCACAGACCTGCCCGCTGACGAATAAACAATCCCGCACAAAACACAAACCACAAGGAACAAACTAAATACCCCCCCACTAATTACAGAAACGGAAACAGGTGCGGACTTAAACAGACAAAACACAACTAACACAGAACATAGATCGGTGGCAGCTAGTAGACCGGCGACGACGACCGCCGAGCGCCGCCCGGCCGAGGAGGGGCACCATTTTCTGTGGATACTGTGACACCCATGTGCAGCTGCAAACCGTAGTCTGGCTTTTTATGGAGGTTTTGGAGCAGTGGTTATGTCGATATAGGACTCGTTTTACTGTGGATATAGATTCTTTTGTACCTGTTTCCTCCAGCATCTTCACATGTCCTTTGCTGTTGTTCTGGGATTGATTTGCACTTTTCTCACCAAAGTACGTTCATCTCTAGGAGACAGAACACGTCTCCTCCTGAGCGGTATGACGGCTGCGTTGTCCCATGGTGTTTATACTTGCGTACTATTGTTTATACAGATACCTCCAGGCGTTTGGAAATTGCTCCCTATTGGAGGTCTGCAATTTTTTTCTGAGGTATTGGCTGATTTCTTTTGATTTTCCCTTGATGTCAAGCAAAGAGGCACTGAGTTTGAAGGTAGGCCTTGAAATACATCCACAGTACACCTCCAATTGACTCAAATTGTGTCAATTAGCCTATCAGAAGCTTCTAAAGCCATGACATAATTTTCTTGAATTTTCCAAGCTGTTTAAAAGGGTTCTACATGGAACCCATAAGAGTTCTACCTGGAACCCAAAATGGGATTTACCTGGGACCAGAAGGGGTTCTTCAAAGGGTTCCCCTACGGGAACAGCCGAAGAACCGTTTTAGCTTCTAGATAGAAAAAAGGAGCTAAGAGTGTAGTTCCATCTCATTGATATTAACCTGGGTAAAAAAAATTATAATAATATGTGATGATTTCTGAAGCCAGAGAGTGCACAGTAACATCTTATGTATCAGTGCATGACTGGTTTCCAAAGGAAAGAAAAAGTTGTATTTGTTGCCACTATCAACATCGGCAAAAGATATACCTTGACAGTGACCACACAGTTTTGGGATTGTTTAATTTCACTTCAGGGGATAAGTCAATCTCAGTCACCTGTAGATCTTCACTCTCTTCACTGTCACTTGCTTCTCTAGCGCTCTACCACAGCAGACATGGACCTATACAGTGAGCCAGACAGAGACAGTGAACAATGTCCTCTGTTACTGGATAACCTATCAAGTTTACTTTACAGGACATATTTGCTGTGAGTTGCTCAGCAATCACCTTTAACTAGGGCTATATGATTATTTCAAGTTTGTAAATGACCATGACCAAATAAGTGCTACACTTGGACTGCTGTAAAGAATGACAGTTTCCATCCCCCTTCTGAACAACTGTATTCCACTGAGCCTGAGCTGTGCACACGTGGGACAGAATTCCAGCTCATTGGGACAGAAGTTCAGAGGTGGGATGGGCATGCTACCACATTACTTTTGTTTTAGGGTGATGTCCAAAGAATAGGCAGATATCTGGACCATTTCTTTTACCTGGTGGTGGCATGTTGAGACAGACTAGAACTAGACTCACTAGTCACTCACACTATGAATAAAATGACAATGCATATGTGGGAAACATGGATGATAATGCCCGTAGCAAGTAACTTCATCCCCAGGAAATGTACATTCAATTAATGCATGGATTACATTACACCACCATGACAAAACCTTAGTATTTGTATTTCCAAGGGGTGAGTTGAGGTTCAATTGCAATGCAAGCTACTCTGCTTCTTTTTCACTGATGCATACATTGTACACCAATTAATGAAGAGCGTGTACTGTATATGCACTGCTGCATATACACTTTACATACTTAAGTATGTGGACACCCCTTGAAATGCTTGGAGCAACAGTGGCTCAGCCGCAAAGTGGTAGGCCACACAAAATCACAGAACAGGACTGCATGCTGAAGCGTTAGCAATACTCACTGCTGAGTTCCAAACTGCCTCTGGAAGCAAGAATTCTGTCTGATTCAATTCTGATCGGAGTAATTGTTTGATACTGAGATTTTTGTTGTGCTGTTCTTACTTGTCCGAGACAAGCGGACAAGCTTTAATGTCAAGCCTTGTTTGTTATGCTATAATAAAGGCTTTATGATTTTTTATAATTCATTCATTGTTGTTTACATTGTTCCAAAGGGTCAGAAATATAATAATATTGTAGTCTAACAGCACCTGTTTGGTACACATACCATACCCTTCTTTTTCTTTGTCTCCCGTTTCAAAAGTATTTTTCACGTCCTCCACATCCAATATGCTGCCACATGTGTTATGGTGTTGGAGTTTGTTATAACCAATTTATTGATGTGATTATGATATGCTATATGTCAGGCCCTATTCGTCACATGCATACAATGCATACATGTGTCAAGTAAAGGGAACAAGGGTTGAGGGAATAGGGAAGGTTTTTCATGAACAAATGAGGTATTTCAGTAGAAGAACTTTTCAGTCAGAGAGAAATGGCTGTAATTGTTTCAAGTTCAGCACCTCGGACAGCACAATCAACACTGTTGCTGTGCTATGGTCCCTGGTCTCTGCAGTATACAAACTGTGCGATTTAAGGAAGTTTATTTAAGCAGTAAGGCATGGGGGGGTGTAGTAAATGGCTAATATTCCCTGGCTAAGGACTGTTCTTATGCACGATGCAATACAGAGTGCCTGGATACAGCCCTAAGCCATGATATATTGGCCATAAGTGTTTTTTTTTGTTCAATAGAGTAATCAGGGGCATGCAACTATAATTTTTCTTCACAGAAAATACATTTGTGCAACACATTTGTCAGAAAATAGCTTAATTTACAACAGATGACAACAGAAGTGCAATGCTATTTGACTAGCAGCCACAAGTAAATTAGCTTAGAGTAAGGACTATCAGTCAGTATCTAGTGTGACCACCATTTGCCTCATGCAGCATGACACATCTCCTTCGCATAGAATTGATCAGGCTGTTGATTGTGGCCTGTGGAATGTTGTCCGCCTCCTCTTCAAATGCTTTGCGAAGTTGCTGGATATTGGCGGGAACTAGAACACTCTGTCGTAGATGACAATTCAGAGCATCCCAAACATGCTCAATGTGTGACATGTCTGGTGAGTGTGCAGGCCATAGAAAAAGTGGACAGTTTTCAGCTTCCAGGAATTGTGTACAAATCCTTGCGACATGGGGCCGTGCATTACAATGCTGAAACATGAGGTGATGGCGGCGGAAGAATGGCACGACAATGGGCCTTAGGATCCCGTCACGGTATCTCTATGCATTTAAATTTCCAGCAATAAAATGCAATTGTTTGTAGCTTATACCTGCCCATACGACTCTGTTCACAACGTTGACAACAGCAAACCACTTGCCCACACGACGCAGAACATGTAGTCGGCAGTTGTGAGGCCGGTTGGACGTACTGCCAAATTCTCTAAAACGACATTGGAGGCAGCTTATGGTAGTGAAATGTACATTACATTCTCGGGCAACAGCTCTGATGGACATTGCTGCAGTCAGCATGCCAATTGCACGCACCCTAAAAACTTGAGACACCTGTGGCATTGATTGTGTGACAAAACTTCACATTTTAGAGTGGCCTTTTATAGTCCCCAGCACAAGGTGCACCTGTGTAATGATCTTGCAGATTAACAAGCTTCTTAATATGCCCTACCTGTCAGGTGGATGAATTATCTTGGCAATGGAGAAATGCTCTTTAACAGGGATGTAAACACATTTGTGCACACATTTTGAGAGAAAAAAGCTTTTTCTGCACATGGAAGATGTCTGGGCTCTTTTTATTTCAGCTCATGAAACATGGGACCAACACTTCATGTTGTGTTTATATTTTTGTTCAGTGTATTTGGGGCAGTTTTAGCAATTAGAACTTGTTATCTTATGATAAAAATAAGCATTGTTGTACATTGTTGAGCTTTGTTGGCATATGGAAACACTATATACCCAAAAGTATGTGGACACTCCTTCAAATTAGTGGATTCAGCCACACCCGTTGCTGACAGATGTATAAAATTGAGCGCACAGTCATGCAATCTCCATAGATAAACATTGACAGTAGAATTGCCTTATTAAAGAGCTCAGTGTCTTTCAAAGAAGCACCGTCATGGGATGCCACCTTTCCAACAAGTCAGTTCATCAAATTTCTGTCCTGCTAGAGCTGCCCTGGTCAACGCTAAGTGCTGTTATTGTGAAGTGGAAATCTCTAGGAGCAACAACGACTCAGCCGCTAAGTAGTAGGCCACACAAGCTCACAGAACGGGGCCGCTGAGTGCTGAATAGCGTAGCATGTAAAAATCGTCTATCCTCGGACGCAACACTCGCTACCGAGATCCAAACTATCTCTGGAAGCAACATCAGCACAAGAACTGTTCATCAGGAGCTTCATAAAATGGGTTTCCATGACAAGCCAAAGATCACCATGCACAATGCCAAGCATCGGCTAGAGTGGTGTAAAGCTTGCCGCCATTGGACTCTGAATCAGTGGAAACGCATTTTCTGGAGTGATTAATCGTGCTTCACCATCTGGCAGTCTGACTAATCTTGGTTTGGCGGATGCCAGGAGAACACTACCTGCCCGAATGCATGATGCAAACTGTAAAGTTTGGTGGAGGAGGAATAATGGTCTGGGGCTAAATAAGTCATGTAAATAAGTATTCGGTATTAAATGCTCCAGGCCTCAAAAATATGTTTTTACATTTTTGTATTGTGCGCATGCACAACGCAAAAACACATGTTGTCTACATAGAGTAAGATGAGAACAAAGATATTCAACTAGTAGGCATAAACCACCTGAATGCTGAAATTCATTGTTATAACCAACATTTTCAATCACCCAGCACTTAGGAAACATAGATCAGGGCTGGCCAACCCTCCTGGAGAGCAAGCAGTATTTTCTTCCAGACCTATTTTAAAGAGAGAGTTCACCCAAATTTGCAAAATGTGTGTCTTTACCTTGAAATCAGTCTATGGACAAGGAGACTGCAATCTATGATTTGGTGACCCAGTGCCATCAACCATTAATAATAGAATTTCCTGTGCAAAGCCTTGGTGTAGTGGTAACACTCTCAGGCACGTGTCACATACTTTCCACCTAAGAGCAGTGATCAATCCCTACTTCCCACTATTTATCCCATGTACGTGTTGACTCAAATTATTCCTGTCTGAATAAAGTGTCAAAGCACCTAAAAAATATTAGCATACTTCAAATGTCATCCCCCAAAATCTCAAAGCAACAAAGTAGTTGAATTTTCAGTGCTCATGTATTGTTCAAATAATCTGACCCATATATTTTTTCCCCATCCTGGTCATAAGCCTAAGCCATGCCAAAATACATAGAATTACATTAAATTAGCTTTAAAGGAGTAAAATCTTCATTGGGGAGGACCCCAGACCACTATCTAGGGATTGTGCCAAGGGGAAATGAAATTATGCAAACTTTCACATACCAAATCTCACTCCAAGCTGTCTTCAAAACTTGGCAGCCCTGGGAGAGATAAGATATCTAGAGCCGAAACAGACAGGACAATAATTCAGCCTGGTGTAGCCAGATCCGGGCAGTCGGGCCGCTCGGGCAGATCCGGGCAGACGGGCCGCTCTGGCTGATCCGGGCAGGCGGGCCGCTCGGGCAGCTCCGGGCAGGCGGGCCGCTCGGGCAGCTCCGGGCAGACGGGCCGCTCGGGCAGATCCGGGCAGTCGGGCCACTCGGGCAGATCCGGGCAGTCGGGCCGCTCGGGCAGATCCGGGCAGACGGGCCGCTCGGGCAGATCCGGGCAGACGGGCCGCTCTGGCTGATCCGGGCAGACGGGCCGCTCTGGCTGATCCGGGCAGACGGGCCGCTCTGGCAACTCTTGACTGGCGGGCAGCTCTGGCGACTCTTGACTGGCGGGCAGCTCTGGCGACTCTTGACTGGCGGGCAGCTCTGGCGACTCTTGACTGGCGGGCAGCTCTGGCGACTCTTGACTGGCGGGCAGCTCTGGCGACTCTTGACTGGCGGGCAGCTCTGGCGACTCTTGACTGGCGGGCAGCTCTGGCGGCTCCTGACTGGCGAGGCTGGGCTGACGCACTAGACGCCTGATGCGTGGGGCTGGTACTGGACGTGCCAGCCTGGAGACACACACCTCAATGCTAGTGCGTATAGCGAGAAACACCGGACCGTAGAGGCGCACTGGCGGTCTTGAGCGCAGGGTTGGCATCTCCCCTTCAGGCTCGATGCTCACTTCGCCCTGGCACCTGCGGGGTGCTGGTACAGGGCGGACTGGGCTGTGCGTGCGTATCGACGAGATAGTGTGCACCTCAGCGAAACATGGCGCCCTCCACCTCATACGCTCCTCCCTGTAATCACGGGTAGCAGGCTTACGGCTCTTCCTTGGCCTAGCCAAACTACCCTTGTGCCCCCCCCAAAAAAATGATTGGGGGTGCCTCTCCGGCTTCCTCGCCAGCCTTGTTCCAGCATAACGTTCGCTCCCTTTTCCTGCTGCCTCCGCTCTCCTGGCTGCCTCTACCTGTTCGTTGCGCTCTCTCTCCTCATAGAATCGCCTCTCCGCTCTAGCCGCTTCAATCTCCCACTGCGGGAGGCGATAATCCCCAGCCTGAGTCCATGGTCCCTCTCCGTCCAGGATTTGTTCCCATGTCCACGAGTCCATAACGCTGTACTCCTATTGCTCCTTCCTCCTCCGCTGCTTGGTCCTTTGGTGGTGGGTAATTCTGTAAGGGCTGTCTTCAGGAATGGACCAAAATGCAGCAGAGTTAGTGTTCATCATCATTTAATAAAGCAAAAGAGAACACTATACAAAACAAACTGAGAAAACCGACAGCCAACAGTCCTGTCAGGTGCAAACACACTAAACAAGAAACAATTACCCACAACCCCAAAGAAAAACACACACTACTATATAGGACTCCCAATCAAAGGCAACTCAACACACCTGCCTTAAATTGGGAGTCCAACCTCAATTAATTAAACATAGAAAAACGTCCTGACCAAAACGAATACAATTACGCCCTCTGCTGGTCAGGACGTGACAAGTACTATGTTGTGCTGTCATTGCTTCATAGGTTTTGAAAACTTTCAGAAATAAACAGCACAACGTGGAAGTGTCAATTACCGATTAACAACTGCTAAGGAGGAGAAAGTGGTGCTCTTGAACGTTCAGACAGAAACCGCATTGGCCCAACTACATTTTAGAGTGGCCTTTTATTGCCTCCAGCACAAGATGGACCTCTCTAATGATCATGCTGTTTAATCAGCTTCTTGATTTGCCACATCTGTCAGGTGAATGGATTATCTTGGCAAGGGTTGAAATGCTCACTAACAGGGATGTAAAGAAATGTGTGCACAGAATTTGAGAGAAATAAGCTTTTTGACCGAATGGAACATTTCTGAGATCTTTTATTTCAGCTCATGAAACATGGGACCGACACTTTACATGTTGCATTTATATTTTTGTTCAGTGTATTAACAGAGTTACAGAAACTCTGTGAAATTGTTAAAAAGCCAACACCTTCAAAAGTGTAACATTAACTACGTGTGGTATGGGACAATATAGTGAGTGTTACATTTAACACTATTAGAGTTTAACACTTCCACTTGTGATTTTGCTGTGTACAATAAACGTTTTTTTTTAAGAACTTGTCAATATATTGCTCTACTCTCTCTTTCTCTCAGGCTCCGATCTTTGTATCAGAAGTAACCATCCTCCCAAACTCTTTTAAGCACTGCCTGGTTTTGATCCCTATGTCATGATTTCCTGCTTGCCATCATGTCAGAGATCAAATCAAATTTTATTTGTCACATACACATGGTTAGCAGATGTTAATGCGAGTGTAGCGAAATGCTTGTGCTTCTAGTTCCAACAGTGCAGTAATATCTAACAAGTAATCTAACAAATTCACAACAACTACCTTATACACACAAATGTAAAGGGATGGAATAAGAATATGTAAATATAAATATATGGATGGGCGATGGCCATGCGGCATAGGAAATATGTGATAGATGGTATGATATACAGTATATACATATGAGGTGAGAAAACTAGAATATGTAAACATTATTAAAGTGGCATTATTTAAAGTGACTAGTGATACCTTTATTAAATCAATTTATTAAAGTGGTCAGTGATTTGGGTCTATATGTTGGCAGCAGCCTCTCTATGTTAGTGATGGTTGTTAAGCAGTCTGATGGCCTTGAGATAGAAGCTGTTTTTCAGTCTCTCGGTCCCAGCTATGATGCACCTGTACTGACCTCGCCTTCTGGATGATAGCGGGGTGAACAGGCAGTGGCTCGGGTGGTTGTTGTCCTTGATGATCTTTTTGGCCTTCCTGTGACATCGGGTGCTGTAGGTGTCCTGGAGGGCAGGTACGTTGCCCCCAGTGATGCATTGTGCAGACCTCACTACCCTCTGGAGAGCCTTGCGGTTGAGGGTGGTGCAGTTGCCATACCAGGTGGTGATTCAGACAGATAGGATGCTCTCGATTGTGCATCTGTAAAAGTTTGTGAGGGATTTAGGTGACAAGCTACAATTCTTCAGCCTGCTGAAGTTGAAGAGATGCTGTCTGTGTGGGTGGACCATTTCAGTTTGTCCGTGATGTGTACGCAGAGGAACTTAAAACTTTCCACCTTCTCCACAACTGTCCCATCGCGGTGGAAAGGGGGGTGCTCCCTCTGCTGTTTCCTGAAGTCCACGATCATCTCCTTTGTTTTGTTGACGTTGAGTGAGAGGTTGTATTCCTCACACCACACTCCGAGTGCCCTCACTTCCTCCCTGTAGGCTGTCTCATTGTTGTTGGTAATCAAGCCCACTACTGTCGTCTACAAACTTGATGATTGAGTTGGAGGCGTACATGGCCACGCAGTCATGGGTGAACAGAGAGTGCAGGAGGGGGCTGAGCAGGCACCCTTGTGAGACCCCAGTGTTGAGGATCAGCCAAGTGGAGATGTTGTTTCCTACCTTCACCACCTAGGGGCGGCCCGTCAGAAAGTCCAGGACCCAATTGCACAGGATGGGGTTGAGACCCAGGGCCTTAAGCTTAATGATGAGCTTGGAGGGGACTATGGTGTCGAATGCTGAGCTGTAGTCAATGAACAGCATTCTTACATAGGTATTCCACTTGTCCAGATGGGATAGGGCAGTGTGCAGTGTGATGGTGTGATGGCGATTGCATTGTCTGTGGATCTGTTGGTGCCGTATGCAAACTGAAGTGGGTCTAGCATGGCAGGTAAGGTGGAGGTGTTATGATCCTTGACTAGTCTCTCAAAGCACTTCATGATGACAGAAGTGAGTGCTACGGGGCAATAGTCATTTAGTTCAGTTATCTTTGCCTTCTTTGGTACAGGATCAATGGTGGCCATCTTGAACCATGTGGGGACAGCAGACTGGGATAGGGAGCGATTGAATATGTCCGTAAACACACTAGCCAACTGGTCTGCGCATGCTCTGAGGACGCGGCTAGGGATACCGTCTGGGCCAGCAGCCTTGCGGGAATTAACACGTTTAAATGTCCTACTCACTTCGGCCACGGAGAAGGAGAGGGGGGGCCCGCGTCGGTGGCACTGTAGTATCCTCAAAGCGGGCAAAGAAGGTGTTTAGCTTGTCTGGAAGAAAGACATCAGTGTCCGTGACATGGCTGCTTTTCTTTTTATACTCTGTAATTGCCTGTAGACCCTGCCACATACAGTTGAAGTCGGAAGTTTACATACACCTTAGCCAAATACATTTAAACTCAGTTTTTCACAATTCCTGGCATTTAATCCTAGTAAAATTCCCTGTCTTAGGTCAGTTAGGATCATCACTTTATTTTAAGAATGTGAATGGTCAAAATAATAGTAGAGAGAATAATTTATTTCAGCTTTTATTTCTTTCATCACATTCCCAGTGGGTCAGAAGTTTACATACACTCAATTAGTATTTGGTAGCATTGGCTTTAAATTGTTTAACATTGACTATCAATGTGGAGTCATTGATTATTCTACAATTCATTAAGGTTCTATTGACACACCTGTTTGTCAATCTTTTGAACATAAAAAAAATGGCCATCAAAATGTGTTAGTTTAAGCTGGAGATATATTTTTTGCAAGGGCTGCGTCTCAATCCTCCGTATCCCTTCTGCATCTGCGGTGGAAAGTGGCAGAGCTACAGCACTGTTAGTCAGACCAGGAGACATCCCGAAAATTGTTTTTCTCACAAAAAGGTCTGTAGCGTCAGCACGGATTGGCCTACTAACTAATATGACAACTCTATGGAAAGATGGTGTTCTCCGTCACTGACAGTGTCACCAGCAAAGCACCCCCACACCATCACCTCCCCTCCTCCATGCTTCACGGTGGTAACCACACATGTGGAGATCCTCCGTTCACCTACTCTGCGTCTCACAAAGACATATCAGATTTTGAGTAATCAGACAGATTTCCACCAGTCTGATATCCATTGCTCGTTTTTCTTGGCCCAAGCAAGTCTTTTCTTCTTATTGTTGTCCTTTAGTAGTGGTTTCTTTTCAGAAATTCGACCATAAAGGCCTGATTCACGCAGTTTCCTCTGAACAGTTGACGTTGAGATGTGTCGAACTTGAACTCCGTGAAGCATTTATTTGGGCTGCAATTTTTGAGGCTGGTAACTCTGGTAACTCTGCACATATCTTTCTTTTTACGTAATCTATTATATGTTTTTCATATTTTGAAGCAATTTACACCAAAAGTAATAAAACATTACTCTAAAATATATTATGTGGATTTTTTCTAGATGTTTTGCCATAATAGTTTTGATTTTGATCAGTATCCTCTCATCAACCAACAGTGTGGTCCATATTCCGTGTCCCCTTACTGTGTCTTTGCCTAAGAAAGGGTTCACAAAGTGCTGTTCTCTGTTCTTTACTTCATTTGTTCTTGTGCTCTAAAGCACTGCAGTTTGATTTGATCTCTTCTGTGCTATTAACCCCACCACTCAGATTTCCAGTATTCATGGTTCCATTTCTATGATCACAGATCCAAGAGAGCTCTCCATATCTGTGATTCATAACCCTATATTCAATGGAATGGCTATTCTGTGGTACCAGTCCCTGTCTCTAATATTGTTACAACCGAGATGTCTGGCTGTTAAATAGTTATAATTATGCACTATTAAAATGAATAGATGGGAATATATTTACCTCTATAGGACTTTCTGAAAATATTTGCCCCTCATCTAAACGTCATAGCCTATTTTTATTATGTTGTTCTTTATTGCCTGGTTGTACTTCGCAGCACTATCAATAAAGATTGAAGTTCAATATCACTTATATTAGGTTGATTTTATGCATTAAAATATCTTGAGGCATTCAAAATAGTATCATCATTTTAACTTGGTTTATCTCAAAATGATGATGAGGGGCAATACATACAGTCAGGTCTAAAATTATTTGTGCTTTGATAAAAAAAAGACAATATAATATAATTAGAAAAATGATCAAAGGGAGGCTGTTAGAGTAATGAAAACAGGGGTATCAATATTATTTTACCATATCCTTTGAGACAATTTCTTTCTCTGAGCAATTGTATTAGTATAAAATAATATAATTTACCTTTTTTTTAGCATAGAATAGGAAGTTAACATTTTGATGCCTTAATAATTAAAATTGTATCTAAAAAGCGATTCAATTCATATCTAGAAGCACACCTGATTTTTTTCCCCTATATATCTACACAACCTACTCTACATTTTCAAAGTGAAAAAAGTTATAGAAATGTTTCAAAACAAATACAAAATAAACAGAACAATCATACTTGGATAAGTCTCTACCCCCTTAGTTAATACTTGGAGGAAACACCAACTTTGCACAACCCTTGCGTCAACATATATCCAGTGTTTTTGTCAAAATTGCTCAAGCACTGAGACTAGACCATTAAGCAACACCTCATGGAAAGCCATTCTGGTGTGCCTTGGGAATTAAAATGTGTGTAATTGTCTTGCTGAAAAATAAAACTCTATCCCAGCGTTAGGTTTTCAGAAGACTGAGGCGAGTTTTCATCTAACTTTTTACCTGGGCTTTGCGCCTTTCATATTTCCTGCAACTGTGAAGATCTGAGATGATTTGATTTGTTTAAGGCTTATAAGCAATATGGTGAAACTTCCACTTAGCCTATCAGAAGGCAAGGTGGAGCTATTACCATATTGATGGCAGATGTCTAATATGATCAGATCTCCACAAATGCATAGGGTATAGTATAGGGTCTAGGGGTCCTTTTGGGATTGGACCCATGTGTTGAATAAAGCCAATCAGGTAGTGGCTGTAGTACATGGCTCTTCATCCCTGTTCCTGGAGAGATGCCTTCCTGCAGGTTTTCACTTTAACCCTAACCTAGCACATCTGATTCTAATAATTAGCTGGTTGATAAACTGAACCAGGTTAGTTGCAACTGGGGTAGGATTGAAAACCTACAGGAGGGTAGCTCTACAGGAATGTAGCTCTACAGGAACAGGGTTGGAGACCCTGCTGTAGTATTATTTCATACCTCTAGGTGTCAGAATAGACGTGGAATCCTGATAAGTAAACATTTGGTAACACTGTGCTACTGTAGGCACCCACACATGATGCCATATAAGTGAATGTAATACTGTGAAGAAGTTGTGCCTGCACTTCTTGAAAAAAGGTAATATTTAGAATTTAAAGTGTTCTTTGGCTGTCCCCATACAGTAGGAGAACCGTTTGAAGAACCCTTTATTGTTTCCAGGTAAAACCGTTTCTACAGAGGGTTCTACATGGAACCAAAAATGGTTCTCCTATGGGGACAGCCGAAGAACCCTTTTGGAACCCTTTTTTCTAAGAGTGTATATTTCCACCAGAGGGCCTGGTGTTTACCTCGCTGTATTAGTAAATCAATGTATAGGCCTATGGGCCGTTTTGATAAGCCTCATGATGGGCCTAAATGAAAAATACATTATTTGGTCAAATATGTTACTATGAGAGTAGGCTTACTTAAACGTCTGCTTTTGTTTTCAGGCCACTGCACTGTTAAAGAGGAGACATCGAGACAGTGCACACAGATATAGGCTTCACCTCTGTGATATGTGCCCATGCCAGCCAGAAAAACAGGTTTCCCCCCACACCCTGTCCCCTGCGTCGCGGGATCAAAACTGGAATGTATTAAGACGAGTAGGCCAACTGTCTGAGACATAAGATATTGTCTTACCTGCATAACTTCATGACGTGTTGGAAGCACTTGTTTTATGTGAAATTGGCCAATATGTGCAGCTCCCACAACTTTATGCATCAGTCAGAAGTCCTCTTTTGAGACTGGCTGCTGCATGCTTCAAAGACATCGAAAAATAGGATATTTGTTTTATTCAACTGCAAATAAATGCCACATTTTATTGTGTTGTGTAATCAGTTTCATAACATTTCAGTGAATAAAAAAGGTGTAATTGTGCATTCACCAAATCTATAATCAGATTATGATGATTTCTAAATAATGATTTGCGTAATGGTTTCTGATCATGGGGGGATGGGGAGTAGCTCATGAGTCTATGGCGTGCACTCGGGGAGAAAGGGTGAGAGATTAAAACTGATGCAATTAATTATTTTAGACACTTTGGAGTTTTTTCAATTCATTGTAAAAAAAAAAAATGGTAAAAATGGACCAATATTATCAATGTAATTTAACTGTCATATAGGCTGTCGTGGAAATATTCAGTCAATAATATTTCTCAAATACCGGAGCTTGTGAGTTCAAATAGACTTTATTACAAAGTAACAAAAGTCTAATTGGTTTATAAAGCAACTGTTTTTCCAAGTCTCAGCACCCTCCTTTTATACAGTTTCAAGTGCACACACTTCTCATAATTCTCCCCCCTTATGTTAATCATCACTCTTGTTGGCTTTGCACCACTATTGTCTCCCACACTAAGTTCTTTCTCTGGGATGCGCTTTCTCAAGCCCTTCCAGATCATAAAAACACTCTACAAATCACTGAACCAAATATATTGGTGGCGCAATCTTGACAGTTTGGAAAACTACATATCACTGAACTAATTAGCGCAACCTTGAAAGCTTGGTTAAAAAAATAATAGGGGCCCTTGCTAGGCAAAAAGTCATAAGTACACTTTAGTATGTTAAGTGTATCAGCATTCACCAGGTTATATTCATATGTGCATTCATTATATTGATTATGACACTTCCAATCCAGGCATGCGTCTGGATTACAATATGTGTCTACTTCTTTTCTATATGGGCTTTTCTCATGCTATACAGGTGTGATTATAGGTTCCTTTAAAGCTTTTAATGATTCTGTTTCATTACATTATTGTTTTACAAAATACGTACAAAAAAATTACTATAAGGCCTATACAATATTATAGGCATAATATTATTTTGATTATGAGGTTCGAGAGCTTTAGTGATTTTCTACATGTAACAGCACATTCCCAAATTGTATACTATACTTTATTAATTGGATTTCAAGAAGTAAACTCCTGAATACAATGCTGGTTGTACAAAAACACTAGGCTAGAAAATATTGTATGTGTTATAGGTAGCAGATAAAAGCTTTCCCTGTAGGGGAGATGGACTCGGTAAAAGGTATCGACGTCTCACCCATCGATCAATGTCTTGATGTTACATGTTACACTGTCACACATTTATACAAACGTGCTGTACTTGCCGAGTATATACAATATACAATGTGTGCACATTCCGCACCCATTTTCAAGAGCTGACTCTTTCACGCAAAGTGCGCAATAGTCTCTTACAAGATCTTCAGCCAAATGCCTGTACCTGAGAATCAGTGAAAATTAAAGTCACATCTATCTTTCCCTCTCTCATAAGATCTTACCAAAATCCTCTTCATGTAAGCACTGACGGTTGAGACAGGGGAGAGGGAATCCAAAAATATTCCACCGCATAGTGTGAGCTCCTCTCTCTCTCGCTCTCAATTAAATTAAATTGAATTCAATAGGCTTTATTTTAAACACATGCTTACATTGCCAAAGCAAGTGAAACAGAGAATATACAAAAGTGAAATAAACAATAAAAACTGAACAGTTAACATTACACTCACAAAAGTTCCAAAGAAATAGAGCCATATCAAATGTCATATTATGGCTATATACAGTGTTGTAACAATGTGCAAATAGTTGAAGTATAAAAGGAAAATAAATGAACATTAATAGGGGTTGTATCTCTCTCCCTCTCTTTCTCTCTTTCTCTCTCTCTCTCTCTCTCTGTCTCTCTCTCTCTTTCTCTCTTACACTCTCTAAGAGAGAGCCTTGGGAAAATTTGAGAAACAAAATCTTAACTGCAGCTGTTGGGGCTGATCGGGCGTAAAGGACAAGTTGAGCCACTACCAGGTAAAGTAACACTATGCTTTTGTACGAGGAATGGGTTTCTCTAACAACAAGACAGGGGTAAAGACTGCAAGATGTGCCCAATGTTTCTCATGGGACTTAGCTAAATGCATGTTTAAATGTACCTATACAGTGTGTCTCCATCAAACATGGGCATGAATGAAAACACTGAATTATTATATTATTCGACCTACCCAACTGCAATAGTTATTAATTGCAGTTGGAGTAATATAAATGTAAAAGTAAAATAAAGTCTGTATCAAAATTTGCTATTCATTGTTAATCATTTTCATTCCAAACATTGGAAATTACAACACAGATAATTGGTAAAAATATATATGTTCCAATAAAACACATCTAATTGGTGTTTATTTATTAAGGCTTGGTTAATTGGACGTCATGTATTTGAAAATGGCACAGTGTCTGTATGTGTCACGTCCTGACCATTGTAAAATGTTATTTTCTATGGTAGAGTAGGTCAGGGCGTGACAGGGGGTGTTTTTCTATGTTTTGTATTTCTATGTTCATGTTCTAGTTTTGTATTTCTATGTTGTTTTTTTGGGGGATGATCTCCAATTAGAGGCAGCTGGTCCTCGTTGTCTCTAATTGGAGATCAAACTTAAGTAGGGTTTTTTTTCCCACATGGGTTTGTGGGAGATTAATTTTGAGTAGTGTCTGTTGACACACACGCTGCACTTTGGTCCGCTCATTCCTACGACAACCGTGACAGTATGACCGTCCATCTTCTATGGATTGTGGTCTGACCAAGGACGTAATAAATTAGCCTATTAGAGTTTGCAGACAAGGGATGAAAGTGGATTTTTTTTTATATATAATGTTTGGGCTTGGTTGGTTCTGAAACCAAATGAGTCATGAACAGACCCAGTGAAGGGTTGCTTACACCTCTGTCTATTTCAGTCATTTTATAACATGATAAATGTATCATCCCTTTTGGCTTTAGATTGTAATTTGTTTTACATGCAAATGTTGCATCTCATTCAATAATATACACATTTTTACCTTTGACCTTGACAATATCAGACATAAAAATGTAGCTCTTGCACACAAGCATCTCTAAAACATGTCTGTAAATAGTGGCATTCCAGGCCAGTGATTACACTTGCTGCCTCACTACAGCACTTTATTGAGTTAATTATGATATTCTATGTATTTATTTTTACTGACTATCAATCATTAAAGGGACAAACAGCAGTAGAAACTACAACAAAACACACTCCACACTGCTGTTTTGGTAAAACGCTGAAGGATGGGGCTAGAGAAAACAATATATACAGTGGGGAGAACAAGTATTTGATACACTGCCGACTTTGCAGGTTTTCCTACTTACAAAGCATGTAGAGGTCTGTCATTTTTATCATAGGTACACTTCAACTGTGAGAGACGGAATCTAAAACAAAAATCCAGAAAATCACATTGTATGATTTTTAAGTAATTAATTAGCATTTTATTGCATGACATAAGTATTTGATCACCAACCAACCAGTAAGAATTCCGGCTCTCACAGACCTGTTAGTTTTTCTTTAAGAAGCCCTCCTGTTCTCCACTCATTACCTGTATTAACTGCACCTGTTTGAACTCGTTATCTGTATAAAAGACACCTGTCCACACACTCAATCAAACAGACTCCAACCGCTCCACAATGGCCAAGACCAGAGAGCTGTGTAAGGACATCAGGGATAAAATTTTAGACCTGCACAAGGCTGGGATGGGCTACAGGACAATAGGCAAGCAGCTTGGTGAGAAGGCAACAACTGTTGGCGCAATTATTAGAAAATGGAAGAAGTTCAAGATGACGGTAAATCACCCTCGGTCTGGGGCTCCATGCAAGATCTCATCAATGATCATGAGGAAGGTGAGGGATCAGCCCAGAACTACACGGCAGGACCTGGTCAATGACCTGAAGAGAGCTGGGACCACAGTCTCAAAGAAAACCATTAGTAACACACTACGCCGTCATGGATTAAAATCCTGCAGCGCACGCAAGGTCCCCCTGCTCAAGCCAGCGCATGTCCAGGCCTGTCTGAAGTTTGCCAATGACCATCTGTATGATCCAGAGTAGGAATGGGAGAAGGTCATGTGGTCTGATGAGACAAAAATAGAGCTTTTTGGTCTAAACTCCACTCGCCGTGTTTGGAGGAAGAAGAAGGATGAGTACAACCCCAATAACACCATCCCAACCGTAAAGCATGGAGGTGGAAACATTCTTTGGGGATGCTTTTCTGCAAAGGGGACAGGACGACAGCACCGTATTGAGGCGAGGATGGATGGGGCCATGTATCGCGAGATCTTGGCCAACAACCTCCTTCCCTCAGTAAGAGCATTGAAGATGGGTCGTGGCTGGGTCTTCCAGCATGACAACGACCCAAAACACACAGCCAGGGCAACTAAGGAGTGGCTCCGTAAGAAGCATCTCAAGGTCCTGGAGTGGCCTAGCCAGTCTCCAGACCTGAACCCAATAGAAAATCTTTGGAGGGAGCTGAAAGTCCGTATTGCCCAGCGACAGAACCGAAACCTGAAGGATCTGGAGAAGGTCTGTATGGAGGAGTGGGCCAAAATCCCTGCTGCAGTGTGTGCAAACCTGGTCAAGAACTACAGGAAACTTATGATCTCTGTAATTGCAAACAAAGGTTTCTGTACCAAATATTAAGTTCTGCTTTTCTGATGTATCAAATACTTATGTCATGCAATAAAATGCAAATTATTTCCTTAATCATACAATGTGATTTTCTGGATTTTTTGTTTTAGATTCCGTCTCTCACGGTTGAAGTGTACCTAGGATAAAAATTACAAACCTCTACATGTTTTGTAAGTAGGAAACACTGCCGATTTTGCAGGTTATCAAATACTTGTTCTCCCCACTGTGTGTGTATATGTGTGTATATATATATATATATATATATATAATTTTAACCATGTTTTGAGGCTTTATAGTGTTTGTTTACATTTACTTTGTTGAAAAACATTGAAGTAAAAAAAGCTTATATTTTAGGTTCTGATGGTGTACAACAGTAGAACTTAGCGTGTGAGGCATTTATAAGTTAAATTCTTTTAGAATCAATGTGTACATATCATTACTTTCTATGTCCAAAAATGTATGAACTGCTAATTGCCTCTTTAAGATGTAATAGTGATGTGGCTCATGTGTGTTTTGGTCTTTAACAAGGTTATCAATCTAATTTGTAAATGTCCAATAGCGATATCTGAATATATAATGTTATCTGTGTTACTCTACAGAGAACTCAGACTGTGCCCCCATAAGGGGTTGAATGGCATTCAACCACTTTATTTGAGAGCAATGTGCAGCTTTTCCGTCCTGATTTTGAGCATGTTTTCTGAAGACCGGCACACCTAAACAAGCATTGACACAGTTCAACTTTTGTAATGATTCTCCCTCCAGAGCATGGCAAGTCCACTGGAGCAGGTGATGGCCCAGAGGCCAGCAAGGCTATGATGGAGAGTTTTGAGCGAGGGGCTGAGGTGTTGGCCAGGGCAGTAGGGGAACTCTTCCCTCTCTGCGAGGCAGCCGCCCCTGTCCTACAACTAGCCCTGGACACCGTGAAGAGCAAAGAGGTCTTCTATGTCAAAGAGCAGTTCCTGGTGGTGGGGAACAAGCTGGACGTACTGTCCATCCAGCTGGAGGACATTGACTGTGAGATTAGGAAGGGCCGGCTGGATTCCCATTACTTCTCGGTGGAGGAGAATATCAGGAACCAGTTCCGGAAGTACATGGACATTCTGGAGGCCAAGCCACAGTTTCAGGAGGTCAAGACAAGGCTGTTTCTGGAGCACTTCTCCAAGACCGGAGGGGAGAAGAACCTGTATGTGCTGTATGATGCTCTGATGGGCACAAACAGCTTTGGGGAGTCCATCTTCGAGGTGGTGGAGCGGTAAAGTGTTCTTAACCATGCTAAATGGACCTTTATGAATCTGTGGAGCATGGTGTTTGTTGTGTATTCTAGTTCGAGAACAGTTGTGGCATGAACTTGAACTGTTAACTTGTGATTATGGTACATGGGATGATTACTTTTATTGTTATTAACAACAGCTTAGTGGTTGGTTCCTCATCTGTCTCAGGTATGAGGTGAGAAACGGGCGCGTGCTGGAGGACTTCTGTGTAAGGATGAAGGAGCTCTTCTGCCTGGGCCTGATTGCTCTGCTGGACCACTGTGCAGCAAAATTGAGGAAGTAGAATCAAAGATGAAGGCATGCATCGAGGCCTCCATAGCAGCCTTCCCAGAACAGGCCTGCCTTGACTCCCAGCGTCTTCTCCAAGAAAAAGAGGAAAGCAATCTTCAGGACACGGCTTAGGAAGTACAGGAATTCCTCACCAGGAAGTATGACTGGGTGAGCTGGTTGGTCCGAGCGGTCAACCACTCTGGCAGCAGCTATCGGAACTGGCGTGCCGGGGTACCACTTCCAACATATGGCCGGTCAGAACTGGTTTGAGGTGCTGCAAGAGAACGATACCAACCTGGTCGTTTCCTACAGCACCAGTCCCCAACCGGTGTCCTGCGACTGCATCCAGCAACTGATGGAGGAGCCAGGGAAGAAGGGTGATGCCCAGACTGTAGTGGAGGTCCTGGAGAAGCAGCTGGCGGGGTTCGTGGTGCATGCTGTCAGTCACCACAAGGAGAGCAAGGCCACCTGGAGCTTCCCTGAGGACTGCCACTACTGGGAGATGCACAAGAATGTGGCACTGTAAGTACACTCAGTCATGCTGATAGAGGTGCAACAAGTCTGACAAATAGGGATCGTTATGTAATCAACCTGAAGGGTTATTCTGAATTGTGTGGGAAATGACGGTAAAATGGTGATGAGGTTTTGTGAATACACCATGCAGTTTGTCCTAGCCATTACTTAATACTATGCACTGTGTATAGCAAGTAGCTTTGGTGGCAGTTAGATTCACTGCATAGGAATCTGAATGTATTGCTCATTTGAGGCAGTGTTACATAGCCAAGTGTTTGCAGAGTATTTCATTAACTGTAGATGCATTTTATTATAAGTGACTAACTCATTTTACTAAATACACTCTCATAGTTAAATAGCTTAACTCAATGCATCTTACCCTACTGCCAAATACTTAACAATTTATGTTAGGAATAAACTTGCTGCCCACAATTCCAGAGAGATGATTTTGCTGAGATTGCAGCTGCTGAGCTGTGCTCTCATTTTGTCTCTCTGCGACACAGGCTGGCCTTCATTACAATAAAAGAGAGCATGGAAGCTATTTTGCCATACGCGAAAACAACTTGGCACTCAGTGTTCTCTACTGTGCCTTGTCTTCACAATACACTCAAACTCTTGCTTCTGAACTCATATCAAGCATGCTGCAGTAGCAGAACTTTAATTGTATTACCTCCCGAGCTGTGCCCATTTGTGAACACATTATTCATGCCAGTTGTTACAGCATGGATGTGAAGTGACTAATCTTTCTAATTCGTACTAATTCAGTCATAATAAAACATCATTCAAATTCTACATTTGTCATTATGCTTCGTGACAAACGGCAACACATCAGCTGTTATTGGATGTATATATGTGTGTCTTGCCTGTCTTGTGTAAACATGTTGACGTCTATTTCCATTAAAGCAAGCTAGTGCACCCGCACTCATCGGGGCCTCTACTAATTGAATTGATATTTGCACATAAGTCAGCGTTTCCTGTCCACAGCTTTGGTTTTATAGTCTATGAATAATATTTGGCTGAGCTAATATCCTGAGGACGAGCTCCAAAGTGCTTGGATCAGCATGATGGAATCACTCATTAGAGCCGTGTTGGAGGTGGAGAGCAGTGGAGACGGCCAGCAGTTCTGGGTCAGTGGAGTAGCTATATGGTTCTGCTAGGGCTTTAGCCTCAGTGCTACACTATCGTAAATCAAGCCTGTCAATTGAGTACAGTATATAATATACAGTGCAGTAGGAAAGATATCTATTTTAATCATCCCCTTGTCTTCCATGCACCCTCTCTTAATGTGTCTATGGGCTGTGTGAGGAAAACAGGAGTTAGGATATTTCTTGTTGTTTACTTGTTGTTTACTAGGGTGGCTTTATGGGATAACATTGCTCTTCTCTGAAGGACAAGTTTCATAGTCAAGGGTATGAGTTCCATAAGAAGGATCTCATTGATCATACATTTACCACCATTGAAAAACAGGTGGGGTTGAAAAGAGAGAGAATGCTGCAGACCAATGGGTGTGTCAAATAGTCACCATGAAAGAGCACTTCTCTTCAAACACCATACAACCTGTCCTGCAGACCACTGGTGAAATGCATCATCACAACAGGATAAACAATGCCACAAAGTTGAATTCCATTGCCAACTTTTCCACAGGAGGACAGGAAATTAGGGTAAACAGGGCATCTCTGGATGTCATTTTGCTCTTCATGCAGACTAGCATAGTAGGCTATAGTATAGTAAAAAAGTATGGAAATAATTGCGACGTCTCAATTCATAGGCTGGTGGGGTTTGTTTTTATTTTTTTAAATACAGAATTGGAGACATGTCACTCTCCATTGTCTGTTTTTCACTGTAGCTTGGTGGTTAGTTCAACTCTTATTGCAGAAACAATACAGCATAAGCCCATGGAACCTCTTGTATTCATTAGTGGTTCTGTGGGCTTTTTCTGGGTAACATCTATTGATCCATGGAGCTCTACTCCTGCATAAAGAGCTTTCCCTGTGATCGCACGTCAATTCCAACTGCCAATATGGAACGACCAAAGCTTATTTTTGCTAGCTTGATCTATTGAGGGAATATGCTTTGTGGGGAAGGAGCTAAGGTTACTTTTCATCTGGTTTACCTCTCTAGGGTAGGTGGAACAAAATCGTCCCAACTACGTAACAGCCAGTGGAATCCTGTGGCGCGTTATTCAAATAACTTAGAAATGCTATTACTTCAATTTCTCAAACATATGACTATTTTACACCATTTTAAAGACAAGACTCTCGTTAATCTAACCACACTGTCCGATTTCAAAAAGGCTTTACAACGAAAGCAAAACATTAGATTATGTCAGCAGAGTACCCAGCCAGAAATAATCAGACACCCATTTTTCAAGCTAGCATATCATGTCACATAAACCCAAACCACAGCTAAATGCAGCACTAACCTTTGATGATCTTCATCAGATGACACTTCTAGGACATTATGTTATACAATACATGCATGTTTTGTTCAATCAAGTTCATATTTATATCAAAAACCAGCTTTTTACATTAGCATGTGACGTTCAGAACTAGCATACCCCCCGCAAACTTCCGGTGAATTTACTAAATTACTCACGATAAACGTTCACAAAAAACAGAACAATTATTTTAAGAATTATAGATACAGAACTCCTCTATGCACTCGCTATGTCCGATTTTTAAAATAGCTTTTCGGTGAAAGCACATTTTGCAATATTCTAAGTAGATAGCCCGGCATCACAGGGCTAGCTATTTACACACCCACCAAGATTAGCCCTCACCAAAGTCAGATTTACTATAAGAAAAATGTTATTACCTTTTGCTGTTCTTCATCAGAATGCACTCCCAGGACTTCTACTTCAATAACAAATGTTGGTTTGGTCCCAAATAATCCATAGTTATATCCAAATAGCGGCGTTTCGTTCGTGCGTTCAAGACACTATCCAAAAGGGTAAATACAGGTTACGCGCCCGATGCGTTTCGTGACAAAAAAATTCTAAATATTCCATTACCGTACTTCGAAGCATGTCAACCGCTGTTTAAAATCAATTTTTATGCCATTTTTCTTGTAAAAAAAGCGATAATATTCCGACCGGGAAATTGTGTTTTAGTACAAAGAGAGAGAAAATAAAAACATGGTGTCGCCCCGTGCACGAGCCTCAGTCTGATGGTCCTCTGATAGAGCACTTACGAAAGGCGCTAATGTTTTTCAGCCAGGGGCTGGAATTACATCATTCAGCTTTTTCCCGGGTTCTGACAGCCTATGGGAACCGTAGGAAGTGTCACGTTACAGCAAAGATCCTAAGTTTTCAATAAACAGAGCCAAGAAGCTCAAGGAATGGTCAGAGGGTACTTCCTGTACAGAATCTTCTCAGGTTTTTGCCTGCCATATGAGTTCTGTTATACTCAGACACCATTCAAACAGTTTTAGAAACTTTAGGGTGTTTTCTATCCAAAGACAATAATTATATGCATATTCTAGTTTCTGGGCAGTAATAATAACCAGATTAAATTGGGTACGTTTTTTTTATCCGGCCGTGTAAATACTGCCCCCTAGCCCTAACAGGTTAAAATATGATCTGTGTTTCTTTATAATGAATGAGAACGGTTGTATGGTGACATGGAGCCTGTGCTACTCTGAAGACAGAGGGCGCTATCAACAAATAGATCAACAGGCTTCTCAATGGTCTTCCCCAAGACACCCTCAGAATGACAGATTTTGCATGGTGATTCTCCACAATATACAGCTGTCTCAAAGCAGTTAGGGACAGGGGTGGAAAGAGTACTGTAAAATTCTACTCAAGTAGAAGTACTGTTACTTTAATGAAATTCTAATCAAGTAGAAGTAAAAGTACAGGTGTAAAAAAAAAAAAAAAAAAATACAAGTAAAAGTAAAAAGAGGCACATTTAAAAAGTACTCAGAGTAAAATTTACTAAGTTACTTCTAAAATAATTTGCTATTTTGATGGTTATTTTTATTCTCCTTTTACAATGTGAAAATGGTGTGGCAATTGAATGCAAGATTCACAAACCAAAAAAGTTTACTTTTCTATAAAATACTGTATATGTAATATTGTTTACATATAATGATTGACAGGCTAAATGTTCCATAAAACACCAGAAAATAACCAACAAGATAAGATCCAGCACAGCTGATTTTAATATTAAATCTTCAACTTCACATATACAAATGAAGGAATGTTCAAAAGGCACATTTTCTGTGGAACTACCTATCGAACACTTAACTAATTTCACTTCTCTCTGAATTTGCCTTTCAGTTTCAGTAGGAGCTGATTTTCTAAGTTAATTGAGTCTATCCTGGCTCGCTTTGTAGTGAAGAGTAGTCCAGCACAGCTAAAAAGACGCTCACAGGCGGCAGATGCAGGCAGGCCTGCGTTGAGTTTGAGGGACAACTTCTTTATGTACGGAAACAAATGAAGTAAATCCATTTTGTCCGATGGACTAGCAAGATACCCATCCAGGTCTGCTGTACCTTCTGACCGTTTGGTTGTCAGTGATGAGAAGAAATTCTCTTCATCAGATGAATGCTGCCTTAGATGTTCAGTCTAGTCCTGTGTGATTGTGCCAAGATGATTCTTCAGGTACGCCAAACCTGTACACTGGAAACAACACAACATTCCCATATTCAGTGTTTCAGCAAACTCTGTTGTATGTGGCTGGCAACACAATCATATTATTGGCATTGCAATAGCTCTAACACAGACTTCCACACTTGTTATTCTCAGACACTGAGATTGATTTGAGTTGTGCAAATACATTCAGACCTCACAAATTCTGTAATGTTAAGGTGAGACCATGTCTGGCTGTACCCAAACATAGTTATATGCAACGGTTATTGTCCAGCACCTGTAATGCAACTTAAATAATGAAAAAAAGAAAAACATAACAAAAAACTATTAAAGAAAAGAGTTAAAGACCAAAAGATATCATCATATGGACAATGAGGTTCAAAACTTTAATTAAAGTAATCATACCGGCTGTGATGACATCAGCTTTGTCAGTCCAAGACGCCTTGAACTTTGGCAGAAGGATTGCAGCAGCAATAAGCTGTAGCTCCTCCATCATTTCTCCAAAGCGCTTTTGGAGACCGTTCTGAAGGGCTCTGATAACTGGTAGGCACATTTAGCAAGATGCTTCCAGACTTTGAAGTTTTGTTTTTAGTAAGAAGATCATTGGCAGCAGCCACCCCATATGCGTGTTGGTCTCAGACTGTAGAATGTTCAAAGCTGAGACCAAAGGTTTCATCACTTTGCAGTACTCATTCAAGAAGGACATTTCTGCCGGGCTCAGCCTGAAAGATAAGGTAAATGTAATACCTCTTAGAATTCTAACATTTCATGGACAATAAATATTACTGTAATCGGAAAACATTACATTGATTCAAAGAATTGCTACTCACATTTTCACTTTTAATTCTTCTCACACATTTCTTATGGCATCCTCCCCCTTCTCTTGTATGATACGTGTGATCCTCTCCACAGCCAGGTAAGTTGAGTTCCAACGTTTTTGATTTGGACGGATCAACTGCAGTCTGCACTCATTCTCTACAACTTCCACAACTAAGGTTGACCGCCCTGTTGTATTCCACATGTGTCACGCCCTGACCTAAGAGAGACATTTTATTTCTCTATTTTGTTAGGTCAGGGTGTGGGGTGGGCATTCTAGGTGTTATATTTCTATGTTGTCTTTTTCTTTGATTGGCCTAGTATGGTTTCCAATCAGAGGCAGCTGTCTATCGTTGTCTCTGATTGGGAATCATACTTAGGCAGCCCTTTTTCCCTCCTTCAGCGTGGGATCTTGTTTTTGTACAGCTCAGTAAGCCTGCAGAACGTGACTTCTGTTTTTCATTGTTTATTATTTTGATTTAGTGTTCTGAGTTAAATAAAATAGAAATATGAACACTTACCACGCTGCACCTTGGTCTTCTCTTTACGACGATCGTCACAACATGGCTTGGCATTTCGCAAAAGACGACCTGGACAACCTTTGTAGCTATCACTATTTGTTTCTGTCAATGCAGAATCTGTTGTTGCAATGAGGTTCAGCAGGTGACATGCACACCGTTGATGCTGAGGGAGTTGATATTCTAGGCCACTGTCATTTTCCAGGATGGAATAGGTTTCTTGGTATTCAACCTGCTCTGCTGACTTGTCAGCATCTGAGTCTCGATCTGCTGATTCGACTGCCTGGCTCTGCTCACCAAAAACATTGAATGCTTTGATGAAGTTTGTTCCACTGTCTGTTGTGAATCTTACCACTTTCCCTCTGATACTGTATGCACAATGGATGTCATCGACGGCACCTGCAAGCACATCAAATGTGTGGGAACCTCTCAATCTACTGCAAGCAAGTGCACAGAACGTCTCACCAGAGTTTATTCATTTATCCAGTGACATGTAACTCCTTTGATGAGCTGTCCAACAATCAGTGGTGGTGGCAACATAATTTACCCTGCCAAGGTGTGCTATAACTGTCTTCTTCATGTGATTGGCAGTTTCATGTATTCTTGAACGAACAGTAGGTCTGTAGATGACTTTGCATTGAGGGTGCAGGGTGGTTACCAACTTTTTAAAAGCTGGTTGTTCGACCACAGAATGGCTGTTGGCCCTCACAGATCAATTAATGACTTGTCAACAGCTGCTTGTCAACAGCTGCCTGTGAGACTCACCTGGCTCCTCCCACTGCCATCATTTCAAACATCTTTGCTTGGTTGCAAGTTGAAAGGTGTTTGATAGTTCCTTGGTTCGTTTGTTTGTGGTTGCCAAGGTGAGCATATTGTAGGTTGTCATCTTTAATGGATGTTTCCTCTGTGGACAAAATTATTGCGGCATTCTGGGAAAAATGATTATAGCCTGACCAGTTTGGTTTTAGGAACATTATCTTAAACCAACTCATAATGTGCAATCTGTATTTATTTGTGTAATGACATTTTTGTTTTGGCTCTGTAGTCCAGCCCATTGGATTTGGATTTTAAAAGATACAATGAGGTTAAAGTGCAGACAGTCAGCTATAAGGTGTTTTTATTCATATCAAATGAACCATTTAGAAATTACAGCATGTTTTGAATAATGTCACTGTCCAAATACATACGAATGTTGGGGAATATTGTTCTTTCTTTTCATACATTGTGTCAGCAGCCAAGAATCTCAGATTTGTCTGTGCCATGGCTCAATCTCTCTCTCAGATTAGAGCCAGAACTTCTTGTTTGCTCTCCTCCCCCACACTTACACGGAACCCAAACCTGCTGCGCGCGTGGGCCATCGTGCATACATTTATTTTGTCCCCCTACACCAAACGCGATCACGACACGCTGGTTAAAATATCAAAACAAACTCTGAACCAATTACATTAATTTGGGCACAGGTTGAAAAGCATTAAACATTTATGGCAATTTAGCTTGCACTTGCTAGCTAATTTGTCCTATTTAGCTAGCTTGCTGTTGCTAGCTAATTTGTCCTGGGATATGAACATTGAGTTGTTATTTTACCTTAAATGCCCTAGGTCCTCTACTCCAACAATTAATCCACACATAAAACGGTCAACCGACTCGTTTCTAGTCATCTCTCTTCCTTCCAGGCTTTTTCTTCTCTTGACTTTATATTGCGATTGGCAACTTTCATAAATTAGGTGCATTACCGCCACTGACCTCGTTCGTCTTCAGTCACCCACGTGGGTATAACCAATGAGGAGATGGCACATCGGTACCTGCTTCTACAAACCAATGAGGAGATGGGAGAGGCAGGACTTGCAGCGCGATCTGTGTCAGAAATAGAAAGGAGTTCTATTTTAACCCTTGGCAACACAGATGCTCGTTGGCGCACGCGAGCAGTGTGGGTGCAATAATTGAATAACATAGATTTCTAAATATATTTTGCGACGCGAGCGGTGTGGTCAGCCTATTACCCTCCTCCCCAAACTACACATAGAGTAGTTCCTCTTTTATACTGTCCAGCACATCAACCAATTTAGCTAGAGGACTCATCTACTGTAGCCTTGTATGAGCTGGGTGTTAGGGGCTACGGAGAGTGTGTGGGGAGGGGGCTAAGAGGCCTTCCCCCTGGGGAGTATAGGGAGTGTGAGCGAAAGCGTGAGAAAGAGGAATTGAAGGAAGGGAATTCAGGAAACCACACAGCAGCAATCAATGATCGTCAATGCACAGGAAGTAATAGTTTGGAATCTACATGAAATCCCCATCTAAACAATCCACGTCATAACTGGCTGTGTGGATTCCTAATTAGACAGTAGACTTTCAGGGAAAGGGTCACATTTAGAGTAAAGTACCGGTTTCAACCTCAGTGTGGCTGGTTCCCTGTACTTGCTGTAATTTGTCTTTCCACAAAACCATTAGCAAATTAAAGTTGTAATCTGTATATTGATCTAAACAACTCAGTGCGCTCTGTAAAACATTCTCTCTCTTCTCAAAATACAATACATATTCTTCAAAATATTTGAATTTCTTACCTTGTCCTTTGAGACTGACACCATAGCAAGTTCCATGTATGCCATTTAAATGGGGTAAAATTGTCTCTCTATAAGACAAATCAACATTCTAGATCACAACACTGGTAAAAGTATAGCTGTATGTAACTATTTAGCAGACTTTGGTGGACACTCATGGTTACCCTATGTGGTCTCTCTACTAAGCTCTGTGGCAGTCCTCGCTTCCTATGAATGGGTTTTGTTGTTTGGCTTCCAAAGCGTGGGCCTGTGTGTGGTAGACGGGTCCACAGCAGGTGGCCATGACCAATGAAACTGGAACAATGAGGCATGTGAAAGAATCACGTGACTGTCTAGCTGACCACCTACCCCACTCAAATACTGATGAGGCTAGATTCTTTTGAGCTACACTGCCTCATTGGGTTGTGTGCAACTCAATCAAGCAAATAGACCTCAGAATATGATTTGAGACACAATAGACAGTATAATCTGGTTCCAATGAAACAGATTATTGGAATGAAGCTGTTGTCCACATTTTCTAGCATTGCTCCTACCTGCGTGCATCAGAGACATTTTAATGTATGAGCCGCTCTGCTGAAATTTACAGTAAAAGGCAATCCTGAAATTAGGGGGTAAAAACACATACTTAAACAAGATTCACGACAGCCAGAGTAATTAAATGTTCAATTTGCATAAAGTATGAAGGTGGTTTGTTTGGTTTGTAGGGGCAAGGATGACATCTTGGGGGAGTTTGTCTGCAATCAGTAAGCTGACCTATCCCAGCCTCTGAACCTTTATCTGTGTCCTCTGATCTAGCCAGAATTTGTATTGATCCGTGGGACTGACTGATGGCTTGGGCCTGTCTCGGTGATGGTGACACAGACAAGCATCCCTCACCACCAGGGCGGCTGTGTGCATACAGATCAGTGGCTTCCCACTGGACACTGATGTCAATTTAACGTCTGTTCCACATTGGTTCAACGTAATTTCATTGAAATGGCGTAGAAACAATGTTGATTCAACCAGTGTGTACCCAGTGGGTTATGACTCAGATGGGTCAAAGTTCAGTTAGAGCACAATATTTATGGATGATTAGTCTACTGTATATAACAACACATGACAAAGAGGGAAAGTGAGGGTGAGAAATTGTATTTGATAGTGACATTAATCATTATCAAATAGTTAATTGACTATTCCAGGCATCCTTGCCCTCTCACAGAGCTTTTTTCAAATCAAATCAAATTTGAGTTGTCACATGCGACGAATACAACAGGTGTAGACCTTATAGTGAAATGCTTACTTACAAGCCCTTAATTAACCAACAATGCAGTTTTAAGAAAAATACCCCTAAAAAAATAAGAAATAAAAGTAACAAATAATTAAAAAGAAGCAGTAATATAACAATAGTGAGGCTATGTATAGGGGTACCGGTACAGAGTCAATGTGCGGGGGCACTGAGGTAATTGAGGTAATATGTGCATGTAGATAGATAGTTATTAAAGTGACTTTGCATAGATAATAAACAGAGAGTAGCAGCAGTGTAAAAGAGAGGGGGGGGGGGCAATGCAAATAGTCTGGGTAGCCATTTTAATTAGATGATCAGGAGTCTTATGGCTTGGGGGTAGAAGCTGTTTAGAAGCCTCTTGGACCTAGACTTAGTGCTCCAGTACCGCTTACCTGGAGGTGCTCGTCCCTGTCTGTGTGCTGTCTGATTTGTACAAGGTGCTGGTCAGTGACATTGAGGTAGTCAGCCTGGTTGATGTGTTCAACATCCACTTGCTCTGTTTGTAAGCTGCACACTACGTGTTGTTCATGCATGGAGCGTGTTTACCTGATGCAGAAGCCCTGCTGAGTGTGTCACTCACATACAAAAGTATTTGATCCCCTGCTGATTTTGTACGTTTGCCCACTGACAAAGAAATGATCAGTCTATAATTTTAATGGTAGGTTTATTTGAACAGTGAGAGACAGAATAAGTGACCTAATAACTAAGCATTTCTCTGTATACCATGGCATGAAGTGATAGTATATTGTGATATCACAGTTTGTGCTCATATTAGCACTCACCTATTTTTACGATACAGACATATGATGTTGCATCTACAGCATTTGGCTGTGACCCAACCTCTCATGTCTCATAGCACCCACTATGCCTGAGAAGCACTTTTATTTCTGTGGCTCAAACCTATTTATTTCTAAACTCTTAGAAAAAAATTGCTATCTAGAACCTAATGGGGTTCTTGGATTAGACACTGGGGGGCTTTCCAGTGAACTGAAGTGACATCTTGTGGCAAGGAGGAAATACTATAGCTAGATATACAACAAAATGATTAGACACAACCGTTTATGATAACCTTTCATTTGAGGAAGTATACGTGCCACTCTCCGAGGGTGTCTCACGGGAGTGGGATATGGATAAAAAGAGTGCATATATTTTAAGAGTGTGGCAGAAGTGACCTAATAACTAAGCTGCTCTCAGTGTACCAAGCCATGAAGTGACATTCAAATCAAATCAAATTGTATTTGTCACATACACGTATTTAGCAGATGTTATTGCAGGTGTAGCGAAATGCTTATGATATCACATTTTATGCTTATATTAGCAGTGTTGATGATACAGGCAAATTATGGTAATGCGCGTACAGTATCTGGCTGTGACCCAACCTAGGAACCTCTGGATGTATCTCACGTCTCATAGCACCCACTATGCCAGAGAAGCACCTTTGTTTTCTGTGGCTCAACCCTATTTCTAGGGAACTGTCATTCCAATCCACATCTGTTTTCCAATGGGAATTGTTCAAATCCGGGATGATGGGTGCAAAGTCCTCAAACAGTGACACGTTTTTGTTTGCATAAGCATCCCTCCTTCCAAGTAACTCAACAATACAGTGTGGTAATGTGGATTAAAGAATGGTTTCCTTTTATATAAACAGCAACCAGTTATTACCTATAACTTCATTTTCATGTGTTTGTCAAATGCCAGTTTTTTTGTTTAGTCTCTTATTAAATGACTGTATAATCTTTCTAAATTGTCTGCAAATGAAATACCAGTGAAGTCAGTGGCAAACAATAATCCAGAAACCAGACTATTGGCAGCAGGCTGTTGGCCAGCCTGCCAGCTTAGAGGAGTCTGCCACTAGTACAGTCTGTGTAGTCAGCTCAGCTATCCCCATTGAGACCGTGTCTGTGCCTCAATCTATTTTGAGCAAAAGAAAACATGGCGGTGTTCGCTTTAGCAATCTCACTGGAATAAAGACCTACTCCATTCCTGTCATTAATGAAAGTGATTGTGATATCTCACATCTCAAAATAGGGTTACTTAATGTTAGATCCCTCACTTTCAAGGTAGTCAAGGTAGTCAATTAACTAATCACTGATTATAATCTTGATGTGATTGGCCTGACTGAAACATGGCTCAAGCCTGATGAATTTACTGTGTTAAATTTACTGTGTTAAATGTACTGTGTTAAATGCCTGTCCTCCTGGTTACACTAGTGAACATATCCCCCGCGCATCCCGCAAAGGCAGAGGTGTTGCTAACATTTATGACAGCAAATTTCAATTTACACAACAAAAAAATGCTGTGTTTTCATCTTTTGAGCTTCTAGTCATGAAATATATGCAGCTTACTCAATCACTTTTTATAGCTACTGTTTATAGGCCTCCTGGGCAGTATACAGCATTCATCACTGAGTTTCCTGAATTCCTATCGGACCTTGTAGTTATGGCAGATAATATTCCCATTTTAGTGACTTTCGGAGCCATCATCGACTCAGTGGGTTTTGTCCAACATGTCTCCGGACCGACTCATTAACACAGTCATACCCTGGACCTAGTTTTGTCCAGTGGAATAAATATTGTGGATTTAAATGTTTTTCCTCATAATCCTGGACTATCGGACCACCATTTTATTACGTTTGCAATTGCAAACAAATAATCTGCTCAGACCCCAACCAAGGATCATCAAAAGCCGTGCTATAAATTCTCGAACAACCCAAAGATTCCTAGATGCCCTTCCAGACTCCCTCCACCTACCCTTGGATGTTAGTACAAAAATCAGTTAACTACCTAAATGAGGATCTTCATTTAACCTTGCGTAATACCCTAGATGCAGTCGCACCCCTAAAAACAAAAAACATTTGTCACAAGAAACTAGCTCCCTGGTATACAAAAAATATCAGAGCCTTGAAGCAATCTTCCAGAAAATTGGAACGGAAATGGCGCTCCACCAAACTGAAAGTCTTCCGACGAGCTTGAAAAGACAGTCCCGTGCAATATCGAAGAGCCCTCACTGCTGCTCAATCATCTTATTTCTCCAACCTAACTGAGGAGAATAAGAACAATCCAACATTTATTTTTGATACTGTGGCAAAGCTAACTAAAAAGTAGCATTCAACAGGAGAGGATAGCTTTCACTTCAGCAGTGATAAATTAATGAACTTCGATGAAAAGATCATGATCATTAGAAAGCAGATTACAGGCTCCAATTTGAATCTGCGTATATCTCCAAAGCTCAGTTGTTCTGAGTCTGCTCAGAACTGCCAGGACCTAGGGTCAATGGAGACACTCACGTTTTTTTAATCCTGTATCTCTTGACACATTCATGAAAATAGTAATGGCCTCTAAACCGTCAAGCTGCATACTGGACCCTATTCCAACTAAACTACTGAAAGAGCTACTTCCTGTGCTTGGTCCTCCTATGTTGAACATAATAAATGGCTCCCTATCCACCGGATGTGTACCAAACTCATTAAAAGTGGCAGTAATAATGCCTCTCTTCAAAAAGTCAAACCTTGACCCGGAAAATGTAAAAAACTATCGGCCTACAATTGCCAGTCAAATGTTTGGACACACCTACTCATTCAATGGTTTTTCTTTATTTTCTACGTTGTAGACTAATAGTGAAGACATCAAAACTATGAAATAACATATACGGAATCATGTAGTAAACAAAAAAGTGTTTGAGATTTGGCTACTTTGAAGAATCTCAAAGTAGCCAAATCTTTGCCTTGATGACAGCTTTGCACACTCTTGGCATTCTTTCATCCAGCTTCATGAGGTAGTCACCTGGAATGCATTTCAATTAACAGATGTGCCTTGTTAAAAGTTCATTTGTGGAATTTCTTTCCTTCTTAATGCGTTTGAGCCAATCAGTTGTGTTGGGACAAGGTAGGGGTGGTATACAGAAGATAGCCCTATTTGGTAAAAGACCAAGTCCATATTATGTCAAGAACAGCTCAAATAAGCAAAGAGAAACGACAGTCCATCATTACTTCAAGAAATGAAAGTCACTCAATGTGGAACATTTCTAGACTTTTTTACGTTTCTTCAAGTGCAGTCGTAAAAACCATCAAGCGCTATGATGAAACTGGCTCTCATGAGGACCGCCACAGGAAAGGAAGACCCAGAGTTACCTCTGCTGCAGAGGATTTATTTTACCTTTATTTAACTAGGCAAGTCATTTAAGAACAAAATATTATTTTCAATGATGGCCTAGGAACAGTGGGTTAACTGCCTTGTTTAGGGGCAGAATGACAGATTTGTACCTTGTCAGCTCGGGGATTTGAACTTTCAACTTTTCAGTTACTAGCCCAACGCTCTAACCACTAGGCTAAGTTCATTAGAGTTAACTGCACCTCAGATTGCAGCCCAAATAAATGCTCCACAGACTTCAAGTAACAGACACATCTCAACATCAACTGTTCAGAGGAGGCTGCGTGAATCAGGCTTACATGGTCGAATTGCTGCAAAGAAACCACTACTAAAGGACACCAACAAGAAGAAGAGACTTGCTTGGGCCAAGAAACACGAACAATGGACATTGGAAATCTGCAGAGGTGTAAAGTATTTAAGTAAAACAACTTTAAAGTACTACTTAAGTAGTTTTTTTAGGTATCTGTACTTTACTCTTTATATTTTTGCCAACTTTTACTTTTACTTCACTACATTCCTAAAGAAAATAATATACTTTTTACTCCATATGTTTTCCCTGACACCCAAGTACTTGTTACATTTTGACAGGAAAATAGTCCAATTCTCATCCGTGGTCATCCCTACTGCCTCTGATCTGGCAAACTCATTATACACACATGCTTAGTTTGTAAATTATGTCTGAGTGTTGGAGTGTGTCTGGCTAGCCGCCTGGCTATCCATCAAAAAAATTCTGGTTTGTTTAATATAAGGAATTTTAAATGATTTATACTTTTACTTTTGATACTTAAGTACATTTTAGCAATTCCATTAACTTTTGATACTTAAGTATATTTAAAACCAAATACTTTTAGACTTTTAGTCAAGTAGAATTTTACTGGGTGACTTATACTTTTACTTGAGTCATTTTCTATTAAGGTATCTTCACTTTTACTCAAGTATAACGTGACAATTGGGTACTTTTTCCACCACAGGTTTAGAGGTACAGATTCACTCCACCTCTTACAGCTCCTTAAGGATAGGGGGCAGAATTGACAATTTTTGAAAAAATATGTGCCCATATTAAACTGCCTCCTACTCAAACTCAGAAGCTAGGATATGCATATTATTAGTAGATTTCGGTAGAAAACACTCTGAGGTTTCTAAAACCGTTTGAATGGTGTCTGTGAGTATAACAGAACTGGCAAGCAAAAACCTGAGAGAAATCCTACCAGGAAGTGGAAATCTGGATGCATGGGCTCTCTTCAAGTCCTTTCCTATTGAATAGACAGTGACGTAGTAATAATTGTGCACTTCCAACGGCTTCCACTAGATGTCGACAGTCTTTACAAAGTTGTTTGAAGCTTCTACGATGAACAGAGCCCGAATGACAAGGAGGGGAAGTTGTTGAGGCAGGGGGTGACATCACTTCTTGGGGCGCGTTCACGAGGGAGGATCCTCCGGTTCCAAAACCTTTTTCAAGACACAGGAACCGTCCGGTTGAAATATTATTGAATCTTCACGTTCTGAAGGCCCTAAAGATTGATGTTTTACAACGTTTGACATGTTTGAACAAACGTAAATACAACTTTTTTTTACTTTTCGTCGCGACATCGTCCTTGCGCTTTCTACACTTGGAGGAGCTTACTGGACGCACGAACAACAAGGAGTTATTTGGACATAAATTATGGACTTTATCAAACAAAACAACATTTGTTGTGGACCTGGGATTTCTGGAAGTGCCTTCTGATGAAGATGATCAAAGGTAAGGGAATATTTCTAATGCGATGTATGATTTTAGATGTCCCCAAAATGGCGGCTATCTGTATAGCCTAGTGTATTTTTCTGAGCTCAGTACTCAGATTATTGCAAAGAGTGCTTTCCTCGTGAAGCTTTTTTGAAATCTTTCATAGCGTTTGCATAAAGGAGATGTTAATCTATGATTCTTTGAATGACAGTTTAATTTTGTATCAATGTTTATGACAAGTATTTTTGTAAATTGTGGCGCTGATCCACCGGCAGTATTTGAGGGAAAATATTTTCTGAACGTCACGCGCCGATGTAAAATGCTGTTTTTATATATAAATATGAACTTTATCGAACAAAAAATGCATGTATTGTGTAACATGATGTCCTAGGAGTGTCATCTGATGAAGATCGTCAAAGGTTAGTGCTGCATTTAGCTGTGTTTTGGGTATTTGTGATGCATGCTAGTTGCTAGGAAAATGGCTGTGTGGTTGTTTTTGTCGATGTACTCTCCTAACATAATCTAATGTTTTGCTTTCGTTGTAAAGCCTTTTTGAAATCGGACAACATGGTTCGATTCAGGAGAAGTGTATCTATAAAATGGTGTAAAATAGTCCTCTGTTTGAGAAACAGAAATTATTAGATTTGGTTTTGAATATGGCGTTCTGATTTTTTCGCTGGATGTTGATCCCGGTTACGGGATCCGCGCGGCAAGAAGTTTTAAGCCATTCAAACAATGAAAATGAATGAAAAGTGAAATAAGAACTAGATTAAAAATGTGTGATAGCTATGAACTCAGGGTAAAGCAGTCATAACTTAATGCAACCGCTGTGACAGATTTAAAAAAAGCTTTACGGCAAAAGCACACCATGCGATAATCTGAGTACAGCGCTCAGCCACCAAAACAAGCCATACAGATACCCCCCCATGTTGTTGAGTCAACAAAAGTCAGAAATAGCATTATAAATATTCACTTACCTTTGATGATCTTCATCGGAATGCACTCCCAGGAATTCCCAGTTCCACAATAAATGTTTGTTTTGTTCGATAAAGTCCATCATTTATGTCCAAATACCTCCTTTTTGTTTGCGCGTTTAGTACAGTATCCAAATGCACAATGCGCAGGCACTAAGTCCAGACGAAAAGTCAAAAAAGTTCCATTAACGTTCATAGAAACATGTCAGACGATGTATAGAATCAATCTTTAGGATGTTTTTATCATAAATCTTCAATAATATTCCAACCAGACAATTCCTTTGTCTTTAGAAATGAAAGGGAACGCAGCATGTTTAAGTTTTTTAGAAACATCCGTTTAAGGGAATACTTTAGCTCCCCCAATCCTGACACTTCTATTGAACCAGTAGGTTACTTACCTGTACATACTCCGACTCCTTTTAGAAGCAAGAGTTATTTTGTACCTCCAGCCAATCGCAATCACTCGCATCTGAGCTCTTAGAGTGTGCGGCTTTCCTTTATTTTCTAGAAGCTGAAGAGGAACATGATGGATGTGGCTCAGGTCCTCAGCAGAAGTCTCCCCAACTACCAGGTGCATGCTGTCAGCTACTATAAAGTAGTGGTGGAGTCCAACAACTTCCAAAAGGATTGTTTCTACTATGGAATATACCAAAAAGTGCACCTATACATTCATGCTGTTTAGGCTTTTGTTTCACAGGGCAATGGAAAATAGAGTAGTTATAATGATTAAAACTACAAATAAAATCATTAACTTAAGGTGTTTTTATTGATATCTCAAACATAGCTGATGGTTTAGCTGGTGATTGTGGGAAATGTAATCTCTTGTTTATTTGTTCATCGGCTTTGTAGGTTTGTGTAGTTTGTGATAGTTTAAACTATTAGGATTTGTATTTGTATAACAATGTATATGAGTCATTTTATGTCAGGCTGTGGGTATCTACTGAACAGTGACAAAGTATGAGAATGTGATACTTCCTTCTACCAAAGAGAATGGAATATCTTATTTTACCTGCATTCCAGTATTTCATTATGACCATACTATAAATTAGCACACCAATCAACGTAATAATGAGTACTGAGGACCTAATCAAGCTTATTTTGAAATTGCAGTTTATAGATCCACCACACTGTGCAGATCTAAAGCAAAGACTATTAAAAGAGCCTTAAAACATGACATCTCTGTCTATAGTCATACATTCCTTTTTACAGCTATCATTTGTCATTTTTATTGTCTTCATTCATAAATCACAATATCAAGGACATTGTGATGGTCATTATTACGCAGTTGTAAAATAGGACTTTTGTGTTCTATTACTACGCAGCTGGTACATGCAGTCATCAACATTAATACTGATACTATGTGACAGTTTATTGCTTACATTCTGTTACGCGGAGCGGCGCAGGTTAACCCAAGAGCAGACTCAGACGAGGAGACTGGGATAAGGTAACCATGGTATGTATTAAAAAACAGAGGGAAGATGGGGTGCAGGCCAGGGGAAGCTTGGGCGGGTTGCAGGGAGCCAGGTGCTGAGGCTGAGGCTGGAGCGAGGGGAGTTGGGGCTGGGTAAGCAGGTCCGAAGAGGAATCCAAGAAAGCGGTAGAGTGGGGGGTCCAGGACAGGGTAGCAGGACTGACGAGACATGGGACTGGAGACAGGGACCAAACTCAGAGAGGACAGAATTGTAGCAGAGATGAAAACAGCGTCAGGCAAGGGAAAACAGGCACAACACGAAAACAGGATCTATGCAGGAACAAACGGCTACAAACCGCAGACACTGAGCAGAGGTTAAGATCTGTCAGGGTGGAAGTGGCTTTAACCATCAATTAACCTGAATTTCCATCAAATTGATAATTAGTAACACATTTTCTACATTTCTCTGTCTAAATGACACTTTGTTATTTTGACAGAGAAAAATGTTAACACAGCATTAAAAACATTTATAGTCTTAAAATGTGATTTTAAAATTAACCCTAAGCTTAACCACACTGGAGCGGCGGGGGGGGGGGAGTATTGCCAACTTAGCAACTTTGTCGCTATATTTAGCGAGTATTCAGACCCCTCTGGTGATACATTTTCCAAAAAATCGACTAGCGACAAATCGTGCAACTTTTTCTGGTGTTATTGGAGACTTTTGGAGACTCTGATGTGAAAGCACGTATTGTTCTTACTCTTCTCAACGAGCAGCGGGTGCTGCCGTGGGCCCCACCCCCTGTTCCAAGGCACTCACAGGCGGCCCAGTCCTCGCGCTGCAGTCCCTCCCAGCTGCAGTCAGAGCAGGAGATGTTCACCCCTACGTGTCCAGACTGCAAATGAATTGCGCATGCGGAAGCCACCGCTGGCTAATCCCGCCCTGGCTTACATTAAAAAATTAAACTAACCTGAATTAGGGCCAGACTAGTTACCATAATTTTCCATTGACAGTTTTTTCTATTGTCTCTTTTTGGTCTATTTAGATTGTTAATGTAGATTGTATACAAAAAAAATACAAAAATGTTATGGTTAAAAATGTTCATGTTTTACTGTGACTTGTTGTAGGCTCCTAAGTGGACCATGAGGTTAAAAACCAAACCAAATTAAGAAAACTAAACTTAAAAAAAATATATATATATATATATAATAAACAAAGTAACTCCGCCAGAGTGTCTCTTTTGGGTCACTTTTGTCGGTCCCAAGCCCGGATAAAGGAGGAGGGTTGGAATTGTGACATAAAAAAACAAGAATCGACAGAAAAAAGTTCATTTGTAGTTCTAAATATATTTAGGGTTTTGCCAATTATGCTTCTAGCGACTTTTAGGACAGCCAATAGCTACTTTCTTACTGAGGAGTTGGCCACATTCCGGGGGGGGTCAAGGGGTAGGAGCGTCGCAAGTTTAAGCCCATGTTCAGCTATTGTTCTCTCTCTCACGTCCGGTCTTAACAACAGATTTCCATGGAAGTTGGCATCACTTAAAATAAATTGGATTGCAACTATGTTCTACACTGGCCGTGGGATTGTGAGCCAATCAAAAGTGGATTCCCCGTAACCCAATCAGCATCGTGTAGGCATGAGTCACCATCCAAAGCCTAATTAATAACTTTACCATGCTCAAAGGCATATTCAGTGTCTGTTTTTTTTTTACACATCTACCAATCGGTGCCATTTTTTGTGAGGCATTGAAAAAACTCCCTGGTTTTTGTGCTTGAAATTCACTACTCGATTGAGGGAAAGTACAGATAATTGTATGTGTGGAGTACAGGAATGGAGAGGTCAGTAAAAAATCTTGTTTATTGAACACGGAATGAGTACCTGCAACATGTTATGTGATTTGTTAAGCACATTTTTACTCCTGAACATATTTAGCCTTGCCAAAGCAAAGGGGTTGAATAATTACTGACTGAAGACATTTCAGCTTTACATTTTTTATTAATTTCTATCATTTTCTATGAACAAAATTCTACTTTGACATTATGAGGTATTGTTTGTAGATCAGTGACACAAAATATAAATTTAACCAATTTTAAATTCAGGCTGTAACACAACAAAATCTGTAAAAAGTGAAGGGGTGTCAATACTTTCTGAAAACACTGTATATGGGAAAAGGACTAAGATCCCTCCCAATGTGCTCTCCAATTTTGGAACAATAATTTCTGCGCTTTGTCATTGTCACTCCTCATTCTAGTGGAACATTAAAAACTTCTTCAGGATCAGCGTCCCTTCCACGGGACGGTTGCGCTAATGTGGGATAATGCGATTAGCATTAGGTTGAAAGTAACACATTTCCCAGGACATAGACATATCTGATATTGGCAGAAAGCTTAAATTCTTGTTAATCTAACTGCACTGTCCAATTTACAGTTGTTAGTTTAGTGAAAGAATACCATGCTATTATTTGAGGAGAGTGCACAATTTTGAACATGAAAAGTTATTAATAAACAAATTAGGCACATTTGGGCGGTCTTGATACAACATTTTGAATGGAAATGCATTGGATCAGTCTAAAACTTTACACGTGCACTGCTGCCATCTAGTGGCCAACATCTGAATTACACCTGGGCTGCAAAAATACATTATGGCCTTTCTCTTGCATTTCAAAGATGATGGTACAAAAAAATACAAAAGAATGGTTGTTTTTTTCTTTGTATTATCTTTTACCAGATCTATTGTGTTATATTCTCCTACATTCCTTTCACATTTCCACAAAGTTCAAAGTGTTTCCTTTCAAATGGTACTAAGAATATGCATATCCTTGCTTCAGGGCCTGAGCTACAGGCAGTTAGATTTGGTTATGTCATTTTAGGCTAAAATTGAAAAAAAGGGGCGGATCCTTGAGCGGTTTTTAAATGAAGGATTTCCATGGAAATTGGCATCACTCCGAATAAATTGGGTTGCAGCTATGTTCTGCTCTGCAGCCGTGGGATTGTTAGCCAATCAAAGGTGTATTTAAGAGTTGTCTTTTCCACATAACCCAATCAGCATGCATAAGTCACTCCCTAAACTTTCCCTTATATGGCACAGAGAAAGAGAGAGATAGAACGACGGTGAGAGGGGGGGAGAGAGAGCGAGACAGAGAGGGGGAGAGAGAGAGCAAGAGAAAGCAAGAGAGAGACAGAGACAGAGAGAGAAGGGGTCAAAACATCAGCTACAGGAGAAGGTAGGGTGACCGCTGAACAGGTCAGGGTTACTTAGCCGTAGGCAGAACAGCAGAAGCTGTGTCAGCAGCACGACAAGGTAGCACATCCAGTGAACAGGTCAGGGTTCCATAGCCACAGGCAGAACAGCAGAAACTGGATCAGCAGCACGACCAGGTGGACAGCCAGAAGTTATCAGGCCAGGTAGTACTGAGGCATGGTCCTAGGGGTCAAGTCCTCCGGGAGTGGTTGAGAGAGAGAGAGAGAAAGAGAGAGAGAGAGAGAGAGAGAGAGAGAATTACAGATTCCAATCAAAGTGCCTATGTTGTTATTAGGCTATTACATTTGTTGAATAAAATTAAAATTAAGCTCTTTGGCCACACGTACCAGTTGTGGGCTTGGCGTTAAAGTAAGGAAGCAGAAGGGAACCCCATATCTACTGTAAAATATGGAGGTGGCCCTTTGATGTTATGGGGCTATTTTGCTTCTGCTGGTTCTGGGGCCCTTGTTAAGGTCAACGGCATCCTGAACTTTAAACACTACCATGACATTTCAGCCAAAAACCTGGTTGTCTCCGCCCGGAGGCTGACACTTGGCCGCAAGGGGATCTTTCAGCAAGACAATAACCCTAAGTACACATCAAAATCCACAAAGAAATGGTAAATTGACCACAACATCAACATTTTGCAATGGCCATCAGTCTCCTGACTTGAACCCCATTGAAAAATGTGGTTTGAATTGAACAGGGTAGTCCATAAGCGCAGACGAAGGATACCAAGGATCTGGAAAGATTCTGAACGGAGGAATCTTGCCATGGATTATCAGTGTGCGCAGTGTTGCAATTCAGTTCTTATGTTTTCTATTTTCCACTGCCAACTCTGTCAAGTTTACTTTCAGAAATGAGTCTGAATGCATGCTTTACGATAACCTTATATACAGTATCCTTGTTTTTTCTTCCTTGAATGAAATGTACGTTTTCTAAGTAAATGCTTTTATGCACTTAATTAAAAAAATACATCACATATGGTGTGTTGTTATTCATTCTTTAAGCTCTTAGATTGAATGTAAATGGAACCAATGATGTTAAAAGTTAGTCCACTGCAGAGACATATACAGTACTGTGTTGTTGTGTCAAAAAATAGCTTCATAGGTTTTGAAAACTTTCAGAAATAAACAGCACAATGTGGAAGTGTCAACTACTGCTTAGCAACTGCTATGGAGGAGAAAGTGGTGCTCTCGAATGTTCAGACAGAAGCCGCATTGGCCCAACTACATTTTAGAGTGGCCTTTTATTGTCTCCAGCACAAGGTGGACCTCTGTAATGATCCTGCTGTTTAATCAGCTTCTTGATTTGCCACATCTGTCAGGTTAATGGATTATCTTGGCAAAGGAGAAATGCTCACTAACAGGAATGTAAAGAAATGAGTGCACATCATTTGAGAGAAATAAGCTTTTTGTCCGAATGGAACATTTCCTGGATATTTCAGCTCATGAAACATGGGACCGACACTTTACATGTTGCATTTATATTTTTGTTCAGTGTATTAACAGGGTTACAGAAACTCTGTGAAATTGTTAAAAAGCCAACACATTCAAAAGTGTAACATTAACTACGTGTGGTATAGGACAATATAGTGAATGTTACATTTAACACTATTAGAGTTTAACACTTCCACTTGTGATTTTGCTGTGTACAATAAAAAAATGTTTAAGAACTTGTCAGTACATTGCTCTACTCTCTCTTTCTCTCAGGCTCCTATCTTTGTGTCAGAAGCTACCATCCTCCCCAACCAAGCACTGCCTGGATGGCTGTGCGGCATAGGCAAGATGCAATAGATGGTATGAAATACAGTATATACATATGAGATGAGTAATGTAGGATATGTAAACAGTATTAAAGTGGCATTATTTAAAGTGACTAGTGATACCTTTATTAAATCCATTTATTAAAGTGGCCAGAGGTTTGGGTCTGTATGTTGGCATCAGCCTCTCTATGTTAGTGATGGCCTTGAGATAGAAGCTGTTTTTCAGTCTCTCGGTCCCAGCTTCTCCGGACCTGTACTGACCTCACCTTCTGGATGATAGAGAACAGGCAGTGGCTTGGGTGGTTTTTGTCCTTGATGATCTTTTTGGCCTTCCTGTGACATCGGGTGCTGTAGGTGACCCGGAGGGCAGGTAGTTTGCCCCCGGTGATGCATTGTGCAGACCGCACTACCCTCTGGAGAGCCTTGCGTTTGAGGGCAGTGCAGTTGCTACCAGGCGGTGATAGAGCCCGACAGGATGCTCTCGATTGTGTATCTGTAAAAGTTTGTGAGGAATTTAGGTGACAAGCCAAATTTCTTCAGCCTCATGAGGTTCTTCACCAGGCTGTCTGTCAGTACATTTCAGTTTGTCCATGATGTGTATGCCGAGGAACTTAAAACTTTCGACCTTCTCCACAACTGTCCCATTGATGTGGATAGGGGGGTGCTCCCTCTGCTGTTTCCTGAAGTCCACGATCATCTCCTTTGTTTTGTTGACGTTGAGTGAGAGGTTGTTTTCCTGACACCACCCTCTAAGTGCCCTCACCTCCTCCCTATAGGCTGTCTCATCGTTGTTGGTAATCAAGCCCACTACTGTTGTGTCGTCTGCAAACTTCATGATTGAGTTGGAGGCGTGCATGGCCACGCAGTCATGGGTGAACAGGGAGTACAGGAGGGGGCTGAGCAGGCAGTCTTGTGGGGCCCCAGTGTTGAGGATCAGCCAAGTGGAGATGTTGTTTCCTACCCTCACCACCTGGGGGTGGCCTGTCAGAAAGTCCAGGACACAATTGCACAGGGTGGGGTTGAGACCCAGGGCCTTAAGCTTAATGATGAGCTTGGAGGGTACTATGGTGTTGAATGCTGAGCTGTAGTCAATGAACAGCATTCTTACATAGGTATTCCTCTTGTCCAGATGGGATAGGGTAGTGTGCAGTGTGATGGCGATTGCATTGTCTGTGGACCTGTTGGTGCCGTATGCAAACTGAAATGGGTCTAGGGTGGCAGGTAAGGTGGAGGTGATATGATCCTTGACTAGTCTCTCAAAGCACTTCATGATGACATAAGTGCGTGCTACGGGGCAATAGTAATTTAGTTAAGTTCTCTTTGCCTTCTTCGGTACAGGAACAATGGTGGCCATCTTTAAGCATGTGGGGACAGCAGACTGGAATAGGGAGTGATTGAATATGTCCGTAAACACACCAGCCAGCTTGTCTGCGCATGCTCTGAGGACACGGCTAGGGATTCCGTCTGGGTCAGCAGCCTTGCGAGGGTTAACACGTTTAAATGTCTTACTCACTTCGGCCACGGAGAAGGAGAGGGGGGGCCCGCAATCCTTGGTAGCAGGCCGCGTCGGTGGCACTGTAGTATCCTCAAAGCGGGCAAAGAAGGTGTTTAGCTTGTCTGGAAGAAAGACGTCAGTGTCCGTGACATGGCTGGTTTTCTTTTTATACTCTGTAATTGCCTGTAGACCCTGCCACATATAGTTGAAGTCGGAAGTTTACATACACCTTAGCCAAATACATTTAAACTCCGTTTTTCACAATTCCTGGCATTTAATCCTAGTAAAATTCCCTCTCTTAGCTCAGTTAGGATCATCGCTTTATTTTAAGAATGTGAATAGTCAAAATAATAGCAGAGAGAATTATTTCTTTCAGCTTTTATTTCTTTCATCACATTCCCAGTGGGTCAGAAGTTTACATACACTCAATTAGTATATGGTAGCATTGGCTTTAAATTGTTTAACGTTGACTGTCAATGTGGAGTCATTGATTATTCTATAATTCATTAAGGTTCTATTGACACACCTGTTTGTCAATCTTTTGAACATAAAAAAAAAAAAGCCCATCAAAATGTGTTAGTTTAAGCTGGAGATATATTATTTTGCAAGGGCTGCGTCTCAATCCTCCGTATCCACCTATGTTGCCCTTCCGCATCTGCGGTGGAAAGTGGCAGAGCTACAGCACTGTTAGTCAGACCAGGAGACATCCTGAAAATTGTTTTTCTCACAAAAAGGTCTGTAGCGTCTGCACGGATTGGCCTACTAACTAATATGACAACTCTATGGAAAGATGGTGTTCTCCATCACTGACAGTGTCACCAGCAAAGCACCCCCACACCATCACATCTCCTCCTCCATGCTTCATGGTGGGAACCACACATGTGGAGATCCTCCGTTCACCTACTCTGCGTCTTACAAAGACACAGCAGATTTTGAGTAATCAGACAGATTTCCACCAGTCTGATGTCCATTGCTCGTGTTTCTTGGCCCAAGCAAGTCTCTTCTTCTTCTTGTTGTCCTTTAGTAGTGGTTTCTTTTCAGAAATTCGACCATAAAGGCCTGATTCACTATTTTCCTCTGAACAGTTGACGTTGAGATGTGTCGAACTTGAAGCATTTATTTGGGCTGCAATTTTTGAGGCTGGTAACTCTGGTAACTCTGCACATATCTTTCTTTTTACGTAATCTATTATATATTTTTCATATTTTGAAGCAATTTACACCAAAAGTAATAAAACATTACTCTAAAATATATTATGTGGATTTTTTCTAGATGTTTTGCCATAATAGTTTTGATTTTGATCAGTATCCTCTCATCAACCAACAGTGTGGTCCATATTCCGTGTCCCCTTACTGTGTCTTTGCCTAAGAAAGGGTTCACAAAGTGCTGTTCTCTGTTCTTTACTTCATTTGTTCTTGTGCTCTAAAGCACTGCAGTTTGATTTGATCTCTTCTGTGCTATTAACCCCACCACTCAGATTTCCAGTATTCATGGTGCCATTTCTATGATCACAGATCCAAGAGAGCTCTCCATATCTGTGATTCATTACCCTATATTCAATGGAATGGCTATTCTGTGGTACCAGTCCCTGTCTCTAATATTGTTACAACCGATATGTATAGCTGTTAAATAGTTATAATTATGCACTATTAAAATGAATAGATGGGAATATATTTACCTCTATAGGGCTTCCTGAAAATATATGCTCCTCATCTAAACGTCATAGCCTATTTTTTGTTTAGTTGTTCTTTGTTGCCTGGTTGTACTTCAATATTTAAAGTTCAATATTTACATTTTAGTCATTTAGCAGACGCTCTTATCCAGAGCGACTTACGGTAGTGAATGCATACATTTAATTTCATGCATTTTATTTTTATTTTATTTATTTTTTTGTTGAACCCACAACCCTGGCGTTGCACACACCATGCTGGCGTTGCAAACACCATGCTCTACCAACTGAGCCACAGAGAAGGCAATATCACTTATATTAGGTTGATTTTATGCATTAAAATATCTTGAGGCATTCAAAATAGTATCATCATTTTAACTTGGTTTATCTCAAAATGATGATGAGGGTCAATACATACATTCAGGTCTAAAATTATTTGTACTTTGATAAAAAAAAGACAATATAATATAATTTGAAAAATAATCAAAGGGAGGCTGAGAATTGAATACAGGGGTATCAATATTTTTTTACCATATCTTTTGAGACAATCTCTTTCTCTGAGCAATTGTATTAGTATAAAATATAATAATTTACATTTTTTTGAGCATGGAATAGGAAGTTAACATCTTGATGCCTTAAAATTGTATCTACAAAGGGATTAAATTCATATCTAGAAGCACACCTGATTTTTTCCCCCTACATATCTACACAATCTACTCTAAATTTTCAAAGTGAAAAAAGTTATAGAAATGTTTCAAAACAAATACAAAATAAACAGAAAAATCATACTTGGATAAGTCTCTACCCCTCTACCCCCTAATACTTGGAGGAAACACCAACTTTGCACAACCCTTGCGTCAACATATATCCAGTGTTTTTGTCAAAATTGCTCAAGCACTGAGACTAGACCATTAAGCAACACCTCATGGAAAGCCATTCTGGTGTGCCTTGGGAATTAAAATGTGTGTAATTGTCTTGCTGAAAAATAAAACTCTATCCCAGCGTTAGGTTTTCAGAAGACTGAGGCGAGTTTTCATCTAACTTTTTACCTGGGCTTTGCGCCTTTCATATTTCCCAAATGGACCTCCAGACCCTATGCACTTGCGAAGATCTGAGATGATTTGATTTGTTTAAGGCTTATAAGCAATATGGTGAAACTTCCACTTAGCCTATCAGAAGGCAAGGTGGAGCTATTACCATATTGATGGCAGATGTCTAATATGATCAGATCTCCACAAATGCATAGGGTATAGTATAGGGTCTAGGGGTCCTTTTGGGATTGGACCCATGTGTTGAATAAAGCCAATCTGGTAGTGGTTGTAGTACATGTCTGTCCATCTCTGTTCCTGTAGAGCTACCTTCCTGCAGGTTTTCACTATAGCCGAAGAACCCTTTTGGAACCCTTTTTTCTAAGAGTGTATATTTCCACCAGAGGGCCTGGTGTTTACCTCGCTGTATTAGAAAATCAATGTATAGGCCTATGGGCCGTTTTGATAAGCCTCATGGTGGGCCTAAATGAAAAATAAATTATTTGGTCAAATATGTTACTATGAGAGTAGGCTTACTTAAGCGTCTGCTTTTGTTTTTAGGCCACTGCACTGTTAAAGAGGAGACATCGAGACAGTGCACACATATATAGGCTTCACCTCTGTGATATGTGCCCATGCCAGCCAGTAAAACAGGTTTCCCCCCACACCCTGTCCCCTGCGTCGGTGGATCAAAACTGAAATGTAATAAGACTAGTAGGCCAGCTGTCTGAGACATAAGATATTGTCTTACCTGCATAACTTCATGACGTGTTGGAAGCACTTGTTTTATATGAAATTGGCCAATATGTGCAGCTCCCACAACTTTATGCATCAGTCAGAAGTCATCTTTTGAGACTGACTGCTGCATGCTTCAAAGACATCGAAAAATAGGATATTTGTTTTATTAAACTGCAAATAAATGCCATTAAATTATATTGTGTTGTGTAATCAGTTTCATAACATTTAAATTAATAAAAAAAGGTGTACTTGTTCATTCACCAAATCTATAATCAGATTATGATGATTTATAAATAATGGTTTCTGATCGTACTGGGATGGGGAGTAGCTCTTGAGTCTATGGCGCGCACTCGGGGAGAGAGAGAGAGAGAGAGACAGAGATATTACAACTGATGCAATTCATTGTTTTAGACACTAGGGAGTTTATTAATTTCATTGTAAAAAAAAAACTGTAAAAATGGACCACTATTATCAATGTAATTTAACTGTCATATAAGCCTATACAATATTATAGGCACAATATTATTTTGATTATGAGGTCGAAAGCTTTAGTTATTTTCTACATGTAACAGTCATGCACATTCCCAAATTGTGCACTTGACCTCATTAATTGGATTTCAATAAGTCAAATCTTGAATACAATGCTGGTTGTACAAAAACACTGGGCTAGAAAATATTGTATGTGTTATAGGTAGCAGATAAAAGCTTTCCCTGTAGGGGACCCATCGATCAATGTCTTAACCGCTAAAACATGTTACACTGTCCCACATTTATACAAACGTGCTGTACTTACTGAGTTTTTTTTATCATTTCAGAATATACAATGTGTGCACATCCCGCACCCATTTTCAAGAGCTGACTCTTTCACGCAAAGTGCGCAATATAGTCACAGTCACATCTATCTTTCCCTCTCTCATAAGATCTTACCAAAATCCTCTTCATGTAAGCACTGACGGTTGAGACGGGAGAGGGAATCCAAAAATATTCCACCGCATAGTGTGCGCTCCTCTCTCTCTCTCTCTCTCTCTCTCTCTCTCTCTCTCTCTCTCTCTCTCTCTCTCTCTCTCTCTCTCTCTCTCTCTCTCTCTCTCTCTCTCTCTCTCTCTCTCTCTCTCGCTCTCTCGCTCTCTCGCTCTCTCTCTTCTCTCTCTCTGAAATTAAATTGAATTCAATTCAATGGGCTTTATTGTAAACACATTTTTACATTGCCCAAGCAAGTTAAATAGATAATATACAAAAGTGAAATAAACAATAAAAAATGAACAGGTAACATTACACTCACAAAAGTTCCAAAGAAATAGAGTCATATCAAATGTTATATTATGGGTACATACAGTGTTGTAACGATGTGCAAATAGTTAAAGTATAAAAATAAAAATAAATTAACATAAATATGGGTTGTATCTCTCTCTCCCTCACGCTCTCTCTCTCTCTCCCCCTCTCTCTCTTTGTCTCCACAAGCCAAACTGCAGATATTTAATGCGTGGTGGTGATTCCTCCTCTCGTTTAGGACTTATCCTCAACATCACAGCGAAGAGAGAGTCTTTGGAATATTTGAGAAAACATGAGAAAAAAAATCTTAACTGCAGCAGTGGTGTCTGATCGTGCGTAAAGGACAAGTCGAGCCACTACCAGGTAAAGTAACACTATGCTGTTGTAAGAGGAATGGGTTTCTCTAACAACAAGACAGGGGTAAAGACTGCAAGATGTGCCCAATGTTTCTCAAATGCATGTGTAAATGTACCTATACAGTGTGTCTCCATCAAACATGGGCATGAATGAAAACACCGAATTATTATATTATTCGACCTACCCAACTGCAATAGTTATTAATTGCAGTTGGAGTAATATAAATGTAAAAGTAAAATAAAGTCAGTTTCAGAATTTGCTGTAAATTGTTAATCTTTTTTTTCAAACATTGGAAATTACAACACAGACTGTTCTTAAAAATATAATCCAAGATATTCAAATAAAACACATAAAATTGGTGTTTATTTATTAAGGCTTGGTTAATTGGACATCAGGTATTTGAAAATTGGTATGTATGACCGTCCATCCTCTACAGATTGTGGATTGATCAAGGACATAATAATTTAGCCTATTAGAGTTTGCAGACAATGGATGAAAGGGGATTTTTTTATATCTATTGCTTGGACTTGGTCGTTCTGAAACCAAATGAGGCATAAACAGACCCAGTGAAGGGCTGCTCACACCTCTGTCTATTTCAGTCATTTTATGACATGATAAATGTATCATCCCCTTTTGGCTTTAGATTGTCATTTGTTTTACATGCAAATGTTGCATCTCATTCAATATTATACAGATTTGTACCTTCAACCTTCACAATATCAGACATAAAAATGTAGCTCTTGTATACAAGCATCTATATAACATGTCTGTAAATAATGGCATTCCAGGCCAGTGATTACACTTGCTAACTGACTACTGCATTTTATTGATTAAATTATGAAATTCAATGTTTTTCTTTTTACTGACTGTCAATCATTAAAGGGGCAATCAGCAGTAGAAACTATTACTATAACGACACAAGGCGAGACCCAGATGCAGACACAGGAGGCAGATGGTTGGAGTTTAACATTTACATTTACGTCATTTAGCAGACGCTCTTATCCAGAGCGACTTACAAATTATGATATCCAGTGGAACAACCACTTTACAATAGTACATCTATATCTTTTTTTGGGGGGGGGGGTTAGAAGGATTACTTTATCCTATCCCAGGTATTCCTTAAAGAGGTGGGGTTTCAGGTGTCTCCGGAAGGGGGCGATTGACTCCGCTGTCCTGGCGTCGTGAGGGAGCTTGTTCCACCATTGGGGTGCCAGAGCAGCGAACAGTTTTGACTGGGCTGAGCGGGAACTGTGCTTCCGCAGAGGTAGGGGGGCCAGCAGGCCAGAGGTGGATGAACGCAGTGCCCTTGTTTGGGTGTAGGGACTGATCAGAGCCTGAAGGTACGGAGGTGCCGTTCCCCTCACAGCTCCGTAGGCAAGCACCATGGTCTTGTAGCAGATGCGAGCTTCAACTGGAAGCCAGTGGAGTGTACGGAGGAGCGGGGTGACGTGAGAGAACTTGGGAAGGTTGAACACCAGACGGGCTGCGGCGTTCTGGATGAGTTGTAGGGGTTTAATGGCACAGGCAGGGAGCCCAGCCAACAGCGAGTTGCAGTAATTCAGACGGGAGATGACAAGTGCCTGGATTAGGACCTGCGCCGCTTCCTGTGTAAGGCAGGGTCGTACTCTGTGAATGTTGTAGAGCATGAACCTACAGGATTGGGTCACCGCCTTGATGTTAGCGGAGAACGACAGGGTGTTGTCCAGGGTCACGCCAAGGCTCTTAGCACTCTGGGAGGAGGACACAATGGAGTTGTCAACCGTGATGGCGAGATCATGGAACGGGCAGTCCTTCCCCGGGAGGAAGAGCAGCTCCGTCTTGCCGAGGTTCAGCTTGAGGTGGTGATCCGTCATCCACACAGATATGTCTGCCAGACATGCAGAGATGCGATTCGCCACCTGGTTATCAGAGGGGGGAAAGGAGAAGATTAATTGTGTGTCGTCTGCGTAGCAATGATAGGAGAGACCATGTGAGGATATGACAGAGCCAAGTGACATGGTGTATAGCGAGAACAGGAGAGGGCCTAGAACTGAGCACTGGGGGACACCAGTGGTGAGAGCACGTGGTGCGGAGACAGATTCTCACCACGCCACCTGGTAGGAGCGACCTGTCAGGTAGGACGCAATCCAAGAGTGAGCCGCGCCAGAGATGCCCAACTCGGAGAGGGTGGAGAGGAGGATCTGATGGTTCACAGTATCAAAGGCAGCAGATAGGTCTAGAAGTATGAGAGCAGAGGAGAGAGCTTCCATGACACAGAGAAGAGCAGTCTCAGTTGAATGACCAGTCTTGAAACCTGACTGATTTGGATCAAGAAGGTCATTCTGAGAGAGATAGCAAGAGAGCTGGCCAAGGAAGGCACTCTCAAGAGTTTGGAGAGAAAAGAAAGAAGGGATACTGGTCTGTAGTTGTTGACATCGGAGGGATCGAGTGTAGGTTTTTTGAGAATGGGGTGCAACTCTCGCTCTCTTGAAGAAGGAAGGGACGTAGCCAGCGGTCAAGGATGACTTGATAAGCGAGGTGAGGTAAGGGAGAAGGTCTCTGGAAATGGTCTGGAGAAGAGAGGAGGGGATAGGGTCAAGCGGGCAGGTTGTTGGGCGGCCGGCCATCACAAGTCGCAAGATTTCATCTGGAGAAAGAGGGGAGAAAGAGGTCAAAGCATAGGGTAGGGCAATGTGAGCAGGACCAGCGGTGTCGTTTGACTTAACCTCTTGACGCACGTTAAGGATAGGGGGCGCTACAGCGAATTTTGGAAAGAATACGTGCCCATTTTAAACGGCCTCCTACTCAAACTCAGAAGCTATGATATGCATATAATTAGTAGATTTGGATAAAAAACACTCTAAAGTTTCTAAAACTGTTTGAATGGTGTCTGTGAGTATAACAGAACTCATATAGCAGTCAAAACCCCGAGACAGATCCTAACAGGAAGTGGAAATCTGATTTGTGGAATCACTTTCAAGTCTTTGCCTATGAAACACACCGTGAGTTAGGATTCATTGAGCACTTCCTAAGGCTTCCACTAGATGTCAACAGTCTTTGCAAAGTGGTTTGAGTCTTCTCCGGTAGAAACTGACTGAACGAGAGGCCTGGAAAGTTGGTCATAGGGGGAGGGCCATTACTACTATGACGCGGGCGCCCGTGGGTACCCTTTCGTTCCGAAACGTTTAGTAAGACAATGCAATCGTCCGCCTTGAATATTATTGAAGCTCTGATTGAAAAAGGCCTTAATAATCCAAAAAGAAGTAGGCAAGAGAACGGTCGTGGACAGGCAAAAGGGCAAAACCAGTTCAGAGTCCAGGAGGTACAGAGTGGCAGACAGGCTCGAGGTCAAGGCAGGCAAAGTGGTCAGGCAGGCGGGTACAGAGTCCAGAACGGGCAACGGTCTAAACCAGGAGAACTAGAAAAAGGAAAATAGCAAAGGCAGGAGTACGGGGAAAAACTCTGGCTGACATGGAACATGCAAGACGAACTGGCACAGAGAGACAGGAAACACGGGGATAAATACACTGGGAAAAACAAACGACACCTGGAGGGGGTGGAGACAACAACAAAGACCACTGACCACTCTTTTCCCCACCACTGTTTTGGTAAAAAACTGAGGGATGGGGCTGGAGAAATGTGACATGAAAATAAAAATCATAAACAGAGATATGGATGTAAGGAATGACCATCCATAATATAATAATTATAATTTAACCAAGTTTTGAGACTTTAAAGTGTTTGTTCACATTTACTTTGTTGAAAAACATTGAAGTAAAACAAGCTTGTATTTTAGGTTCTGATGGTGTACAACAGTTGAACTTAGCTTATGAGGCATTTATAAGTTATATTATTTAAGAATCAATGGATACATATCATTTGTCACAGTATCCACAGAAAATGGTGCCCCTCCTCGGCCGGGCGGCGCTTGGCGGTCGTCGTCGCCGGTTTACTAGCTGCCACCGATCTATGTTTTCTGTGTTCGTTGTGTTTTGTCTGTCTAAGTCCGCACCTGTTTTCGTTTCTGTCATTAGTGGGGGGGGGTATTTAGTTTGTTCCTGTGGGGGTTGTGTGTTGTGCGGGATTATTTTGATTGTCAGCGGGCAGTGTGGTTGTGCTTTGTATTTTGCTCCAGCATTTTATTATTGGGAGTATTGATTCAAGCCGGGCTGCGCCCTGTGCGTATTTTCGCCTCTTCATCTGGATTACCTGTTTCCCTTTTGGGGTTTTCTGCGATCTCTGTGTTGTTGATACACCTAGCATGTTGAGTGCCATTAAACTTCGGCCTACTGAACTATCACATCCTGCATTTGACTCTGCTCCTTCCTCCTGCCCTACATATCCGTGACATCATTACTTTATAAGTCCAAAAATGTATGTAGGAACTGCTAATTGCCTCTTTAAGATGTAATAGTGATGTGGCTCATAAATGTGTGTTTTGGTCTTTAACAAGGTTATCAATCTAATCTGTAAATGTCCAATAGCGATATCTGAATATATAATGTTATCTGTGTTACTCTACAGAGAACTCAGACTGTGCCCCCATAAGGGGTTGAATGGCATTCAACCACTTTACTTGAGAGCAATGTGCAGCTTTTCCGTCCTGATTTTGAGCATGTTTTCTGAAGACCGGCACACTTAAACAGGCATTGATACATAGTTGAACTTTCATATTGATTCTCCCTCCAGAGCATGGCAAGTCCTCTGGAGCAGGTGATGGCCCAGAAGAAAGATGCCATCGAGGCTGTGATGGAGAGTTTTGAGGTGAGGGGCTGAGGTGTTGGCCAGCGCAGTAGGGGAGCTCTTCCCTCTCTGTAAGCCAGCCGCCACTGTCCCATGACTAGCCCTGGACACCGTGAAAAACAGAGGTCTTCTATGTCAAAGAGCAGTTCCTGGAGGTGAGGAACAAGCTGGACATACTGTCCATCCAGCTGGAGGACATTGACTGTGAGATTAGGAAGGGCCGGCTGGATTCCCAGTACTTCTCGGTGGAGGTGAACATCAGGAACCAGTTCTGTAAGTACATGGACATTCTGGAGGCCAAGCCACAGTTTCAGGAGGTCAAGAAGAGGCTGTTTTTGGAGCACTTCTCCAAAACCGGAGGGGAGAAGAACCTGTATGTGCTGTATGATGCTCTGATGGGCACAAACAGCTTTGGGGAGTCCATCTTCGAGGTGGTGGAGCGGTAAAGTGTTCTTAACCATGCTAAATGGACCTTTATGCATCTGTGGAGCATGGTGTTTGTTGAGTATTTTAGTTTGAGAACACATGAATTTGAACTGGTAACTTGTGATTATGGTAAATAGGATGATTCATTTTATTGTTATTCACAACAGCTGAGTGGTTGGTTCTCCATCTGTCTCAGGTATGAAGCGAGAAACAGGCACGTACTGGAATACTGCTGTGTGAGGATGAAGGAGCTCTTCTACCTGGGCCTGATTGCCCTGCTGGGCCACTGTGCCCTCACCAAGGGCACCGATGAGGAACAGAAAACCATCCATGAAATGGAATCAAAGATGAAGGCACGCATCGAGGCCTGCGTAGCAGCCTTCCCTGAACAGGCCTGCCTTGGCCCCCGGCATCTTCTCCAGGAAAAACAGGAACGCAATCTTCAGGACATGGCTCAGGAATTACAGGAATTACTCACCAGGAAGGACGACTGGGTGAGCTGGTCGGTTCGAGTGGTCAACCCCTCTGGCAGCAGCTATTGGAACTGGCGTGCCGGGGTACCACTTCCAACATAGGGCCGGTCAGAACTGGTTTGAGGTGCTGCAAGAGAACGATACCAACCTGGTGGTTTCCTACAGCACCAGTCCCCAACCAGTGCCCCGCGACTGCATCCGGCAACTGATGGAGGAGCTAGAGAAGAAGGGCGGTGCCCAGGCCATGGCGGAGGCCCTGGAGAAGCAGCTGGAGGGGTTTGCGGTGCATGCTGTCAGTAACCACAAAGAGAGTGAGGCCAACTGGAGCTTCCCTGAGGACTGCCACTACTGGGAGATGCACAAGAACGTGGCGCTGTGCGTACACTCAGAGTGATGCTGATAGAGGTTCAACAAGTCAGACAAATAGGGATCATTATGTTATCAACCTGAGGGGTTATTCTAAATAACACCTGCGGGGTTATTCTCTTTAAGGTGCCTATTTGACCACCTTAAAGAGGATGTGTGCGTAATTAAGGTAAATGGTGATGAGGTTTTGTGAATACACCATGCAGTTTGTCCTAGCAATAGACTTTGGTTGCAATTAGATTCACTGTAATGAAATCAGAATGTATTGCTAATTTGAGGCAGTGTTACATAGCAAAGTGTTTGCAGAGTATTTAATTAACTGTATATGCATTTTATTATTATAAGTGACTAACTCCTACCATAGCTTATGACCACATTTTACTCAATATTCTCTCATAGTTCATTAGCTTAACTCAATGCATCTTACCCTGCTGCCAAATACTCACAGTTTATGTGAGAAATAACCTTGCTGCCCACAATTCCACAGAGATGATTTTGCTGAGATTGTAGCTGGTGAGCTGTGCTCTCATTTTGTCTCTCTACAACACAGGCTGGCCTACATTGTAATAAAAGAGAGCATGGAAGCTGTTCTGCCATCCGGGAAAACAACTTGGCACTCAGTGTTCTCTACTGTGCCTTGTCTTCACAATACACTCAAACTCTTGCTTCTGAACTCATATCAAGCATGCTGCAGTAGCAGAACTTTAATGGTATTACCTCCCAAGCTGTGCCTATTTGTGAACACATTATTCATGCCAGTTGTTACAGCATGGATGTGAAGTGATGTTTAATTGACTAATCTTTCTAATTCGTGATAATTCAGTCATAATAAAAACATCATTTAAATTCTACATTTGTCATTATGCTTTGTGACAAACGGCAACACATCAGCTGTTATTGGATGTATATATGTGTGTCTTGCCTGTCTTGTGTAAACATGTTGACGTCTATTGCCATTAAAGCAAGCTAGTGCACCCGCACTCATCGGGGCCTCTACTAATTGAATTGATATTTGCACATAAGTCAGCGTTTCCTGTCCACAGCTTTGGTTTGATAGTCTATGAATAATCTTTGGCTGAGCTAATATCCTGAGGACGAGCTCCAAAGTGCTTGGATCAGCATTATGGAATCACTCATTAGCCGTGTTGGAGGTGGAGAGCGGTGGAGACGGCCATCATTTCTTGGCCGGTGGAGTAGCTATATGGTTCTGCTAGGGCTTTAGCCTCAGTGCTACACTATCGTTAATCAAGCCTGTCAAAATTCATTGAGCGCAGTCTGTAACACACAGTGCAGTAGGAAATATATGTATTTTAATCATCCCCTTGTCTTCCATGCACCCTCTCTTAATGTGTCTATGGGCTGTGTGAGGAAAACAGGAGTTAGGATATTTCTTGTTGTTTACTTGTTGTTTACTAGGGTGGCTTTATGGGATAACATTGCTCTTCTCTGAAGGTTGAGTTTCATAGTCAAGGGTATGAGGTTGTCATAGGCGTTGTAAGGATAGGACCAAGGCGCAGCGGGTAAAGTGCTCATACTTCATTTATTTAAAGATAACACTTGAACAAAATAAACAAATGACAAAAAAACAGTTCCATAAGGCACACAGGCTATACAGAAAATAACCAACCACAAAACACAAGTGAAACACACACAACTAAATATGGCCTCCAATTAGAGACAACGACAACCAGCTGCCTCTAATTGGAGGTCATTGCCAAAAACCCAACATAGAAATAGAAAACTCGATATACACATAGAAATAGAAAACATAGAACCTGAACCAAAAACACAGAAACACACAAAACAAACACCCCCTGCCACGCCCTGACCAAACTACAATGACAAATAACCCCTTTTACTGGTCAGGACGTGACAGAGTTCCATAAGAAGGGTCTCATTGATCATACATTTACCACCACTAAAAAACAGGTGGTGTGTTGAAAAGAGATCAAATGCTGCAGACCAAATGGTGTGTTAAATAGTCACCATAAAAGAGCACTTATCTTCAAACACACCACAAACCTGTCCTGCAGACTACTGGTGAAATGCAATGCAAAAAAGTTGAAATCCATTACCAACTTTTCCTCAGGAGGATGGGAAATTGGGGTAAACAGGGCATCCCTGAACGTAATTTTGCTCTTCATGCAGCCTAGCTTAGCTTGCTATAGTATATACAGTGCCTTCGGAAAGTATTCAGACCCCTTGACTTTTCCACATTTTGTGATGTTACAGCCTTATTCTAAAATGGATGAAATTAAAAAATCCTTAGCAATCTACTCAAAATACCCCATAATGACACAGTGAAAATAGGTTTTTGAAATACCTTCTCTACATAACTATTCAGACACTTTGCTACTGGACTCGAAATTGAGCTCAGGTGCATCCTGTTTCCATTGATCATCCTTGAGATGTTTCTACAACTTGAATTCAATTGAATGGACATGATTTTGAAAGGCACAAACATATATATATATATATATATAAGGTCCCATAGTTGACACTGCATGTCAGAGCAAAAACCAAGCCATGAGTTCGCGGAATTGTCCGTAGAGTTCCGAGACAGGATTGTGCCGAGGCACAGATCTGGGGAAGGGTACCAAAACATTTCTGCAGCATTTAAGGTCCCCAAGAACACAGTGGCCTCCATCATTCTTAAATGGAAGAAGTTTGGAGCCACCAAGACTCTTCCTAGAGCTGTATGTCCGGCCAAACTCAGCAATCGGGGGAGAAGGGCCTTGGTCAGGGAGGTGACCAAGAACCCGATGGTCACTCTGACAGGGCTCCAGTGGACCTCTGTGGAGATGAGAGAACCTTCCAAAAGGACAACCATCTCTGTAGCACTCCACCAATCAGACCTTTATGGTATAGTGGCCAGACGGAAGGCACTCCTCAGTAAAAGGCACATGACAGCCCGCTTGGAGTTTGCCAAAAGACACCTAAAGACTCTCAGACCATGAGATAAAAGATTATCTGGTCTGATGAAACTTTGATTGGACTCTTTGGCCTGACAACTGCAATGCTCTACTTTCCGGCTACCCGGATAAAGCACTAAATAAACTTCGGTTAGTGCTAAATACGGCTGCTATAATCCTGACTAGAACCAAAACAAATTAGCATATTACTCCAGTGCTAGCCTCCCTACACTAGCTTCCTGTTAAGGCAAGGGCTGGTTTTAAGGTTTTACTGCTAATCTACAAAGCATTACATGGGCTTGCTCCTACCTATCTTTCCGATTTGGTCCTGCCGTACATACCTACACGTACGCTACGGTCACAAGACGTGGGCCTCCTAATTGTCCCTAGAATTTCTAAGCAAACAGCTGGAGGTAGGGCTTTCTCCTATAGAGCTCCATTTTTATGGAATAGTCTGCCTACCCATGTGAGAGACACAGACTCAGTCTCAACCTTTAAGTCTTTACTGAAGACACATCTCAAGAGTTGTGACCGTAGCGTATGTGTAGGTATGTATGGCAGAACCAAATCGGAAAGATAGGTAGGAGCAAGCCCATGTAATGCTTTGTAGATTAGCAGTAAAACCTTGAAACCAGCCCTGTGCCATGGCGGAGATCTTTGTGGGCTATACTCGGCCTTGTCTCAGGATCGTAAGTTGGTGGGTGAAGATATCCCTCTAGTGGTGTGTGGGCTGTGCTTTGGCAAAGTGGGTAGGGTTATATCCTGCCTGTTTGGCCCTGTCTGGGGGTATCATCGGATGGGGCCACAGTGTCTCCTGACCCTTCCTGTCTCAGCCTCCAGTATTTATGCTGCAGTAGTTTATGTGTCGGGGGGCTAAGGTCAGTCTGTTATATCTGGAGTATTTCTCCTGTCTTATCCGGTGTCCTGTGCGAATTTAAGTATGCACTCTCTAATTCTCTCTTTCTCTCTTTCTTTCTTTCTCTCTCTTGGAGGACCTGAGCCCTAGGACCATGCCTCAGGTCTACCTGGCATGATGACTCCTTGCTGTCCCCAGTCCACCTGGCCATGCTGCTGCTCCAGTTTCAACTCTTCTGCCTGCGGCTATGGAACCCTGACCTATTCACCGAACGTGCTACCTGTCCCAGACCTGCTGTTTTCAACTCTCTAGAGACAGCAGGAGCGGTAGAGATACTCTCAATGATCGGCTATGAAAAACCAACTGACATTTACTCCTGAGGTGCTGACCTGTTGCACCCTCGACAACCACTGTGATTATTATTATTTGACCATGCTGGTCACTTATGAACATTTGAACATCTTGGCCATGTGCTGTTATAATCTCCACCCGGCACAGCCAGAAGAGGACTGGCCACCCCTCATAGCCTGGTTCCTCTCTAGGTTTCTTCCTAGGTTTTGGCCTTTCTAGGGAGTTTTTCCTAGCCACCGTGCTTCTACACCTGCATTAATTGCAGTTTGGGGTTTTATGCTGGGTTTCTGTACAGCACTTTGAGATATCAGCTGATGTAAGAAGGGCTATATGAATCAATTTGATTTGATTGAATTTTATTTGAATGCCAAGTGCCACGTCTGGAGGAAACCTGGCACCATCCCTATGGTGAAGCATGGTGGTGGCAGCATCATGCTGTGGGAATGTTTTTCAGGGGCAGGGACTGGGAGACTAGTCAGGATCAAGGCAAAGATGAACGGAGCAAAGTACACAGAGATCCTTGATGAAAACCTGCTCCAGAGCGCTCAGGACCTCTGACTAGGGCGAAGGTTCACCTTCCAACAGGACCCTAAGCACACAGCCAAGATAACGCAGGAGTGGCTTAAGGACAAGTCTCTGAATGTCCTTGAGTAGGCCAGCCAGAGCCCTGACTAAACCTGATCTAACAACTCTGGAGAGATCTGAAAATAGCTTTGCAGCACGCTCCCCATCCAACCTGACAGAGCTTAAGAGGATCTGCAGAGAAGTATGGGAGAAACTCCCCAAATACAGGTGTGCCAAGCATGTAGCATCATACCCAAGAAGACTCAAGGCCATAATCGCTGCCAAAGGTGCTTCAACAAAGTACTGATTAAAGGGTCTGAATACTTATGTAAATGTGATATTTTCACTGTGTCATTATGGGGTATTGTGTGTAGATTGATGAGGAAAACAATTTAATACATTTTAGAATAAGGCTGTAACGTAACAAAATGTGGAAAAAATCATGAGGTCTGAATACTTTCCGAAGGCACTGTAAGTATTGAAATAATTGCAACTTCTCAATTCATAGGTTATTTGAGTTTGTGTTTTTTTGTTGATGTTTTTTAATACAGGATTGGAGCCATGTTGTTACTGTCCATGGTCTGTTTATCACTGTAGGTTGGTGGTTAGTTCAGATCTTATTGCAGAAACCATACAGCATAAGCCCATGGAACCTCTTGTATTCATTAGTGGTTCTGTGGGCTTTTCCTGGGTAACATCTATTGATCCATGGAGCTCTACTCCTGTATAAAGAGCTTTCCCTGTGATAGCACGTCAATTCCAACTGCCAGTATGGAACGACCAAAGCATCTGTTTGCTAGGCTGCTCTATTGAGGGAATCTGCGTTGTGGTGAAGGATTCAAGGTTACCTTGTTCATCTGGTTAAAAAGATTATCTGGATTTCTCCATCATGAATGAGAAGTGCTACTCTGACGACAGAGGGCGCTATCAACAAACAGATCAACAGTCTTCTCTAAGACAGGTTTTGCATGGTGATTCTCCACAATCTACAGCTGTCTCAAAGTAGTTAGCGATTACAATTTGAGGCTATTTAACATATATTGCGCATGACTATGTTTGACTTTTAATACCAGATTATTTGCAATATGTGGTAAAATGTTAAACCTTTCAAAACCTGAAAATGCTTGATTTTTATTTTCACTTTCATAAAGAATTCGAAGATTCACATAATTCAACAGGACCACATGTAGTTGATGTAAGCAGTGGCACTATTGAAAATCAGAGTATTGATCCCTGTCTTCCATCTCCAAATTTCCCCTAGATACAGATGAAATAGAAACGACGCGACGGCTGACATTTCCATTGGAATCTATGTCTATGCACTTCCACTCTGTGACAATCAGCATTGAGTAGACAGGAAACAAAATCCATCATGTTGTTTGCACAGAATAGATGAGCCCCCGAATGTTAGGAGACATTAATTAAAGAACAATCAGCAACAGGTTTGTTGGACTTAATATTTTACCCTGCTTAGACATTCTAATAAACCCTATCTAGTAGATCCAAGGCCTGTTCAGAGACATGTTATTCCCCTACTAGCCACGTTTACCCGTCTTCAGGAAGAGATCGCACCTAATATCAATATTTCATAAACAAATGACTGATTTGATGGAGGGCAGCATCAGAGTGGCCCTGTAGGGTCTGGATCAATGGCAGGATGGCTCTGCCTGGCTGTCTCTGCCAATCCCAGCCAGGATAATGTTATTACCCATCGGAGTGGACCATCGACCAGCCCGCTACTGTTTAAGGGGGCTAATCTGATAAAAAGCATTAAAACATTTGTTCAGTGACACGCGGTAGCAGGTGCAGCTCAGCACTCAGGATCAACTCTCTAAAAGGTCTCTCTCCTGTGTGGAGGATCTGCATTTAGAGGTTGGGGCTGTAGTCTTGTGAGTGTTCAGCTAGGAGTAGTGGTATATGGGACTCTATGAAATAGTGTATGGAATGTCTGTAGAACACATCTTTATGGTGAAATACCATAGAGAAAGTGTGTCCAGGGAATATAAAACATGTGTTTTTGCCATCTGCACTGCCTCAAACAGTTCCCTGATGTTGGGCAACACTTCCAGTCTCCCCTCAAGCCCCCAGTGCTCTCCCCTCAAGGCCCCATGAAGTTTGTGTTAGTAGTGTAGAATAGATTTCCCCCAGCCAATTTCCTCTCCTCATAGCGGTTCATACATCACGTCAGCAGCCAAGAATCTCAGCAGATTTGTCTGTGTCATCTCTCTCTCTATACCCTATATGCCCTCTCTGTCTCCAGAACTTCTTGTTTGCTCTCTTCTCCCACACTTAACATCCTCCCCAAACTACACACAGGATAGTTCCTCTTTTATACTGTCCAGCACATCAACCAATTCATTCAGAGGACTTATCTACTGTAGCCTTGTATGAGCTGGGGGTTAGGGGCTACGGAAATGGAGGAAGGGAAATCAGGAAACCACACAGCAGCTGTCTATTATCGGCAACATTTGGAATCTACATTGAATCCCCATCTAAACAATCCACATTATAACTGGCTGTGTGGATTCCTAATTTGACAGTAGACTTTCAGGGAAATTGTTACATGTACAGTAGAGAACCAGCTTCAACCTCAGTCTGGGTGGTTCCCTGTAGCAGGACTATAAATAGTCCCCCGGGCTTCCTTTTATTTGTCTGTCCACAAAACCATTAGCAAATTAAAGTTGTAATCTGTATATTGATCTGTGCTCTGTAAAATATGTTCTCTCTCTATTCTCTCTATTCTTTCTCTGTTCTCTTTCTCTTTTTTCTCTCTAGCTCTCTCTCTCTTTACTCTCACTCACCCCCACACACACTCACCTCTCACTCTCTTCCATGCATATATACTGTATCTACAACCAGTCACATCAGAACTTCAGCATTGAAAAAATGCAATACATATTCTTCAAATTGTTTCAATTTCTTACCTTGTCCTTTGAGAATGATACCATTGCATGTTCCATGTGTGCAACATAAATGGTGTAAAGGTGTCTGTCTTTTCAACAAACTAACATTCTGGATCACAACACTGGTACAAGTATAGCTGCCAAGACCTCCGAAAAAAACGGTAGACCTCCACACGTCTGGTTCATCCTTGGGAGCAATTTCCAAACACCTGAAGGTACCACGTTCATCTGTACAAACAATAGTACGCAAGTATAAACACCATGGGACCACTCAGCCGTCATACCGCTCAGGAAGGAGACGCGTTCTGTCTCCTAGAGATGAACGTACTTTGGTGCGAAAAATGCAAATCAATCCCAGAACAACAGCAAAGGACCTTGTGAAGATGCTGGAGGAAACAGGTACAAAAGTATCTATATCCACAGTAAAACGTGTCCTATATCGACATAACCTGAAAGGCCACTCAGCAAGGAAGAAGCCACTGCTCCAAAACCGCCATAAAAAAAGCCAGACTACAGTTTGCAACTTCACAAGGGGACAAAGATCGTACTTTTTGGAGAAATGTCCTCTGGTCTGATGAAACAAAAAATAGAATTGTTTGGCCATAATAACCATCGGTATGTTTGGAGGAAAAAGATTGATCTGAACAACCCAGTGCGCTCTGTAAAACATTTGCTCTCTCTGTAGTCTCGCTCTCTCTCCTCACTCTCTTACATACACATATAAGGCATGTACAACCAGTCACTCCAGAACTTCAGCATTGATAAAATACAATACATATTCTTTAAATAGTTAGAATTTCTTACCTTGTCCTTTGAGACTGACACCATAGCAAGTTCCATGTGTGCAAATCGAATGGTGTAAAATTGTCTGTCTGTTCGACAAATCAACATTCTGGATCACAAAACTGGTACAGTACCTTGCAAAAGTATTCACCCCCCTTGGCGTTTTTCCTATTTTGTTGCATTACGACCTGTAATTTAAATTGATTTTTATTTGGAATTCATGTAATGCACATACACAAAATAGTCCAAATTGGTGAAGTAAAATGAACAAAAATAACTTGTTTCAAGAAATTCTAAAAAAATAAAACCGGAAAAGGGGTGCGTGCATATGTATTCACCCTCTTTGCTATGAAGCCCCTAAATAAGCTCTGGTACAACCAATTACCTTCAGAAGTCACACAATTAGTTAGATTGCACACAGGTGGACTTTATTTAAGTGTCACATGATCTGTCACATGATCTCAATATATATACACCTGTTCTGAAAGGTCCCAGAGTCTGCAACACCACCAAGCAAGCGGCACTATGAAGACCAAGGACCTCTCCAAACAGGTCAGGGACAAAGTTGTGGAGAAGTACAGATCAGGGTTGGGTTATAAAAAAATATCCTAAACTTTGAACATCCCACGGAGCACCATTAAATCCAAATCCGGACCAGGCAAGGAGGGCATTAATCAGAGAGTCAACAAAGAGACCAAAGATAACCCTGAAGAAGCTGCAAAGCTCCACAGCGGAGATTGGAGTATCTGTCCATAGGATCACTGAAATCTGTACACTCCACAGAGCTGGGCTTTACAGAAGAGTAGCCAGAAAAAATACATTGCTTAAGAAGAAAATAAGCAAACACGTTTGGTGTTCACCAACAGGCATGTGGAAGACTCCCCAAACATATAGAAGAAGGTACTCTGGTCAGATGAGACTAAAATGTAGCTTTTTGGCCATCAAGGAAAACGCTATGTCTGGTGCAAATCCAACACCTCTCATCAACCCGAGAACACCATCCACACAGTGAAGCACGGTGGTGGCAACATCATGCTGTGGGGATGTTTTTCATCGGCAGGGATTGGGAAACTGGTTAGAATTGAAGGAATGCTGGATGGCGCTAAATACAGGGAAATTCTTGAGGGAAACCTGTTTCAGTCTTCGACAGATTTGAGACTGGGACAGAGGTTCACCTTCCCTCAGGACAATGACACTAAGCATACTGCTAAAACAACACTCAAATGGTTTAAGGGGAAACATTTAAATGTCTTGGAATGGCCTAGTCAAAGCTCAGACCTCAATCCAATTGAGAATCTGTAGTATGACTTAAAGATTGCTGTACACCAGCGGAACCCATCCAACTTGAAGGAGCTGGAGCAGGTTTGTCTTGAAGAATGGGCAAAAATCCCAGTGGCTAGATGTGCCAAGCTTATAGAGACGTACCCCAAGAGACTTGCAGCGGTAAATGCTGCATAAGGTGACTACAAAATATTGACTTGGGGGGGTGAATAATTATGCACACTCAAGTTCTGTTTTTTGTCTTATTTCTTATTTGTTTCACAATAAAACATATTTTTCATCTTCAAAGTGGTAGGCATGTTTTGCAAATCAAATGATACAAACCCCCCAAAAATCTATTTTAATTCAAGGTTGTAAGGCAACAAAATAGGAAAAATGCCAAAGGGGTGAATACTTTCGCAAGCCACCGTACAAGTATTACTGTATTTAACTATTTAGCAGACTTTGGTGGACACTCATGGTTACCATATGTGGCCTCTACTAAGCACTGTGGCACTCCTCTCTTCCTGTTAATGGTATTAGTTGTTTGGCCGGAAAATCGTGGGCTTGTGTGTGGTAGACTGGGGTCCACAGCAGGGGGCCGTGACAAATGATACTGGAACAATGAGGCACGTGAAAGAATCAGGTGACTGTCTAGCTGACCACCTACCCCACTCAAATACTGATGAGGCCAGCTTCTAAAGAGAGCTACACAGCCTCACTGGGTTGTGAGCAACTCATCAAGCAAATAGACCTCAGAATATGATTTGAGACACAATAGACGGACATCTTTGTGGGCTATACTCGGCCTTGTCTTCGGACGGTAAGTTGGTGGTTGTAGATATCCCTCTAGTGGTGTGGGGGCTGTGCTTTGGCAAAGTGGGTGGGGTTATATCCTGCCTGTTTGGCCCTGTCCGGGGGTATCGTCGGATGGGGCCACAGTGTCTTCTGATCCCTCCTGTCTCAGCCTCCAGTATTTATGCTGCAGTAGTTTATGTGTCGGGGGGCTAGGGTCAGTCTGTTACATCTGGAGTATTCTCTTGTCTTATCCGGTGTCCTGTGTGAATGTAAATATGCTCTCTCTAATTCTCTCTTTCTTTCTTTCTTTCTTGCTTTCTCTCGGAGGACCTGAGCCCTAGGACTACCTGGCATGATGACTCCTTGCTGTCCCCAGTCCACCTGGCCATGCTGTTGCTCCAGTTTCAACTGTTCTGCCTGCGGCTACGGAACCCTGACCTGTTCACCGGACGTGCTTGTTGCACCCTCGACAATTACTATGATTATTATTATTTGACCATGCTGGTCATTTACGAACATTTTAACATCTTGACCATGTTCTGTTATAATATCCACCCGGCACAGCCAGAAGAGGACTGGCCACCCCTCATAGCCTGGTTCCTCTCTAGGTTTCTTCCTAGGTTTTTGGCCTTTCTCAGGAGTTTTTCCTAGGGAGTTTTTCCCAGCCACTGTGCTTCTTTCACATGCATTGCTTGCTGTTTGGGGTTTTAGGCTGGGTTTCTGTACAGCACTTTGAGATTTCAGCTGATGTACGAAGGGCTATATAAATAAATTTGATTTGATTTGATTTAATCTGGTTACAATTAAACAGATTATTGGAATGTGGCTGTTGTCCACATTTTCTAACATTGCTTCTATCTGCATGCATCAGAGACATTTTAATGTATGAGCGGCTCTGCTGAAACTTACAGCAAAAAGCAATCCTGAAATTAGGGAGTAAAAACATATGCTTAAACAAGATTCACGACAGTCAGAGTAATTACGTTTTAATTTGCATAAAGTTTGAAGGTGGTTCACTTGGTTTGTAGGGGCAAGGATGACCTCTGGGGTGAATTTGTCTGCAATCAATAAGCTGCCCTATCCTAGCCTCTGAACCTTTATCTGTTTCCTCTGATCCAACGTGAGTTTGTATCGATCCGTTGAACTGACTGATGGCTTGGGCCTGTCTCTGTGATGGAGACACAGACTAGCATCCCTCACCACCAGGGCGGCTGTGTGCATACAGATCAGTGGCTTCCCACTGAGCTCTGACGTCAATTCAACATCTATTCCACATTGGTTCAACGTAATTTCATTGAAATGACGTGGAAACAACATTGAGTCAACCAGTGTGTGCCCATTAGGTTATGACTCAGATGGGTCAAAGTTCAGTTAGAGTACAGCATTTATGGATTATTAGTCTACTGTACACAACAACACATGACAAAGAGGGAAAGGGAGAGTGAGAAATTGTATTTGTTAGTGACGTTAATCATTATGAAATAGTTCATTGCCAGCATTTGTTTGGATGTTAAATGACGAGAAGGAGTCATTGATGCGAGTAACCAGTCTTGTTCAGCACATTGTAATACATCCGGGTATGTCAAGCACACTGGTAAAAACACTGGTGTTGCAGCAATTAACATTTACCAACAGATGGCATTAACCTGCCATCTTACACCCATAACATCTCCCCTTTTATAAAATAGGAAAGGAGATGTCAATACACTAACAAAGCAAACCTAGTAATAATATCCAACATGAACAGTTTAGGTTTTTTTCAGATAGAAAAAATAAACAACACATGTTGATAGTCTCTTCACTTTGACCATTTCTTCCTTTTTTCAAACCTCTGTCAGCAATGCATAATAGGAAACCTACAGATTAAGTATTTTAGGTGGCTGGGACAGCTACCTGCAGCGTGAAAAGACAGCGGGCTTTTCTGTGAGGACTGTGGGATCACGCACAGGTGTGTCACCTGACTGTCTGAGGGGCTATTGATGGACGAGGGAGCGGGCGTCCTGTGATACCCTGGCTCTTTGACCAGTGCCTCAGGCCCCATGTGACTTGCTGGGGTTCCGTCCTTTGTCACGCGATCCCTATGACCATCAGTGTTCTGAGTAGGTGATGTTATGACGGTACAGCAATACATTCAATTTGACCAAGTAAGAGCGTGGTGCAACTTTCTGCACACTATTTACATAGTCTTTTATTTCACTCTGCATTCCTGGCCAATTCAGTGTGTCACCTGCTTGTCTGTAACAGGCCTCACCTCCAATGTGATTTGAGTGGATACGTGCCAACATCTCAGGGCGCAGGGACCGGGGAATAACGACTCTCTGACCCTTGAATATTTCTCAATTTTGAACACCGGGCTCCTCTTTGACTGGCAAATATTCTCTGGAGGATAGAGCTGTTTATTCCTTGCAGTCGGGCCAGGCCATTGGAATCACAGACCTGGAGGTGCTCGTCCCTGTCTGTGTGCTGTCTAATTTGTACAAGGCGCTGGTCAGTAACATTGACGTACTCAGCCTGGTTGATGTGTTCAACATCCACTTGCTCTGTTTCACTGAGTACAGTTTCTTCAACAACAATTGCTCAAGTGTAGTGCAGTGAATTATCCACAAGAAGGAGTGGTCCACGTTTTTGGTCACTTTAATTTAATTTCCTGTGGGACCTCCCTCATCCAGCAGAGGACGTCATTTCATTCGGTTCCATATCCCTCGACTGCCTCAAATCAACCGAGTGGTGTTGAATCGCCTACATTTAAGTCATCTGTCATCATATTACATGTTTTCTCTGTGACCTGGACACATCTACAGGACAGAGAAGCTATCCTTGCAGATGAAGACAGAGCAGTACACTTCAACTTCAACAATTTCAACTTCAACCTATAATTTAAACATTCTCATTAAAAAAAAATGTGTACAGGTCCCACTCGGCACACCAAATAATTTCAAAGCGGACATTTGGGTAATATACAGTATGTAGTTTATTGAATTTTTTTTGTTGAACCCTTGTTTGAATTGACAAAATAGCTGTTGATGACATCGCAAATGCTATATAGGCCTAAATATTGATGGGACAGTGCATTCAGAAAGTATTCAGACCCCTTGACTTTTTCCACATTTTGTTACGTTACAGCCTTGTTCTAAAATGGATTCAATAAATAAATATCCTCATCAATCGACACACAATACCCCATAATGACAAAGCAAAAATAGGTTTTTAGAATTTTTTGCAAATGTATTAAAAATAAAAAAACATAAATACCTTATTTACAGTAGAATTCAGACCCTTTGCTACAAGACTCGAAATTGAGTTCCTGCATCCTGTTTCGATTGACCATTCTTGACATGTTACTACAACTTGAATGGAGTCCACTTGTGGTAAATCCAATTGATTGAACATGATTTGGAAAGAAACACACCTGTCTATGTAAGGTCCCACAGTTGACAGTGCATGTCAGAGTAAAAACCAAGCCATAAGGTTGAAGGAATTGTCCATAGAGCTCCGAGACAGGATTGTGTGAAATCTGGGGAAGGGTACCAAAACATTTATGCAGCATTGAAGGTCCCCAAGAACACAGTGGCCTCCATCATTCTTAAATGGAAGAAGTTTGGAACCACCTAGACTCTTAATAGAGCTGACCGCCTGGCCAAACTGAGCAATCAGGGGAGAATGGCCTTGGTCAGAGGTGACCAATAACCCGATGGTCACTCTAACAGAGCTCTAGAGTTCCTCTGTGGAGATGGGAGAACGTTCCAGAAGGACAACCATCTCTGCAGCACTCCACCAATCAGGCCTTTATGGTAGAGTAGCCAGACGGTAGCTACTCCTCAATGAATAGCACATGAAATCCTGCTTGGAGTTTGCCAAAAGGCACCTAATGGACTCAAACCATGAAAAACAAGATTCACTGGTCTGATGAAACCAAGATTGAACTCTTTGGCCCGAATGCCAAGCGTCATGTCTGGAGGTTGGAGTCATTAAAACTCGTTTTTCAACCAGTCCACAAATTTCTTGTTAACACACTATAGTTTTGGCAAGACGGCTAGGACATCTACTTTGTGCATGACACAAGTAATTTTTTGAACAATTGTTTACAGACAGATTATTTCACTTCACTGTATCACAATTCCAGTGGGTCGGAAGGTTACATACACTAAGTTGACTGTGCCTTTAAACAGCTTGGAAGGCTACCTGAAACATTTGACCCAAGTTAAACAATTTAAAGGCAATGCTACCAAATACTAATTGAGTGTATGTACACTTCTGACCCACTGGGAATGTGATGAAAGCAATAAAAACAGAACTAAATCATTCTCTCTACTATTATTCTGACATTTCACATTCTTACAATTAAGTGGTGATCCTAACTGACCTAAGACAGGGAATTTTTACAAGGATTAAATTTCAGGAATTGTGAAAAACTGAGTTTAAATGTATTTGGCTAAGGTGAATGTAAACTTCTGATTTCAACTGTATGCGGTTGTAGAGTAGTGGCCTGTGGGCACACACTTTATGTGTTATGAAATATTTTGTGAACGTATTATGTTTTAAAATTGTATAACTGCCTTAATTTTTGCCTTGGCAGCAGTTAAAACTTCTTACATCTAGGCGTTCCGCTAGCGGAACCCCGTTCCGCCAGTGGGACACCTAGCCAACAGCCAATGGGATCGCATGGCGCAGAATACAAAAACTACTAAAATACCACAATTCAATTTTCTCAAACAATCAACTATTTTACACCATTTTAAAGATAAGACTCTCGTTAATCTAACCACATTGTCCAATTTCAAAAAGGCTTTACAGCGAAAGCAAAACATTAGATTATGTTAGGAGAGTACATAGACACAAATAATCACACAGCCATTTTCCAAGTAGGGAAATATGTCACAGAAACCAAAAACACAGCTCAATTATGCACTAACCTTTGACAATCTTCATCAGATGACACTCCTAGGACATTATGTTACACAATACATGTATGTTTTGTTCGATAAAGTTCATATTTATATCCAAAAACAGCCTTTTACATTGGCGCTTGATGTTCAGAAAATGTATTTCCCACCAAAAGCTTCCGGTGAATTTACAAAAATACTCATCATAAACATTGACAAAATACATAACAATTATTTTAAGAATTATAGGTAGACTACTCCTTTATGCAATCGCTGTGTCAGATTTTAAAATAGCTTTACGGAGAAAGCACATTTTTCAATATTCTGAGTACATAGCTCAGCCATCACGGCTAGCTATTCAGACACCCGCCAACTTCGGGGTCACCTAAACTCAGAATTAGTATTAGAAATATTGTATTACCTTTGCTGATCTTTGTCAGAATGCACTCCCAGGACTGCTACTTCCACAACAAATGTTGTTTTTGTTCGAAATAATCCATAGTTATGTCCAAATACCTCCGTTTCGTTCGTGCATTCAGGTCACTATCCAAAGGGTAATGCGCGAGCGCATTTCGAGACCAAAAAAGTAAAAATGTTCCATTACCGTACTTAGAACCATGTCAAACGCTGTTTAAAATCAATTTTTATGGTATTTTTCTCGTAAAAATGCAATAATATTCTTATTATTATTATAATTATAACTGAAGTTTCTAAAACTGTTTGAATGGTGTCTGTGAGTATAACAGAACTCATATGGCAGGCAAAAACCTGAGAAAATTCCAAGCAGGAAGAGGCCGGTCTGAGAACTGTAGTTCTACTTTTGAATCCCTAGAGAAACAGTTTTAGAAACTTCAGAGTGTTTTCTATCCAAATCTACTAATAATATGCATATTCTCATTTCTGGCCAAGAGTAGTAACCAGTTTAAATCGGGTACATTTTTTTCATCCGGCCCTGAAAATACTGCCCCCTATACCACAACAGGTTAATGAGGATCCATAATAAATACAAATACAGAGTGAAAATCTCTTATTGTGGCTTTATTTAGACTGTTCTAGAGTTCTTGGATTTTCTTAGACATCTCACTCAGTAGTCACTGTTCTCTATGGTCTTAAAGACTGTGCCTCCTTTGACAGCTGTAAAAGTAGGTGATAGATCAGGTTGAGATATGAGGGTGACATTTTCCCTAATCTTCTGCGGTGTAAACCCATTTGGGGCAGACCTCAGCAGCAGAGAAAGGCTGACTAAGACGCTGACAGAATAGTTTCCATTGTCTTGTTGCTGTTGTTCCAGGTGTTTCTGTGGAACATGCACTTCAGCTTGGCAAGTTTAATCTCATACAGACAGTTTATCACGCCAACACCCTACTTGGAATTGACTGGACTGGCTGACAAGCGACCGTGGTGGCGATGGTGGTTGTAGTTGAAGGGCCAAAGGAGAATGGATTAGGTTTTTATTATTAAGGTTATTAAGCTCATTATTAAGCTCATAACATTGTATTTTGACCTGAAATAATTTCACGCCAGTTGTCAAATTGGTGCTTTTATATTATTTCAATAATTTTGATGATTAGTCAATACAATTTGCCTTGATTTATTGCAGAAGAGGTATATGCATTCTACTGTATAATACATAATATACTGTGTAGTAAATGTTCTGTAACTTCCTCTGTGACATATAATGATAGTATTACATCTAAAATGGCCTCCAGGCTGAAATTAGTCTTAATCACTGCTTGTATTATGTTATTCCAATGCTAGATACTATACGCGATTTCCTTAAATGGACACTGTTACAATGCACTTAGCACCACCCCTTCAGTCACAGTCTACTCTAGTACATCATAGTGTTTGAAGTTGCTAATTGGCCTCCTGCTTGCTGTTTATACTTCATACTGTATTTCAGATCTTCATTGGTTGGTTGTTTTTTCCTCATTTGGCACTTTGATGATGTGATATACAACACACTTGAATTGAGTGTATAATGCAGACAACAAACTGTGAATACTTAAAAAAATTCTATAACATAAAACCATTAAAACACTCCATAGAGTACCTACCTATACGTGTCTTTCCTCACTGGTGAATTGTCTTTGCATAGTTGCCTTATTGCTCACTGGGTGTACCCAGCTGTAATCCCAGTAGGCTTTGCTTGTGTACTGAAATTTACAACGCTCCATCTCTCTCTCGCTTTCTTTATCAGTTCTCACTGTGATGCATGCAGGGATTCACTCTAGTTGAGAGTTTGAGCAAGGAAGCAGGCCACAGTCCAACAATACCAGAAGTTCAGAGACTTTGGTATTGCTGTTGAACCTTTCCTCCATTTTAACTAAGGTCTTGAACTGGGTGATGATTGGTTGTCTATATTTTAAATGGTTCTTCAATAATACTTTAGTTAAGTGTCAGTAGAAAGGTGTCCATTTAGTCAAAAGTAATTCTATAGACCATAGACTTTATTATGTCCAATGTAAATTAAACATCCTCTTGACCATGACCTTATGGTCTTTTCTCAGATGTAATACTGGTATGTGTTATGCACTGAATAATAACAATACCAGCAAAAATGGTCAGCCAGCTATAGAAGATCGTAGCAGAGAAGAAGAACGTGATAGAGACTGTAATGGAAGTGTTTGAACAGGGAGCTGAGGTGGTGGCCAGTATCGCAGGTGACCTCTTCCTTGTTTCGCCATCGCTGCTCCCGTAATGAAATTGCCCCTGGACAATGTGGAGAGCAAGGAAGCTGGGTTCATGAAGGAGCAGTTCCAGAACGTTTGTGAATGCCTGGAGGTGGTTTCAGAGGAGATGCAACGGATTAACGAGGGGATCAAGTAGAGCGGAGTGGACGCTGCCTAATTTTCTGTAGAGGAGAACATCTCCAACCAGTTCCGCAAGTACATGGACATCCTCAATGCCAAACACAAGTTTTGTGAGGTGAAGAAGAAGCTATTCATGAAGAGGTGAAGAAGAAGCTTTTCATGGAGCATTTTGTCAAAACAGGTGGTGACAAAAACCTAATTAACCTCTGCAGTGCCGTGACGTGAGACAACTTTTCTGGAGAGTCAGTGTTGGAGATCGCTCTTAACTATGAGGAGAAAAGTCAACGCGCAATATAAGACTTATGTGCCAGGTTGAATCCAATATTTTACATAGGCTTCATCGCTCTGATGGACAACACCGCTCTAAAGGACTGTGGTGATGAAGAGATGCTTCTTCAAGACTGGGGCAAAAAGATGAAGGATACACAGGTGATAATGAATGCTGTCATCGAGGACTGCATCAATAGCGTCTCCAAGCAGGCTGAACTGGATTCCTGGAGGTTGGTTATGGACCACTCTGACCTGAACAACCAGCAGCTGGCTGACACCATTTTGGAGAAGCTGAAGAAAAAGTATGACTGGGTGCGCTTGTCTGTCTGTATATTCAGCTCCCCTTCGGGCCTGTTCTCCAACAAAAAAGACATCCAGTGCCCCACAGGAAAAAATCACTTTCAGGTGGCAGTGTCAGACGAGAAGCTGAACGTCATGGTGTCCTACAATGCCTCGCCCGAGCCTCTGAACAAGGCCCACATCCAGTAGCTGATCCAGGGTCAGAAGAATCTCACCGTAGTGGGTACAGCTGAGCTCCTGTTTCAGCAGTTGCCAGGTCCATGTGCAGTCCACATGGTCAAGACTTGCAAAGACCTGGCCTGTGCCTGGAACTTTGCCAAAGAGCTACACTACTGGGAGGAGCACAATACGTTTTATGTTTGCATTCACTACAATTTAAATTTTCTTACTTAAAAATTCATGAATAATTAGCCATAGCTCCCGGGGTTATATTCAGTCCAATTTGATCTTTGCACTAAGGCTGACATTGCCAAGTACTTTCTCTCTTTCTCAGTTGAGTTCTGATCCCCAGCTATACTAATGAAGAGGAACATAGGCATAACACTTATAATAATGCAAGATACTTACCAACAACTGTTTTACCTGTTAATCTATTCTTTGTAAAAAAAAAATATGTATCCCCCCTACTAAAATAGTGTAACTAAAATGATTTGTTTGTAGAAATACTGTACATTTTCAGATAAACCACACATTTGAATTTGTATTTATTATGGATCTCCATTAGCTGCTGCCACTCTTCCTGGGGACCAGCAAAATTAAGGCAGTTTATGCATTTTTAAAAACATTACAATAAACACAACACATTGTGTACCCAACTCCACCACTACCACATATCTACAGTACAATACAAAATTCACGTGTACGTGTGTTTATAGTGCATTTGTTATCGTGTGTGTGTGCATGCTGGTGTCTGATGGCTCCAGAGGGGATGGCTGCCAATTTACTGGTTTTATCCCTCCAGAGCTTTCATTAGGCACACCTGTCCCCAATTCCCACTGATTAGTACTTGTATAAGTGTGCCCTTTGGTTTCCATTAGGCTGTCCACTATTGTTTCTATGTCCGTTGGTCGTGTGAGTACCTGTGCTGCGTGTTTTGGCTTTCGTGCCGCTTGTGGATTGCACAGATGATTACGGGTCTCGTCCAGTGTGTTAATCATTGTGCGCTTGTGTTATTTATTTGAGGTACTCCTCGCTCTTTTGTTTGGGTTTCTAACCTGTGTTTTGTATAGTGTTTGTTTGGTCTTCCTCCCTGTGCACGCCGTAATTTGGGTATAAATAAAAACCCTATTACGCATTCCTTCGCTTGTCTCCCGTATCATTCATACCAATGTGACACACGGGGCAGGGTCCTATGCATATTTGTAAACAACAGCTGGTGAACGATATCTAAGGAAGTCTCGAGGTTTTGCTCGCCTGATGTAGAGTATCTCATGATAAGTTGTAGACCACACTATCTACCTAGAGAGTTTTCATCTGTATTTTTCGTAGCTGTCTACATACCCCCACAGACCGATGCTGGCACTAAAACCACACTCAAAGAGCTGTATACCGCAATAAGCAAACAGAAGCACCAGTGACTCGGTCTATAAAAAAGTGGTCAGATGAAGCAGAGACTAAACTACAGGACTGTTTTGCTAGCACAGACTGGAATATGTTCCGGGATTCTTCCGATGGCATTGAGGAGTACACCACATCAGTCACTGGCTTCATCAATAAGTGCCTCGATGACGTCATCTCCACAGTGACACTACGTACCTTCCCCAACCAGAAGCCATAGATTACAGGCAACATTCGCACTAAACTAAAGGGTAGAGCTGCCGCTTTCAAGGAGCGGGACTCTAACCTGGAAGCTTATAAGAAATCCTGCTATGCCCTACAACGAACCATCAAACAGGCAAAGCGTTAATACAGGACTAAGATCGAATCGTACTACACTGGCTCCGACGCACGTCGGATGTGGCAGGGCTTGCAAACTATTACAGACTACAAAGGGAAGCACAGCCGAGAGCTGCCCAGTGACACGAGTTTACCAGACGAGCTAAATAACTTCTATGCCCGCTTCGAGACAAGTAACACTGCACAGTCCGGGCGACTGTGCATGTTCCGGGCGACTGTGTGATCACGCTTTCCGCTGCCTGACGTGAGTAAGACTTTTAAACAGGTCAACATTCACAAGGCTGCAGGGCCAGATGAATTACCAGGACGTGTACTCCAAGCATTCGCTGACCAACTGGCAGGTGTCTTCACTGACATTTTTAACCTCTCCCTGTCTGAGTCTGTAATACCAACATGTTTAAAGCAGACCACCATAGTCCCTGTGCCCAGCAACACTAAGGAAACCTGCCAAAATGACTACCGACCCGTAGCACTGATGTCTGTAGCCATGAAATGCTTTGAAAGGCTGGTCATGGCTCACATCAACACCATTATCCCAGAAACCCTAGACCCACTTCAATTTGCATACTGCCCCAACAGATCCACAGATGATGCAATCTATAGCTCAGCCCTCAAAGCTCATCACTAAGCTAAGGATCCTGGGACTAAACACCTCTGGGTCCTGGACTTCCTGACGGGCCACCCCAGGTGGTAAGGGTAGGTATCAACACATCTGCCACGCCGATCCTCAACACGGGGGCCCCTCAGGGGTGCGTGCTCAGTCCACTCCTGTATTCCCTGTTCACTCATGACTGCATGGCCAGGCACAACTCCAACACCATCATTAAGTTTGCTGATTACACAACAGAGGTAGGCCTGATCACCGACATCGATGAGACAGCCTATAGGGAGGATGTCAGAGACCTGACCATGTGGTGCAAGGATAACAACCTCACCATCAACGTGAGCAAGACAAAGGTAATTATTGTGGACTACAGGTAAAGGAGGACTGAGCACCAAGATTTTATAGCTGCACCGTCGAGAGCCGCCTGACGGGTTGCATTACTGCCTGGTATGGCAACTGCTCGGCCTCCGACCGCGAGGCACTACAGAGTGTAGTGCATATGGCCCAGTACATCACTGGGGCCAAGCTTCCTGCATCCAGGACCTCTATACCAGGTGATGTCAGAGGAGGGCCCTACAAATCATCAAGGACTCCAGCCACACTAGTCATAGACTGATCTCACTGCTACCGCAGGACAAGCGGTACCGGAGCGCCATGTCTAGGTCCAAGAGGCTTCTAAACAGCTTCTACCCACAAGCCATAAGACTCCAGAACATCTAATCAAATGGCTAAGCAGCCTATTTGCATTGCCCTTCCCATGTCTTCTACGCTTCTGCTACTCTCTGTTAATATCTATGCATAGTCACTTTAATAACTCTACCGACCTATACATATTACCTCAACTATCTCGACACCAGTGCCCCTGCACATTGACTCTGTGCCGGTACCTCCTGTATATTTTAGGTATTTTCTTAAAACTACATTGTTGGTTAAGGGCTTGTAAGCATTTCACTGTAAGGTCTACACCTGTTGTATTCGACGCATTTAACAAATACAATTTGATTTGATCTGATGTTTGTGTTGCTTCACAGTCCTAGCTGTTCCAGAAGGTGTATTTTTTTATTTTTTTTTAAAACAAATTTTACTGCTTGCATCAGTTACTTGATGTGGAATAGAGTTCCATGTAGTGATGGCGCTATGTAGTACTGTGCGCCTCCTATAGTCTGTTCTGGACTTGGGGACTGTGAAGAGACCTCTATTGGCATGTCTTGTGGGGTATGCATGTGTGTCCGACCTGTGCGCCAGTAGTTCAAACAGACAGATCGGAGCATTCAACATGTCAATACCTCTCATAAATACAAGTAGTGATGAAGTTAATCTCTCCTCCACTTTGAGCAAGGAGAGATTGACATGCATATTATTAATATTAGCTTTCTGTGTACATCCAAGGGCCAGCCATGCTGCCATGTTCTGAGCCAATTGCAAAGTCCTTTTTTGTAGCACCTGAACACACGATTGAACAGTAGTCCAGGAGCGACAGAACTAGGGCCTGCCTTGTTGATAGTGCTGTTAAGAAGATAGAACAGCGCCTTATTATGGACATACAGTGCCAGTCAAAAGTTTGGACACACCTACTCATTCCAGGGTATTTCTTAATTTTTACTATTGTTTAAAACTTCTTTGGGCTAGGGGGCACTGTTTTCACGTTCGGATGAAAAGTGTGCCCAAAGTAAACTGCCTGCTACTCATGCCCAGGAGCTAGGATATGCATGTAGATTTGGATAGAAAACACTCTAAAGTTTCTAAAACTGTTAAAATGATGTCTGTGAGTATAACAGAACTGATTTGGCAGGCAAAACCCCGAGGACAAACCATTCAGGATTTCTTTTTTTGAGGTCACTGTCTTTTCAATTGGTTTTCTATGGGGAACTAGATTTATAAGGGACCTGGTTGCAGTTCATATGGCTTCCACTAGATGTCAACAGTCTTTAGAGATTAGTTGATGTTTTTCTTTAGATAAATGAAGAAGTACGGCGATTCAGAACGAGGCTCCAGCCTGCTGTACTCTTTTGTTTGGTGTGCGCAACCTGAAAGCTCGCTCCACTTTGCTTTCATTTTTTATTGAACACAGTTTATCCCGTCTTGAATTTCATTGATTATTTACGTAAAAAAATACCTAAAGTTGTATTTGGAAAGTTGTTTGAAAAGTTTGGACAAAGATTACAGGTAACTTATTAGATATTTTTGTAGTCATGTTGCGCAAGTTGGAACCAGTGTTTTTCTGGATCAAACGCGCAAAATAAATTGACATTTTGGATATATAACGACGGAATTAATCGAACAAAAGGACCATTTGTGATGTTTATGGGACATATTGGAGTGCCAACAGAAGAAGCTCGTCAAAGGTAAGGCATGAATTATATCGTTATTTCTGAGTTTTGTGTCACGCCTGGCGGGTTGAATTATGATTGTCTGTGTTTGTTTGATGGGGTGCTATCCTCAGATAATAGCATGGTTTGCTTTCGCCGTAAAGCCTTTTTGAAATCTGACATGATGGCTGGATTAACCACAAGTGTAGCTTTAATTTGGTGTACTGCATGTGTGATTTCAGGAAAGTTTAATATTTATAGTAATTTAATTTGAATTTGGCGCTCTGCCATTTCACTGGAGGTTGTCAAATCGATCCCGCTAAAGGGATTGGCACGGTAAGGGATCACTAACAGGTTAACACTTTGTTGGTTACTATATGATTCCATATGTGTATTTCATAGTTTTGATGTCTTCACTATTCTTTTACAATGTAGAAAATAGTCAATATAAAGAAACACCCTTGAATGAGTAGGTGTGTCCAAACTTTTGACTGGTACTGTACTTCTCCCCATTTTAGCTACTGTTGTATCAATATGTTTTGAACATGACAGTTTGCAATCCAGGGTCACTCCAAGCAGTTTAGTCACCTCAACTTGCTCAATTTCCACATTATATTTTACAAGATTTAGTTGAGGTTTAGGGTTTAGTGAATGGACTAACTTATTCCTTGCCACTCACTCTGAAACTAACTGCAACTCTTTGTTAAGTGTTGCAGTAATTTCAGTCACTGTAGTAGCTGACATGTATAGTGTTGAGTCATCCGCATACATAGACAGTGGCATGTCATTAGTATAGATTGAAAAAGTAATTGGCCTAGACAGTTGCCCTGGGGAATTCCTGATTCTGTTAAGATTACGTTGGAGAGGCTTCCATTAAAGAATACCCTTTGCGTTCTGTTAGACAGGTAACTCTTTATCCACAATATAGCAGGGGGTGTAAAGCCATAACACATATGTTTTTCCAGCAGCAGACTATGATCGGTAATATCAAAAGACGCATTGAAGTCTAACAAAACAGCCCCCACAATCTTTTTATCATCAATTTCTCTCAGCCAATCATCAGTCATTTGTGTAAGTGCTGTGCTTGTTGAATGTCCTTTCCTATAAGCGTGCTGAAAGATTGTTGTCAATTTGTCTACTGTAAAATAGCATTGTATCTGGTCAAATACAATTTTATCCAAAAGTTTACTAAGGGTTGGCAGCAGGCTGATTGGTCAGCTATTTGAGCCAGTAAAGGGGGCTTTACTATTCTTACGTAGCGGAATGACTTTTGCTTCCCTCCAAGACTGGGGGCACACACTTTCTAGTAGGCTTAAATATAACATATGGCAAATAGGAGTTTGCAATATTGTCCGCTAGTAATTTTCCATCCAAGTTGTCAGACCCCGGTGGCTTGTCATTGTTGATAGACAACAATACTTTTTTCACCTCTTCCACACTCACTTTACAGAATTCAAAACAATAATTTGTCTTTCATAATTTTATCAGATATACTTGAATGTGTAGTGTCAGCGTTTGTTGCTGGCATGTCATGCCTAAGTTTGCTAATCTTGCCAATGAAAAAATCATTCAAGTAGTTGGCAATATCAGTTGGTTTTGTGATGAGATTGCTTATTTTTCCCAAAATGTAATTTAAGATGCTACAAAGCTTTTTTACAATCATTCTTAATGGCATTTATCTTTGTTTCATAGTATAGTTTCTTCTTCTTTTTATTTAGTCACATGATCTGGGCCTTCCCTGTAGCTCAGTTGGTAGAGCATGGTGTTTGCAACGCCAGGGTTGTGGGTTCGATTCCCACGGGGGGCCAGCACAGAAACAAAAAAAATGTATTGAATTGTATGAAATGTATGCATTCACTACTGTAAGTCGCTCTGGATAAGAGCGTCTGCTAAATGACTAAAATGTAAATGATCTCTCAATTTGCAATAACGCTTGCCAATCGCTTGTGCAGCCTGACTTTGCCATTCCTTTTGCCTCATCCCTCTCAACCATACAATTTTTCAATTCCTCATCAATCCAAATTTAACTGTTTTTACAGTCATTTTCTTAATAGGTGCATGCTTATTAGTAACTGGAATAAGCAATTCCATAAATGTGTAGTGTCTGTTTTCTCCTCATTACACACCACGGACCAACAAATATTCTTTACATCATCAACATAGGAATAATTACAAAACTTATTGTATGACATCTTATACACTACATTAGGCCCAGCCTTTGGAACTTTGGTTTTCCTAGATATGTCTACTACAGTGAGGGAAAAAAGTATTCGATCCCCTGCTAATTTTGTACGTTTGCCCACTGACAAAGAAATGATCAGTCTATAATTTTAATGGTAGGTTTACTTGAACAGTGAGAGACAGAATAATAACAAAAAAATCCAGAAAAACGCATGTCAAAAATGTTATAAATTGATTTGCATTTTAATGAGGGAAATAAGTATTTGACCCCCTTTCAATCAGAAAGATTTCTGGCTCCCAGGTGTCTTTTATACAGGTAACGAGCTGAGATTAGGAGCACACTCTTAAAGGGAGTGCTCCTAATCTCAGTTTGTTACCTGTATAAAAGACACCTGTCCACAGAAGCAATCAATCAATCAGATTCCAAACTCTCCACCATGGCCAAGACCAAAGAGCTCTCCAAGGATGTCAGGGACAAGATTGTAGACCTACACAAGGCTGGAATGGGCTACAAGACCATCGCCAAGCAGCTTGGTGAGAAGGTGACAACAATTGGTGCGATTATTCACTTATGGACGAAACACAAAAGAACTGTCAATCTCCCTCGGCCTGAGGCTCCATGCAAGATCTCACCTCGTGGAGTTGCAATGGTCATGAGAACGGTGAGGAATCAGCCCAGAACTACACGGGAGGATCTTGTCAATGATCTCAAGGCAGCTGGGACCATAATAACCAAGAAAACAATTGGTAACACACTACGCCGTGAAAGACTGAAATCCTGCAGCGCCTGCAAGGTCCCCCTGCTCAAGAAAGCACATATACATGCCCGTCTGAAGTTTGCCAATGAACATTTGAATGATTTGGAGGACACCTGGGTGAAAGTGTTGTGGTCAGATGAGACCAAAATGGAGCTCTTTGGCATCAACTCAACCCGCCGTGTTTGGAGGAGGAGGAATGCTTTCTATGACCCGAAGAACACCATCCCCACCGTCAAACATGGAGGTGGAAACATTATTCTTTGGGGGTATTTTTCTGCTAAGGGGACAGGACAACTTCACCGCATCAAAGGGACGATGGACGGGGCCATGTACCGTCAAATCTTGGGTGAGAACCTCCTTCCCTCAGCCAGGGCATTGAAAATGGGTCGTGGATGGGTATTCCAGCATGACAATGACCCAAAACACACGGCCAAGGCAACAAAGGAGTGGCTCAAGAAGAAGCACATTAAGGTCCTGGAGTGGCCTAGCCAGTCTCCAGACCTTAATCCCATAGAAAATCTGTGGAGGGAGCTAAAGGTTCGAGTTGCCAAACGTCAGCCTCAAAACCTTAATGACTTGGAGAAGATCTGCAAAGAGGAATGGGACAAAATCCCTCCTGAGATGTGTGCAAACCTGGTGGCCAACTACAAGAAACGTCTGACCTCTGTGATTGCCAACAAGGGTTTTGCCACCAAGTACTAAGTCATGTTTTGCAGAGGGGTCAAATACTTATTTCCCTCATTAAAATGCAAATCATTTTATGTTGTTATTCTGTCTCTCACTGTTCAAATACACCTACCATTAAAATTATAGACTGATCATTTCTTTGTCAGTGGGCATACGTACAAAATCAGCAGCGGATCAAATACTTTTTTCCCTCACTGTACATTGTGATCACTACATCCAATGGATCTTGATACTACTTTCAAGCAAATTTCTTTAGCATTAGCAAAGATGTGATCAATACATGTTGATGATTTCATTCCTGTGCTGTTTGTAACTACCCTGGTAGGTTGACTGATAACCTGAACCAGGTTGCAGGCACTGGTTACAGTTTGAAGTTTTTTCTTGAGTGGGCAGCTTGATGAAAGCCAGTCAATATTGAAATCACCCAGAAAATATACCTCATAATAACTGATAGTCATGGTCTATGCCTCTGAGAATATAAATTAAACTTTGGGTCTTGATGCAAATTCTATATTGACCAAATCACATACTTTTTATGAAGTGTGTAAATATAACTGCCTAATGTTTGTATTGTCTGTAAAACAAAATCAGTCAATATTTTGCATAACTAGAATTGCATTTTTCCTCCTTTTAACAGTTTTGGAAACTTTAGAGTGTTTTCTATCCAAATCTACCAATTATATGCATATCCTAGCTTCTGGGCCTGAGTAACAGGCAGTTTACTTTGAGCACGCTTTTCATCCGGATGTCAAAATACTGCCCCTTACCCAAGAGAGGTTAAACCATGTCTATATTACTTTGTCAACATAGGCGTATATGAGCCTTAAACAACACAAATTATAATATAAGGCACTATCATCACTTCATTATTATTATTTTGTTCTAGTATCTCTGTCAATATGCCTTACTCTTATCACACAAATTACTGTATCAAATAAAAACAAAGATGGATATTACTATGCTAAAATAAATTATCTTGATTTATTTGGTTTGCTGTTTGTCTTTGGTCACCACAGTATAGTATGTTTGAGGAAAGGGCTGACACTGCACTAGAGGATTGTCACGGCTGTCGTAGGAATTAGACCAAGGCGCAGCGGGTTGCATGCTCATCATTATTATTTATTAAAGAGAACACAAAAAAAAAAAAAAAAAACACGACAGTAACAGTTTTGCAGGCTATACACAAAGCAATGCAAAAACAACTACCCACAATCAGACAGGTGAAAACAAGCTCCCTAAATATGATTCTCAATCAGGAACAACGATGTACAGCTGTTCCTGATTGAGAGCCACACCAGGCCAACAAAGAAATACACAAACTAGAAAACCTAGAACACATATACGAAAAACCCCGGAACACATAAATACAATACCCCTCTACATACACATAACCAATAATCCCCAAAAACACTCTACACAAAATATCCCTCTTATCTAAACATATACACAAAATCATGAAAACAAATACCCTCTGCCACATCCTGACCAGGCTACAATAACAAATAGACCCCTATACTGGTCAGAACGTGACATTTACCCCCCCCCCTCCAAAAGGTGCACCTCAACAAAAAAAAACGAAATAAACCCCTAACTAAAGGGAGGGAAGGGAGGGTGGCCGTCAACGACGGCTCCTGTGCTACACCCCCCCTCCCCAAACCTCTTACAGTGGAGGTGGCTTAGGCTCGGGCCTAAGACCACCGCCTGACCAGTCCACTCCTCCCAAATACCTAGGCCTGACACGTGTCACTATAGACCCTGGACTGTCTTCTCGGAGCTCCGGACTATAGGGCGATTCTAGGAGCAACGGACTGTAGGGCGACTCACTTGGTTCCGGACTGCAGGGGGACTCACTCGGCTCCGGACTGCAGGCGGACTCACTCGGCAGGCCAACAAAAGCAAGCAGGCCAACAAACCTGATTCAGTTACACCAGCTCTGTCAGGAGGAATGGGCCAAAATTCACCCAACTTATTGTGGGAAGCTTGTGGAAGGCTATCCAAAACATTTGACCCAAGTCAAACAATTTAAAAGCAATGCTACCAAATAATAATTGAGTGTGTGTAAACTTCTGACCTACTGGGAATGTGATGAAAGAAATAAAAGCTGAAATAAATTATTCTCTACTATTCTTATTCTGACATTTCACATTCTTAAATAAAGTGGTGATCCTAACTGACCTAAGACAGGGAATTTTTACTAGGATTAAATGTCAGGAATTGTGAAAAACTGAGTTTAAATGTATTTGGCTAAGGTGTATGTAAACTTCCGACTTTAACTGTATATATCTTCCACCCTGGTCATAGGCTTAAGCCATGTCAAAATACATAGAATTACATTAAATGAGCTTTAAAACAGTAATTTGTTCCTGGGGAGAACCCCCAGATCACCCGTCTATGGGTTGTGCGAGGGGGAAATGAAATTCATATAGCAAGTCTAACTTCAAGCTTTCTTCAAAAGTTGGCACCCTTGGGCGAGTGATAAGATCTTGAGAGCCTGAACAGACAGGACAATAATTGAGCCTGGTTTAACCTTTAGTGCACTAGAGATAAGGAACCAATAACAAATCTCTCTTTTGTGTGGTGTATGAAGAGGTTACTTGACAAATTACCAGTGAATAGTACTTTTCAACTTGAACCATTTTGCACCCACGGTGTGAATACTTTTGTAAATTAATATTTGTGTATTTAATTTTGAATAAGTTAGCAAACATTTCTAAAAACATATTTCCACTTTGTCATTATGGGATGGGTGAGGTATTTTTTTTTAATCCATTTTGAATTCAGTCTGTAACACTACAAAATGTGAAATGAGTAAAGCAGTATGAATACTTTCTGAAGCTACTGTCTTGTAATACTGATAGATTAATATAATGTGCCACTTGAGTATCTCTGGTAATTTAACCTATTTCTTATGTTATTTTTGCATAGTTTGATATTGCCTATAGGGCTCAAAATTGCTGGGACCATGGCAGGCAAGTTAAGTCCCATACGCCTAAAATAACATTGCAGGACGAGCGGATGGGTTCGGGATCAGATCTTGCAGTAACGGGTGGGGCAAAGCCATTGGCTGCCGACGGTTGTGGTATGAAAAGCTGTGGGTATGTGAGGTGGAAATCAGTCCTGCATAGACCTGAGTGTTTGTATGTATCGTGGTTTTGTTCACATTCAGTCCTTAACATTGTGTCGGCATTCTAATCCAATCTGCTTTTTAGTATTTTTGTTTAGCATGAATAACTAGGCTCCTACGTTTAGCATTTAGTTTGCTTTATCACTGTGTGCAGGGCTGCATTCACATAGGGTAATCAACCTATTACAAACAGCCTATATATTTTGTAGGCTACTGATGGGTTCTGACTCCTAAACTTGAAATATTGAGTGCCATAGTGTGGTTTTTTCACGCCCTGACCATAGAGAGCCCTCGGGGTTCTCTATGGTGTTTTAGGTCAGAGTGTGACCAGGGGGGTTTCTAGGGATTATATTTCTATGTTGGTGTATGTGTATGGTTCTCAATTAGAGACAGCTGATAATCGTTACCTCTAATTGGGGATCATACTTAGTGTGTCCTTTTTCCCACCTGCGATGTGGGATATTGTTTTAGGATTAGTGCTTATGTGCGCTACGTACTTCATGATCGTTATACCTTTGTTGTTTTTTTGAAGTTTCACTATCATAAAAATGTGGAACTCTACTCACGCTGCACCTTGGTCCAATTATTTATACGACGGTCGTGACAGGTTTCTACACCAGAAGTTAATGGTTATCTGTAGGAGGAATGTATATGGTGGGGGCAATTAAGCTTGCAATGTATTGAGTAAAGGAAAGACAATCACATGGTTGCAGGGACTGATAAGGGTGGAGAGATGTGGTTTACTGAAGAATGGAGGTCAGGCCTGGTCACATTAAGGGAGAAGGAACCGTTTATGGCCAGCATCACTTAACTTCCTGCCTAAAAATAAAGATGTCATGTTTAGAGGGAAGGAGGATGCTTCACCCAAAATATACTACCACTGGTGGAAACATGTATTTGCCTTATGCAACTGTATGACCCAGTGGGTGAATAAGCTTGGTTTGAGCTTTACTAATCGTCTGTGAGTTTCATTAGAACCTAACACTCCTGTAGCTGCAACCAAACTTATTCTGAGTGATGCCAACTTCCATGGAACATTTTTTGTTAATGTTCTACTGGAATGGGGTCTGGTGATGCCGATTTCCATGGAAATGTTTCATTAATGTTCTACTGGAATTGGGTCTGGTGATGCCAACTTCCATGGAAATGTTTCATTTATGTTCTACTGGAATGGGGAGTGCAATGACAAAGTACAATAAATCAAGTTGATTGGGTTACGTGGAAAGGCTAATCTTCAGTCTTTTGATTGGCTCACAATCCCACAGCTGCAGTGTAAAACAAACAGAAGCTACAACCAAATGTATTCTGAGTGATGCCAACTTCCATGTAAATCTTTCATTATTGTTCTACTGATTAATACAAATACTGAGCTAAATTGTATGAAAAAAAGGACAATTACATTATTTTATACTAATACAATTGCTCAGAGAAATACTTTTTGTTTATCAAGTAATACGATTTTTCTTTCTCAAAAAGATGAGGGTCAAAATAATTGGCACCCCTGATTTCAATACCTTTCAATTCCTCACCTTGCAAAGATAACGGCACTGAGCCTTTTTATAAAATGTTTTATGGTATTAAAGAGCACATTGGTAGGGATTTTATGCTTGGGGTTATTGTCTTGCTGGAAAATCCACTTGCGGCTGTCACGACACTGACGAATGGTGGCGCCCCTCCTCGGCCGGGCGGAGCTCGGCGGTCGTCGTCGCCGGCCTACTAGCTGCCATCGATCCTTTTTTGTTTCACTTTCTGTTGGTTAGGTCTAGGTAGGCACGCACCTGTTTTGGGTTAGTTATTAGTAGGGGGGGTTATTTAGTTTAGCGTAGGATGTCTGTGTTTGTGCGTGATTATGTTTCTTGTCCGTTTTGTGTGCTTGAGGAACGTGTGCTGGTTTTCCTCTGCCTGTGGTTGGTTTCTTTGTGTTCACCACCGCAGAAGTATTTAAGGGCTGCGTCCCTATTTTTTGGCGACCATATCTATTTTCTGGAATAAAGAAGTGTGGTCAAGAATTCTCTGTTTCCTGCACCTGACTCTACCTCTCCTGCTTTCTTGAGCCAGCCCGTGACAGAAATCACGCACCAAACTTGATGGAGTCAGCAGGAGCTTCAGCGTCAACCCTGTCCATGGAGGAAAGAGTAGCCCAACACTCCACCCTGCTCCACCGTCTGGGGACCGCCATGGATCAGGTGTTGGCGCGCATGGAGAGCTGGGACCGAAGCGCTCTCGGCCCCCTGAACGTGGCAGGTCAACAGCCTGCGCCCCCACCAGCACCCACAGCACCCAGTACCAGTGGGGTGAAACTCGCTCCCCCCAGGGAGTACGATGGGACGGCCGCTGGGTGTAAGGGCTTCTTACTCCAGTTGGAGTTATACCTGGCGACCGTTCGTCCCTCTCCCTCGGGGGAGGAGATCGTCAGTCTCCTCGTCTCCTGTCTCACGGGTAAGGCCCTGGAATGGGCAAACGCCGTGTGGGACAGTCCGGACTCAGCCAGGGACAACTACCCAGAGTTCACCCGCTGCTTTCGGGCAGTGTTCGATCATCCCCCGGAGGGGAGAGCGGCGGGTGAGCGGCTGTTTCACCTGAGGCAGGAGACGAGGAGCGCGCAGAATTTTGCTCTCGAGTTCCGGACCCTGGCCGCGGGAGCAGGGTGGAATGAGAGGGCCCTTATAGATCACTACCGTTGTAGTTTGAGGGAGGACGTCCGCCGGGAATTAGCCTGTCGGGACACGACCATCACCCTGGACCAACTGGTGGACCTGTCCATCCGACTGGACAATCTGCTGGCCGCCCGCGGATGTCCGACCCGGGCCCTGCTCATTCCACCCTCCAGCCCTCCTGCTCCCACGCCTATGGAGATAGGGGGGGCAGCAGCCAGGAAGACTGGAGGGGGAGTTCGCTCCTGCACCTCATGTGGTCGCAGAGGGCACACTGTGGACCGGTGCTGGAGAGACTCACCTGGGAGTCCAGAAGGCAGGCAGAGCGCTCCTTTGACACCTCAGGTGAGTCAGCACCAGCCTCACCCAGAGCCCCCTGTCCGTCACATGTATGTGTCAGTGTCTTTTCCTTGTTTCTCCCCTCACTCCCGGTTTAAGGCGCTAGTTGATTCAGGCGCGGCTGGGAGTTTTATGGACCGTGGGGTCGCGGCTAAGTTAGGGATTCCCCTGGTCCAGTTGGACCAACCCTTCCCCATGCACGCCCTAGACAGTCGACCACTAGGGTTAGGGCTGGTCAGGGAGGTCACTGTGCCACTGGTCATGGTAATGCGGGGGGGGATCATGAGGAGCGTATTAGTCTTTTCCTCATTGATTCCCCAGCGTTTCCAGTGGTTCTAGGGATTCCCTGGCTAGCCACTCACAACCCTAAGATTTCGTGGGGACAGAGGGCTCTTAAGGGGTGGTCAAATGAGTGCTCGGGCAGGTGCATAGGAGTTTCCATCGGTGCGACTATGGTGGAGAGTCCAGACCAAGTCTCCACCGTGCACATTCCCTCAGAGTATGCCGATTTGGCTATCGCCTTCAGTAAAACGAAGGCGACCCAATTACCACCTCATCGACGAGGAGACTGTGCGATAAACCTCCAGGTGGGCGCTGCACTTCCTCGTAGTCACGTTTATCCCCTGTCTCAGGAAGAAACAGCGGCTATGGAAACATACGTCACTGAGTCTTTGAGGCAGGGATACATTCGGCCATCTAACTCACCCGTCTCCTCGAGCTTCTTTTTTGTGAAGAAGAAGGAGGGAGGTCTGCGCTAGTGCATTGACTACAGAGGTCTAAATGCCATCACAGTGGGTTTCAGTTACCCACTACCTCTCATCGCCTCGGCGATAGAGTCATTTCACGGGGCGCGCTTCTTCACGGAATTGGATCTCAGGAGTGCATATAATCTGGTGCGTATCCGAGGAGGGGACGAGTGGAAAACGGCATTTAGTACCACATCTGGCCATTATGAGTACCTCGTCATGCCGTATGGGTTAAAGAATGTGCCCGCAGTCTTCCAATCCTTTGTGGACGAGATTCTCCGTGACCTGCTCGGTCAGGGTGTAGTGGTGTACATCGATGACATTCTGGTCTACTCCGCTACACACGCCGAGCATGTGTCTCTGGTGCGTAGAGTGCTTGGGCGACTGATGGAGCATGACCTATACGTCAAGGCTGAGAAATGTGAGTTTTCCAAACCAGCCGTCTCTTTCTTGGGGTATCGCATTTCCACATCAGGGGTAGTGATGGAATGTGACCGCATATCAGCCGTGCGTAATTGGCCGACTCCCACCACGGTGAAGGAGGTGCAGCGGTTTTTGGGATTTGCCAATTACTACCGGAGGTTTATCCGGGGCTTTGGGCAGGTGGCGGCTCCCATTACCTCACTGATGAAGGGGCGCCCGGTGCGGTTACGGTGGTCCGCGGAGGCGGACAGGGCCTTTAGTCGTCTGAAGGTTTTGTTCACCGACGCTCCGGTGCTGGCGCACCCGGATCCCTCTTTGCCCTTCATAGTGGAGGTGGATGCGTCAGAGGCTGGGGTAGGAGCCGTGCTGTCCCAGCGCTCGGGTGCCCCCCCAAGCCCCGCCCCTGCGCCTTCTTCTCTAGGAAGTTGAGTCCGGCGGAGCGTAACTATGATGTGGGGGACAGGGAGCTGTTTGCTGTGGTCAGAGCCCTGAAGGTGTGGAGACATTGGCTTGAGGGGGCGCGTCACCCTTTTCTCATCTGGACTGACCACCGCAATCTGGAGTACATCCGGGTGGCGAGGAGACTGAACCCGCGTCAAGCCAGGTGGGCGATGTTCTTTACTAGATTTCAGTTTAACATCTCGTATATCCCAGGTTCCCGGAACACTAAGGCCGAAGCACTGTCTCGTCTCCATGACGCCGAGGAACGGTCCACCGATCCCACTCCCATACTTCCAGCCTCCTGCCTGGTGGCACCGGTGGTCTGGGAGGTGGACGCGGACATCGAGCGGGCGTTACGGACGGAGCCTACTCCTCTGCAGTGTCCAGTGGGTCGTAAATACGTTCCGCTCGGTGTTCGCGATCGTCTGATTCGGTGGGCTCACACGCTTCCCTCCTCGGGTCACCCAGGGGTTGAGCGGACAGTGTGTGGTCTTAGTGGGAGATACTGGTGGCCCACCTTGGTGAGGGACGTGAGGCACTATGTCTCCTCCTGTTCAGTGTGCGCTCAGAGTAAGGCTCCCAGGCACCTGCCTAGAGGGAAATTACAGCCCCTCCCGGTTCCACAACGACCATGGTCCCACCTGGCGGTGGATTTCCTGACCGATCTCCCGCCGTCTCAGGGCAACACTACGATCCTGGTCGTTGTGGACTGGTTCTCTAAGTCCTGCCGTCTGCTTCCGTTACCCGGTCTTCCTACGGCCCTGCAGACCGCGGAAGCCTTATTCACCCACGTCTTCCGGCACTACGGGGTGCCCGAGGATATCGTCTCAGATCGAGGCCCCCAGTTCACGTCCCGAGTGTGGCGGGCGTTTATGGAGCGACTGGGGGTTTCGGTCAGTTTGACCTCGGGGTTTCACCCCGAAAGTAATGGGCAGGTAGAAAGGGTAAACCAGGAGGTGGGCAGGTTTCTGCAGTCCTACTGCCAGGACCGGCCAGGGGAGTGGGCAAGGTTCGTGCCATGGGCCGAAATGGCTCAGAACTCTTTGCGCCACTCCTCTACCAACATGTCGCCATTCCAATGTGTGTTGGGTTATCAGCCGGTCCTGGGGCCATGGCATCAGAGCCAGACGGAGGCCCCTGCGGTGGAGGAATGGGTTCAGCGCTCAAGGGAGACCTGGGACGCTGTGCAGGAATCCCTGGAACGAGCCAGGGAGCGACAAAAGGCGAGCGCTGACCGGCACCGCAGCGAGGCCCCCGTGTTCACCCCAGGGGAGAGAGTCTGGCTCTCGACCCGGAACCTGCCCCTCCGCCTGCCCTGCCGGAAGCTGGGTCCGCGGTTTGTGGGGCCATTTAAAGTCCTGAGGAGAATAAACAAGGTGTGTTACAGATTACAACTTCCTTCTTATTATCGTATTAACCCCTCGTTTCATGTGTTTCTCCTCAGGCCGGTGGTAGCTGGTCCGCTGCAGGAAAATGAGGTACGGGAGGTCCCTCCACCCCCCCTGGACATCGGGGGGCCCCCGGCGTACACAGTCCGGTCCATCTTGGACTCCAGACGCCGGGCGAGGGGCCTGCAGTACCTCGTGGACTGGGAGGGGTATGGCCCGGAGGAGAGGTGCTGGGTACCGGTGGAGGACATATTGGACCCAGCGCTCATCCGGGAGTTCCACAGCCTCCATCCGGATCGCCCTGCGCCTCGCCCTCCGGGGCGTCCTCGAGGCCGGCGTCGGCGCGCGGCGGGAGCCGCGCGTCAGGGGGGGAGTACTGTCACGACACCGACGGATGGTGGCGCCCCTCCTCGGCCGGGCGGAGCTCGGCGGTCGTCGTCGCCGGCCTACTAGCTGCCATCGATCCTTTTTGTTTCACTTTCTGTTGGTTAGGTCTAGGTAGGCACGCACCTGTTTTGGGTTAGTTATTAGTAGGGGGGGGGTTATTTAGTTTAGCGTAGGATGTCTGTGTTTGTGCGTGGTTATGTTTCTTGTCCGTTTTGTGTGCTTGAGGAACCTGTGCTGGTTTTCCTCTGCCTGTGGTTGGTTTCTTGGTGTTCACCACCGCAGAAGTATTTAAGGGCTGCGTCCCTATTTTTTGGCGACCATATCTATTTTCTGGAATAAAGAAGTGTGGTCAAGAATTCTCTGTCTCCTGCGCCTGACTCTACCTCTCCTGCTTTCTTGAGCCAGCCCGTGACAGCGGCCAAGTGTCAGCTTCCTGGCGAGGCAACCAGGTTTGGGCTAAAATGTCCTGAAACTGGGTAAAGTTTAGGATGCTGTTGACCTTAACAAATGAAACATAATAGCCCCATTGATTGCTTTTGAAGTGATAGGTTAGCGTGAAATCTGTAGCCCATCTCCGCTGTGCCTTATCAGCACAATTGACAGCGCCCTACAAACTAGAGAGAGGCCTATTTGGCAATGAATATACGCTAGTCTAGTTTTCATGTTGAACACATTTGTATCAACAAAACATAAAAGTCTATTCCAGACAGTTTATTCATAGAGTATTTTTGACCCTGCTCTTTCCAATTAGGGAATGTGAAAGCTCTGTGGGTAAGATATTACAACCACATGGCCACAAAATTACAGAGCATGTTGGGTGTTTTCAAACTATAATTCCATAGTCACAGCTTCTGTCACTCAGATAGCCCTACCGTTAGACTTTGATTGTTTTGCTATGATGTCATTGATTGAATATATACAGTTGAAGTAGGAAATTTACATACACCTTAGCCCAATACATTGAAACAAATATTTTCAATTCCTGACATTTATTCAAAGTAAAAATTCCCTGTCTTAAGTCAGTTAGGATCACCACTTTAGTTTAAGAATGTGAAATGTCAGAATAATAGTAGAGAGAATTATTTATTTCAGCTTTTATTTCTTTCATCACATTCCCAGTGGGTCAGAAGTTTACATACACTAATTATTATTTGGTAGCATTGCCTTTAAATTGTTTGACTTGACTTACACCGTGGGTGCAAAATGGTTCAAGTTGAAAAGTACTATTCACTGGTAATTTGTCAAGTAACCTTTTCATACACAACACAAATGAGTGATTTGTTATTGGTTCCTTATCTCTAGTACACCAAAGGTTAAACCAGGCTCAATTATTGTCCTGTCTGTTCAGGCTCTCAAGATCTTATCACTCGCCCAAGGGTGCCAACTTTTGAAGAAAGCTTGGAGTGAGACTTGCTATATGAATTTCATTTCCCCCTCGCACAACCCATAGACGGGTGATCTGGGGGTTCTCCCCAGGAACAAATTACTGTTTTAAAGCTCATTTAATGTAATTCTATGTATTTTGACATGTCTTAGGCCTATGACCAGGGTGGAAGATATATACAGTTAAAGTCGGAAGTTTACATACACCTTAGCCAAATACATTTAAACTCAGTTTTTCACAATTCCTGACATTTAATCCTAGTAAAAATTCCCTGTCTTAGGTCAGTTAGGATCACCACTTTATTTTAAGAATGTGAAATGTCAGAATAAGAATAGTAGAGAATTATTTATTTCAGCTTTTATTTCTTTCATCACATTCCCAGTAGGTCAGAAGTTTACACACACTCAATTATTATTTGGTAGCATTGCCTTTAAATTGTTTGACTTGGGTCAAATGTTTTGGATAGCCTTCCACAAGCTTCCCACAATAAGTTGGGTGAATTTAGGCCCATTCCTCCTGACAGAGCTGGTGTAACTGAGTCAGGTTTGTTGGCCTCCTTGCTCGCACACATTTTTTCAGTTCTGCCTACACATTTTCTATGGGATTGAGGTCAGGGCTTTGTGATGGCCACTCCAATACCTTAACTTTGTTTTCCTTAAGACTCTTTTCCACAACTTTGGAAGTATGCTTGGGGTCATTGTCTATTTGGAAGACACATTTGCGACCAAGCTTTAACTTCCTGACTGATGTCTTGAGATGTTGCTTCAATGTATCCACATAATTTTCCTTCCTCATGACGCCATCTATTTTGTGAAGTGCACCAGTCCCTCCTGCAGCAAAGCACCCCCACAACATTATGCTGCCACCTCCTTGCTTCACGTTTGGGATGGTGTTCTTCGGCTTGCAATCCTCCCCCTTTTCCTCCAAACATAACAATGGTCATTATGGCCAAATAGTTCCGTTTTTGTTTAATCAGACCAGAGGACATTTCTCCAAAAAGTACGATCTTTGTCCCCATGTGCAGTTGCAAACCATAGTCTGGCTTTTTTATGGCAGTTTTGGAGCAGTGGCTTCTTCCTTCCTGAGTGGCCTTTCAGGTTATGTCGCTATAAGACCAGTTTTACTGTGGATATAGTTACTTTTGTACCTGTTTCCTCCAGCATCTTCAAGGTCCTTTGCTGTTGTTCTGGAATTGATTTGCACTTTTCGCACCAAAGTATGTTCATCTGTAGGAGACAGAACACGTCTCTTTCCTGGGTGGTATGACAGCTGCGTGGTCCCATGGTGTTTATACTTGCGTACTATTGTTTGTACAGATGAACATGGTACCTTCAGGCGTTTGGAAATTGTTCCCAAGGTTGATCCAGACTTGTGGAGGTCTACACATTTTTTGGGGACTGATTTCTTTTGATTTTCCCATGATTTCAGGTAAAGAGGCACTGAGTTTGAAGGTAGGCCTTGAAATATATCCACAGGTACACCTGCGATTGACTCAAATTATGTCAATTAGCCTATCAGAAGCTTCTAAAGCCATGACATAATTTTCTGGAATTTTCCAAGCTGTTTAAAGGCACAGTCAACATAGTGTATATAAACGTCTGACCCACTGGAATTGTGATACAGTGAATTTTAAGTGAAATAATCTGTCTGTAAACAATTGTTGGAAAAATTACTTGTCATGCACAAAGTAGATGTCCTAACCGACTTGTCAAAACGAATGTTTGTTAACAAGAAATTTGTGGAGTGGTTGAAAAACAAGTGTTAATGACTCCAACCTAAGTGTAAGTAAACTTCCGACTTCAACTGTATAACACAGTGAGTACAATTCATTTTTCCGATCTGTAACTCCTCACCTTAGATGCAGATTTAAGCAATCCTCTAGTGCAGTGTCAGCCCTTTCCTCAAACTTACTATACTGTGGTGACCAAAGACAAACAGCAAACCAAATAAATCAAGATAATTTATTTTAACATAGTAATATCCATCTTTGTTTTTCTTTGATACAGTAATTTGTGTGATAAGAGTAAGGCATATTGACAGAGATACTAGAACAAAATAATAATTCCTTTTAGATCAGAGAAAACATCTTGAACATTTTATTGCCCTCATTATCTAAAGAAACCCACACAAACATGCTACTCTGTATGAAGTGATAATAGTGCCTTGTAGATTAATTATATTATAATTTGTGTTGTTTAAGGCTCATATACTCCTATGTTGACAAAGTAATATAGACATGGTTTAACCTCTCTTGGGTAGGGGGCAGTATTTTGACATCCGGATGAAAAGCGTGCTCAAAGTAAACTGCCTGTTACTCAGGCCCAGAAGCTAGGATATGCATATAATTGGTAGATTTGGATAGAAAACACTCTAAAGTTTCCAAAACTGTTAAAATAATGTCTGTGAGTATAAGAGAACTGATATGCCAGGCGAAAAATCCATCCAGGAAGTGGGATTTTTTTATGTTTGTAGTTTTCTATTGAATGCCAATACCGTATCCATTGACTTAGGACTCAAATTGCACTTCCTATGGCTTCCACGAGATGTCAACAGTCTTTAAAAATTGTTTCAGTCTTGTATTCTGAAAAATGAGGGAGTAAGACCACTCTGAGTGAGTGGATAGTGGAAAGTCCCCAGACCTGTTTGGTGCGCGCGACCTAGAGCACGCCTTTCTTGTTTTTCTTTTAGATTGACGAAGCTATATTCCAGTTGAAATATTATTGATTACTATGACAAAGAAAAACTGAGGATTGATTATAAACAACGTTTGACATGTTTCTACGAACTTTACTGATACTATTTGGATTTTTCGTCTGCCTGTTGTGACTGCCATTGAGCCAATGAATTACTGAACAAAACGCGTCAACAAAACGGAGGTTTTTGGATATAAAGAGGGACTTTATCGAACAAAACAAACATTTATTGTGTAACTGGGAGTCTTGTGAGTGCAACCATTTGAAGATCATCAAGATCATCCCCTTTAAAATGTTGAAGTTGTTGGCAATGTCTAGTTTGTAATATGTAGGCCATAGACATCAAACCACCACTTCATAATCATTAATTGATTGCATTTATATAGTGCTTTTCCATATGCTCAAAGCACTGTAAGGGGGGAGTCACCTCATCCACCACCAATGTGAAGCACCCACTTCAGATCAACATATTTTGAAAAAGAAAATATATAAACGTAGTAAAATTCCTCAGAAAACAAAGGTGCAAAATAGATTGAACGGAAGGAAAGTAGAATGGGTTAAACATTGATACTAAATGTAAGCATGCTTCATAGGGTTGTGGAACTATGGACTTTTATAAACTTAATCAAGATTAATCAACATTTCTATGCTAGGCATTCATGAGTAAACAAACACGTCTTCCTCCACCTTCCCAGAAGTAATATGTCTTAGCATGTCCGTGTTGTGGGTTGATTGATCAAAACACAATGTAAATTGAGTTGTCATCATATGAATGTAAATTGCAGCAGCTGAAATGTGAGTCTGCAAGTGAAAGTTCACTATAAGGTGTTTGTTTATATACTGCACAAAAATATAAACGCAACATGTAAAGTGTTGGTCCCATGTTTCATGAGCTGAAATTAAAGATCCCAGAAATGTTCCATGTGCACAAATAGCTTATATTGGTGCATACATTTGTGAGCATCCATGTTTTTGAGCATCCATCCACCTGACAAGTGTGGCATATCAAGAAGCTGATTAAACAACATGATCATTACACAAGTGCACCTTTTGCTGGGGACAATAAAATCCACTGCAAAATGTGCAGTTATGTCACACTACACCATGCCACAGATTCCTCAAGTTTTGAGGGTGCGTGCAATAGGCATGCTGACTACAGGAATCTCCTCCAGAGCTGTTGCCAGAAAATGTAATGCTCATTACTCTACCATGAGCCACCTCCAACATTGTTTTAAAGAAATTGGCAGTACGTCCAACCGGCCTCTCAACCGCAGACCACGTGTAACCATGCCAGATCAGGACCTCTACATCTGGCTTCTTCACCTGCGGTATCGTCTGAGACCAGCCACCCAGACAGCTGATTAAATTAAGGGGTATTTTTGTCTGTAATAAAGCCTTTTTGATTGTCTGGGCCCCTGCCCAGTCATGTGAAATCCATAGATTAAGGCCTAATTAATGTAATATAATGACTGATTTCCTTATATGAACTGTAACTCAGTAAAATCGTTGAAATTGTTGCATGTCACGTATACATTTTTGTTCAGTATATATAATAAGGAGGAAAAATGCAATTCTAGTTATGCAAAATATTGACTGATTTTGTTTTACAGACAATACAAACATTAGGCAGTTATATTTACACACTTCATAAAAAGTATGTGATTTGGTCAATATAGAATTTGCATCAAGACCCAAAGTTTAATTTATATTCTCAGAGGCATAGACCATGACTATCAGTTATTATGAGGTATATTTTCTGGGTGATTTCAATATTGACTGGCTTTCATCAAGCTGCCCACTCAAGAAAAAACTTCAAACTGTAACCAGTGCCTGCAACCTGGTTCAGGTTATCAGTCAACCTACCAGGGTAGTTACAAACAGCACAGGAATGAAATCATCAACATGTATTGATCACATCTTTGCTAATGCTAAAGAAATTTGCTTGAAAGTAGTATCAAGATCCATTGGATGTAGTGATCACAATGTACAGTGAGGGAAAAAAGTATTTGATCCGCTGCTGATTTTGTACGTATGCCCACTGACAAAGAAATGATCAGTCTATAATTTTAATGGTAGGTGTATTTGAACAGTGAGAGACAGAATAACAACATAAAATGATTTGCATTTTAATGAGGGAAATAAGTATTTGACCCCTCTGCAAAACATGACTTAGTACTTGGTGGCAAAACCCTTGTTGGCAATCACAGAGGTCAGACGTTTCTTGTAGTTGGCCACCAGGTTTGCACACATCTCAGGAGGGATTTTGTCCCATTCCTCTTTGCAGATCTTCTCCAAGTCATTAAGGTTTTGAGGCTGACGTTTGGCAACTCGAACCTTTAGCTCCCTCCACAGAATTTCTATGGGATTAAGACTGGCTAGGCCACTCCAGGACCTTAATGTGCTTCTTCTTGAGCCACTCCTTTGTTGCCTTGGCCGTGTGTTTTGGGTCATTGTCATGCTGGAATACCCATCCACGACCCATTTTCAATGCCCTGGCTGAGGGAAGGAGGTTCTCACCCAAGATTTGACGGTACATGGCCCCGTCCATCGTCCCTTTGATGCGGTGAAGTTGTCCTGTCCCCTTAGCAGAAAAATACCCCCAAAGAATAATGTTTCCACCTCCATGTTTGACGGTGGGGATGGTGTTCTTCGGGTCATAGAAAGCATTCCTCCTCCTCCAAACACGGCGGGTTGAGTTGATGCCAAAGAGCTCCATTTTGGTCTCATCTGACCACAACACTTTCACCCAGGTGTCCTCCAAATCATTCAAATGTTCATTGGCAAACTTCAGACGGGCATGTATATGTGCTTTCTTGAGCAGGGGGACCTTGCAGGCGCTGCAGGATTTCAGTCTTTCACGGCGTAGTGTGTTACCAATTGTTTTCTTGGTTATTATGGTCCCAGCTGCCTTGAGATCATTGACAAGATCCTCCCGTGTAGTTCTGGGCTGATTCCTCACCGTTCTCATGACCATTGCAACTCCACGAGGTGAGATCTTGCATGGAGCCTCAGGCCGAGGGAGATTGACAGTTCTTTTGTGTTTCGTCCATAAGTGAATAATCGCACCAATTGTTGTCACCTTCTCACCAAGCTGCTTGGCGATGGTCTTGTAGCCCATTCCAGCCTTGTGTAGGTCTACAATCTTGTCCCTGACATCCTTGGAGAGCTCTTTGGTCTTGGCCATGGTGGAGAGTTTGGAATCTGATTGATTGATTGCTTCTGTGGACAGGTGTCTTTTATACAGGTAACAAACTGAGATTAGGAGCACTCCCTTTAAGAGTGTGCTCCTAATCTCAGCTCGTTACCTGTATAAAAGACACCTGGGAGCCAGAAATCTTTCTGATTGAAAGGGGGTCAAATACTTATTTCCCTCATTAAAATGCAAATCAATTTATAACATTTTTGACATGCGTTTTTCTGGATTTTTTTGTTATTATTCTGTCTCTCACTGTTCAAGTAAACCTACCATTAAAATTATAGACTGATCATTTCTTTGTCAGTGGGCAAACGTACAAAATTAGCAGGGGATCGAATACTTTTTTCCCTCACTGTAGTAGACATATCTAGGAAAACCAAAGTTCCAAAGGCTGGGCCTAATGTAGTGTATAAGATGTCATACAATAAGTTTTGTAATTATTCCTATGTTGATGATGTAAAGAATATTTGTTGGTCCGTGGTGTGTAATGAGGAGAAAACAGACACTACACATTTATGGAATTGCTTATTCCAGTTACTAATAAGCATGCACCTATTAAGAAAATGACTGTAAAAACAGTTAAATTTGGATTGATGAGGAATTGAAAAATTGTATGGTTGAGAGGGATGAGGCAAAAGGAATGGCAAAGTCAGGCTGCACAAGCGATTGGCAAGCGTTATTGCAAATTGAGAGATCATTTACATTTTAGTCATTTAGCAGACGCTCTTATCCAGAGCGACTTACAGTAGTGAATGCATACATTTCATACAATTCAATACATTTTTTTTTTTTCTGTGCTGGCCCCCCGTGGGAATCGAACCCACAACCCTGGCGTTGCAAACACCATGCTCTACCAACTGAGCTACAGGGAAGGCCCAGATCATGTGACTAAATAAAAAGAAGAAGAAACTATACTATGAAACAAAGATAAATGCCATTAAGAATGATTGTAAAAAAGCTTTGTAGCATCTTAAATTACATTTTGGGAAAAATAAGCAATCTCATCACAAAACCAACTGATATTGCCAACTACTTGAATGATTTTTTCATTGGCAAGATTAGCAAACTTAGGCATGACATGCCAGCAACAAACGCTGACACTACACATTCAAGTATATCTGATAAAATTATGAAAGACAAATTATTGTTTTGAATTCTGTAAAGTGAGTGTGGAAGAGGTGAAAAAAGTATTGTTGTCTATCAACAATGACAAGCCACCGGGGTCTGACAACTTGGATGGAAAATTACTAGCGGACAATATTGCAAACTCCTATTTGCCATATGTTATATTTAAGCCTACTAGAAAGTGTGTGCCCCCAGTCTTGGAGGGAAGCAAAAGTCATTCCGCTACGTAAGAATAGTAAAGCCCCCTTTACTGGCTCAAATAGCTGACCAATCAGCCTGCTGCCAACCCTTAGTAAACTTTTGGATAAAATTGTATTTGACCAGATACAATGCTATTTTACAGTAGACAAATTGACAACAATCTTTCAGCACGCTTATAGGAAAGGACATTCAACAAGCACAGCACTTACACAAATGACTGATGATTGGCTGAGAGAAATTGATGATAAAAAGATTGTGGGGGCTGTTTTGTTAGACTTCAATGCGTCTTTTGATATTACCGATCATAGTCTGCTGCTGGAAAAACATATGTGTTATGGCTTTACACCCCCTGCTATATTGTGGATAAAGAGTTACCTGTCTAACAGAACGCAAAGGGTATTCTTTAATGGAAGCCTCTCCAACGTAATCTTAACAGAATCAGGAATTCCCCAGGGCAACTGTCTAGGCCAATTACTTTTTCAATCTATACTAATGACATGCCACTGTCTATGTATGCGGATGACTCAACACTATACATGTCAGCTACTACAGTGACTGAAATTACTGCAACACTTAACAAAGAGTTGCAGTTAGTTTCAGAGTGAGTGGCAAGGAATAAGTTAGTCCATTCACTAAACCCTAAACCTCAACTAAATCTTGTAAAATATAATGTGGAAATTGAGCAAGTTGAGGTGACTAAACTGCTTGGAGTGACCCTGGATTGCACACTGTCATGTTCAAAACATATTGATACAACAGTAGCTAAAATGGGGAGAAGTACAGTACCAGTCAAAAGTTTGGACACACCTACTCATTCAAGGGTGTTTCTTTATATTGACTATTTTCTACATTGTAAAAGAATAGTGAAGACATCAAAACTATGAAATACACATATGGAATCATATAGTAACCAACAAAGTGTTAACCTGTTAGTGATCCCTTACCGTGCCAATCCCTTTAGCGGGATCGATTTGACAACCTCCAGTGAAATGTCAGAGCGCCAAATTCAAATTAAATTACTATAAATATTAAACTTTCCTGAAATCACACATGCAGTACACCAAATTAAAGCTACACTTGTGGTTAATCCAGCCATCATGTCAGATTTCAAAAAGGCTTTACGGCGAAAGCAAACCATGCTATTATCTGAGGATAGCACCCCATCAAACAAACACAGACAATCATAATTCAACCCGCCAGGCGTGACACAAAACTCAGAAATAACGATATAATTCATGCCTTACCTTTGACGAGCTTCTTCTGTTGGCACTCCAATATGTCCCATAAACATCACAAATGGTCCTTTTGTTCGATTAATTCCGTCGTTACATATCCAAAATGTCAATTTATTTTGCGCGTTTGATCCAGAAAAACACTGGTTCCAACTTGCGCAACATGACTACAAAAATATCTAATAAGTTACCTGTAATCTTTGTCCAAACTTTTCAAACAACTTTCCAAATACAACTTTAGGTATTTTTTTACGTAAATAATCAATGAAATTCAAGACGGGATAAACTGTGTTCAATAAAAAATGAAAGCAAAGTGGAGCGAGCTTTCAGGTTGCGCACACCAAACAAAAGAGTACAGCAGGCTGGAGCCTCGTTCTGAATCGCCGTACTTCTTCATTTATCTAAAGAAAAACATCAACTAATCTCTAAAGACTGTTGACATCTAGTGGAAGCCATATGAACTGCAACCAGGTCCCTTATAAATCTAGTTCCCCATAGAAAACCAATTGAAAAGACAGTGACCTCAAAAAAAGAAATCCTGAATGGTTTGTCCTCGGGGTTTTGCCTGCCAAATCAGTTCTGTTATACTCACAGACATCATTTTAACAGTTTTAGAAACTTTAGAGTGTTTTCTATCCAAATCTACATGCATATCCTAGCTCCTGGGCATGAGTAGCAGGCAGTTTACTTTGGGCACACTTTTCATCCGAACGTGAAAACAGTGCCCCCTAGCCCAAAGAAGTTTTAAACAATAGTAAAAATTAAGAAATACCCTGGAATGAGTAGGTGTGTCCAAACTTTTGACTGGCACTGTATGTCCATAATAAGGCGCTGTTCTATCTTCTTAACAGCACTATCAACAAGGCAGGCCCTAGTTCTGTCGCTCCTGGACTACTGTTCAATCGTGTGTTCAGGTGCCACAAAAAAGGACTTTGCAATTGGCTCAGAACATGGCAGCATGGCTGGCCCTTGGATGTACACAGAAAGCTAATATTAATAATATGCATGTCAATCTCTCCTTGCTCAAAGTGGAGGAGAGATTAACTTCATCACTACTTGTATTTATGAGAGGTATTGACATGTTGAATGCTCCGATCTGTCTGTTTGAACTACTGGCGCACAGGTCGGACACACATGCATACCCCACAAGACATGCCAATAGAGGTCTCTTCACAGTCCCCAAGTCCAGAACAGACTATAGGAGGCGCACAGTACTACATAGCGCCATCACTACATGGAACTCTATTCCACATCAAGTAACTGATGCAAGCAGTAAAATTTGTTTTAAAAAAAAATAAAAAAATACACCTTCTGGAACAGCTAGGACTGTGAAGCAACACAAACATCAGATCAAATCAAATTGTATTTGTTAAATGCGTCGAATACAACAGGTGTAGACCTTACAGTGAAATGCTTACAAGCCCTTAACCAACAATGTAGTTTTAAGAAAATACCTAAAATATACAGGAGGTACCGGCACAGAGTCAATGTGCAGGGGCACTGGTGTCGAGATAGTTGAGGTAATATGTATAGGTCGGTAGAGTTATTAAAGTGACTATGCATAGATATTAACAGAGAGTAGCAGAAGCGTAGAAGACATGGGAAGGGCAATGCAAATAGGCTGCTTAGCCATTTGATTAGATGTTCTGGAGTCTTATGGCTTGTGGGTAGAAGCTGTTTAGAAGCCTCTTGGACCTAGACATGGCGCTCCGGTACCGCTTGTCCTGCGGTAGCAGTGAGATCAGTCTATGACTAGTGTGGCTGGAGTCCTTGATGATTTGTAGGGCCCTCCTCTGACATCACCTGGTATAGAGGTCCTGGATGCAGGAAGCTTGGCCCCAGTGATGTACTGGGCCATATGCACTACACTCTGTAGTGCCTCGCGGTCGGAGGCCGAGCAGTTGCCATACCAGGCAGTAATGCAACCCGTCAGGCGGCTCTCGACGGTGCAGCTATAAAATCTTGGTGCTCAGTCCTCCTTTACCTGTAGTCCACAATAATTACCTTTGTCTTGCTCACGTTGATGGTGAGGTTGTTATCCTTGCACCACATGGTCAGGTCTCTGACATCCTCCCTATAGGCTGTCTCATCGATGTCGGTGATCAGGCCTACCTCTGTTGTGTAATCAGCAAACTTAATGATGGTGTTGGAGTTGTGCCTGGCCATGCAGTCATGAGTGAACAGGGAATACAGGAGTGGACTGAGCACGCACCCCTGAGGGGCCCCCGTGTTGAGGATCGGCGTGGCAGATGTGTTGATACCTACCCTTACCACCTGGGGTGGCCCGTCAGGAAGTCCAGGACCCAGAGGTGTTTAGTCCCAGGATCCTTAGCTTAGTGATGAGCTTTGAGGGCTGAGCTATAGATTGCATCATCTGTGGATCTGTTGGGGCAGTATGCAAATTGAAGTGGGTCTAGGGTTTCTGGGATAATGGTGTTGATGTGAGCCATGACCAGCCTTTCAAAGCATTTCATGGCTACAGACATCAGTGCTACGGGTCGGTAGTCATTTTGGCAGGTTTCCTTAGTGTTGCTGGGCACAGGGACTATGGTGGTCTGCTTTAAACATGTTGGTATTACAGACTCAGACAGGGAGAGGTTAAAAATGTCAGTGAAGACACCTGCCAGTTGGTCAGCGAATGCTTGGAGTACACGTCCTGGTAATTCGTCTGGCCCTGCAGCCTTGTGAATGTTGACCTGTTTAAAAGTCTTACTCACGTCAGGCAGCGGAAAGCGTGATCACACAGTCGCCCGGAACATGCACAGTCGCCCGGACTGTGCAGTGTTACTTGTCTCGAAGCGGGCATAGAAGTTATTTAGCTCGTCTGGTAAACTCGTGTCACTGGGCAGCTCTCGGCTGTGCTTCCCTTTGTAGTCTGTAATAGTTTGCAAGCCCTGCCACATCCGACGTGCGTCGGAGCCAGTGTAGTACGATTCGATCTTAGTCCTGTATTAACGCTTTGCCTGTTTGATGGTTCGTTGTAGGGCATAGCAGGATTTCTTATAAGCTTCCAGGTTAGAGTCCCGCTCCTTGAAAGCGGCAGCTCTACCCTTTAGTTTAGTGCGAATGTTGCCTGTAATCTATGGCTTCTGGTTGGGGAAGGTACGTAGTGTCACTGTGGAGATGACGTCATCGAGGCACTTATTGATGAAGCCAGTGACTGATGTGGTGTACTCCTCAATGCCATCGGAAGAATCCCGGAACATATTCCAGTCTGTGCTAGCAAAACAGTCCTGTAGTTTAGTCTCTGCTTCATCTGACCACTTTTTTATAGACCGAGTCACTGGTGCTTCTGTTTGCTTATTGCGGTATACAGCTCTTTGAGTGTGGTTTTAGTGCCAGCATCGGTCTGTGGGGGTATGTAGACAGCTACGAAAAATACAGATGAAAACTCTCTAGGTAGATAGTGTGGTCTACAACTTATCATGAGATACTCTACATCAGGCGAGCAAAACCTCGAGACTTCCTTAGATATCGTTCACCAGCTGTTGTTTACAAATATGCATAGGACCCTGCCCCGTGTGTCACATTGGTATGAATGATACGGGAGACAAGCGAAGGAATGCGTAATAGGGTTTTTATTTATACCCAAATTACGGCGTGCACAGGGAGGAAGACCAAACAAACACTATACAAAACACAGGTTAGAAACCCAAACAAAAGAGCGAGGAGTACCTCAAATAAATAACACAAGCGCACAATGATTAACACACTGGACGAGACCCGTAATCATCTGTGCAATCCACAAGCGGCACGAAAGCCAAAACACGCAGCACAGATACTCACACGACCAACGGACATAGAAACAATAGTGGACAGCCTAATGGAAACCAAAGGGCACACTTATACAAGTACTAATCAGTGGGAATTGGGGACAGGTGTGCCTAATGAAAGCTCTGGAGGGATAAAACCAGTAAATTGGCAGCCATCCCCTCTGGAGCCATCAGACACCAGCATGCACACACACACGATAACAAATGCACTATAAACACACGTACACGTGAATTTTGTATTGTACTGTAGATATGTGGTAGTGGTGGAGTTGGGTACACAATGTGTTGTGTTTATTGTAATGTTTTTAAAAATGCATAAACTGCCTTAATTTTGCTGGTCCCCAGGAAGAGTGGCAGCAGCTAATGGAGATCCATAATAAATACAAATTCAAATGTGTGGTTTATCTGAAAATGTACAGTATTTCTACAAACAAATCATTTTAGTTACACTATTTTAGTAGGGGGGATACATATTTTTTTTTTACAAAGAATAGATTAACAGGTAAAACAGTTGTTGGTAAGTATCTTGCATTATTATAAGTGTTATGCCTATGTTCCTCTTCATTAGTATAGCTGGGGATCAGAACTCAACTGAGAAAGAGAGAAAGTACTTGGCAATGTCAGCCTTAGTGCAAAGATCAAATTGGACTGAATATAACCCCGGGAGCTATGGCTAATTATTCATGAATTTTTAAGTAAGAAAATTTAAATTGTAGTGAATGCAAACATAAAACGTATTGTGCTCCTCCCAGTAGTGTAGCTCTTTGGCAAAGTTCCAGGCACAGGCCAGGTCTTTGCAAGTCTTGACCGTGTGGACTGCACATGGACCTGGCAACTGCTGAAACAGGAGCTCAGCTGTACCCACTACGGTGAGATTCTTCTGACCCTGGATCAGCTACTGGATGTGGGCCTTGTTCAGAGGCTCGGGCGAGGCATTGTAGGACACCATGACGTTCAGCTTCTCGTCTGACACTGCCACCTGAAAGTGATTTTTTCCTGTGGGGCACTGGATGTCTTTTTTGTTGGAGAACAGGCCCGAAGGGGAGCTGAATATACAGACAGACAAGCGCACCCAGTCATACTTTTTCTTCAGCTTCTCCAAAATGGTGTCAGCCAGCTGCTGGTTGTTCAGGTCAGAGTGGTCCATAACCAACCTCCAGGAATCCAGTTCAGCCTGCTTGGAGACGCTATTGATGCAGTCCTCGATGACAGCATTCATTATCACCTGTGTATCCTTCATCTTTTTGCCCCAGTCTTGAAGAAGCATCTCTTCATCACCACAGTCCTTTAGAGCGGTGTTGTCCATCAGAGCGATGAAGCCTATGTAAAATATTGGATTCAACCTGGCACATAAGTCTTATATTGCGCGTTGACTTTTCTCCTCATAGTTAAGAGCGATCTCCAACACTGACTCTCCAGAAAAGTTGTCTCACGTCACGGCACTGCAGAGGTTAATTAGGTTTTTGTCACCACCTGTTTTGACAAAATGCTCCATGAAAAGCTTCTTCTTCACCTCTTCATGAATAGCTTCTTCTTCACCTCACAAAACTTGTGTTTGGCATTGAGGATGTCCATGTACTTGCGGAACTGGTTGGAGATGTTCTCCTCTACAGAAAATTAGGCAGCGTCCACTCCGCTCTACTTGATCCCCTCGTTAATCCGTTGCATCTCCTCTGAAACCACCTCCAGGCATTCACAAACGTTCTGGAACTGCTCCTTCATGAACCCAGCTTCCTTGCTCTCCACATTGTCCAGGGGCAATTTCATTACGGGAGCAGCGATGGCGAAACAAGGAAGAGGTCACCTGCGATACTGGCCACCACCTCAGCTCCCTGTTCAAACACTTCCATTACAGTCTCTATCACGTTCTTCTTCTCTGCTACGATCTTCTATAGCTGGCTGACCATTTTTGCTGGTATTGTTATTATTCAGTGCATAACACATACCAGTATTACATCTGAGAAAAGACCATAAGGTCATGGTCAAGAGGATGTTTAATTTACATTGGACATAATAAAGTCTATGGTCTATAGAATTACTTTTGACTAAATGGACACCTTTCTACTGACACTTAACTAAAGTATTATTGAAGAACCATTTAAAATATAGACAACCAATCATCACCCAGTTCAAGACCTTAGTTAAAATGGAGGAAAGGTTCAACAGCAATACCAAAGTCTCTGAACTTCTGGTATTGTTGGACTGTGGCCTGCTTCCTTGCTCAAACTCTCAACTAGAGTGAATCCCTGCATGCATCACAGTGAGAACTGATAAAGAAAGCGAGAGAGAGATGGAGCGTTGTAAATTTCAGTACACAAGCAAAGCCTACTGGGATTACAGCTGGGTACACCCAGTGAGCAATAAGGCAACTATGCAAAGACAATTCACCAGTGAGGAAAGACACGTATAGGTAGGTACTCTATGGAGTGTTTTAATGGTTTTATGTTATAGAATTTTTTTAAGTATTCACAGTTTGTTGTCTGCATTATACACTCAATTCAAGTGTGTTGTATATCACATCATCAAAGTGCCAAATGAGGAAAAAACAACCAACCAATGAAGATCTGAAATACAGTATGAAGTATAAACAGCAAGCAGGAGGCCAATTAGCAACTTCAAACACTATGATGTACTAGAGTAGACTGTGACTGAAGGGGTGGTGCTAAGTGCATTGTAACAGTGTCCATTTAAGGAAATCGCGTATAGTATCTAGCATTGGAATAACATAATACAAGCAGTGATTAAGACTAATTTCAGCCTGGAGGCCATTTTAGATGTAATACTATCATTATATGTCACAGAGGAAGTTACAGAACATTTACTACACAGTATATTATGTATTATACAGTAGAATGCATATACCTCTTCTGCAATAAATCAAGGCAAATTGTATTGACTAATCATCAAAATCATTGAAATAATTTAAAAGCACCAATTTGACAACTGGCGTGAAATTATTTCAGGTCAAAATACAATGTTATGAGCTTAATAATGAGCTTAATAACCTTAATAATAAAAACCTAATCCATTCTCCTTTGGCCCTTCAACTACAACCACCATCGCCACCACGGTCGCTTGTCAGCCAGTCCAGTCAATTCCAAGTAGGGTGTTGGCGTGATAAACTGTCTGTATGAGATTAAACTTGCCAAGCTGAAGTGCATGTTCCACAGAAACACCTGGAACAACAGCAACAAGACAATGGAAACTATTCTGTCAGCGTCTTAGTCAGCCTTTCTCTGCTGCTGAGGTCTGCCCCAAATGGGTTTACACCGCAGAAGATTAGGGAAAATGTCACCCTCATATCTCAACCTGATCTATCACCTACTTTTACAGCTGTCAAAGGAGGCACAGTCTTTAAGACCATAGAGAACAGCGACTACTGAGTGAGATGTCTAAGAAAATCCAAGAACTCTAGAACAGTCTAAATAAAGCCACAATAAGAGATTTTCACTCTGTATTTGTATTTATTATGGATCCTCATTAACCTGTTGTGGTATAGGGGGCAGTATTTTCACGGCCGGATGAAAAAAACGTACCCGATTTAAACTGGTTACTACTCTTGGCCAGAAATGAGAATATGCATATTATTAGTAGATTTGGATAGAAAACACTCTGAAGTTTCTAAAACTGTTTCAATGGTGTCTGTGAGTATAACAGAACTCATATGGCAGGCAAAAACCTGAGAAAATTCCAAGCAGGAAGAGGCCGGTCTGAGAACTGTAGTTCTACTTTCGAATCCCTAGAGAAACTACAAATACTAATGAGTCACGTTTCACTTCCTAAGGCTTCCATTGGCTGTCTAAAGCCTTTAGAAAGTGGATTGAGCCTTCTCCTGTCTCTGGGCAGATTGTAGTAGCTCAGTTTCTCAGTGGACTGCCTGGGGACAAAGAGATTGGAAATGCGCGTTCCCGTGAGCACGGTGTTTTTTCTTTTCCTCCTTGAATGAATAAACTATTGTCCGGTTGGAATATTATCGCATTTTTACGAGAAAAATACCATAAAAATTGATTTTAAACAGCGTTTGACATGGTTCTAAGTACGGTAATGGAACATTTCTACTTTTTTGGTCTCGAAATGCGCTCACGCATTACCCTTTGGATAGTGACCTGAATGCACGAACAAAACGGAGGTATTTGGACATAACTATGGATTATTTCGAACAAAAACAACATTTGTTGTGGAAGTAGCAGTCCTGGGAGTGCATTCTGACAAAGATCAGCAAAGGTAATACAATATTTCTAATACTAATTCTGAGTTTAGGTGACCCCGAAGTTGGCGGGTGTCTGAATAGCTAGCCGTGATGGCTGAGCTATGTACTCAGAATATTGAAAAATGTGCTTTCTCCGTAAAGCTATTTTAAAATCTGACACAGCGATTGCATAAAGGAGTAGTCTACCTATAATTCTTAAAATAATTGTTATGTATTTTGTCAACGTTTATGATGAGTATTTTTGTAAATTCACCGGAAGCTTTTGGTGGGAAATACATTTTCTGAACATCAAGCGCCAATGTAAAAGGCTGTTTTTGGATATAAATATGAACTTTATCGAACAAAACATACATGTATTGTGTAACATAATGTCCTAGGAGTGTCATCTGATGAAGATCGTCAAAGATTAGTGCATAATTGAGCTGTGTTTTTGATTTCTGTGACATATTTCCCTACTTGGAAAATGGCTGTGTGATTATTTGTGTCTATGTACTCTCCTAATATAATCTAATGTTTTGCTTTCGCTGTAAAGCCTTTTTGAAATTGGACAATGTGGTTAGATTAACGAGAGTCTTATCTTTAAAATGGTGTAAAATAGTTGATTGTTTGAGAAAATTGAATTGTGGTATTTTAGTCGTTTTTGTATTTCGCGCCATGCGATCCCATTGGCTGTTGGCTAGGTGTCCCGCTGGCGGAACGGGGTTCCGCTAGCGGAACGCCTAGATGTAAGAAGTTTTAACTGCTGCCAAGGCAAAAATTAAGGCAGTTATACAATTTTAAAACATAATACGATCACAAAATATTTAACAACACATAAACTGTGTGCCCACAGGCCACTACTCTACAACCGCATACATTTTTTTTACATTTTACATTTTAGTCATTTAGCAGACGCTCTTATCCAGAGCGACTTACAGTAGTGAATGCATACATTTCATACATTTTTTTTCTTCCGTACTTCCATACAGTTGAAGTCAGAAGTTTACATTCACCTTAGCCAAATACATTTAAACTCAGTTTTTCACAATTCCTGACATTTAATCCTAGTAAAAATTCTCTGTTTTAGGTCAGTTAGGATCACCACTTAATTGTAAGAATGTGAAATGTCAGAATAATAGTAGAGAGAATGATTTAGTTCTGTTTTTATTTCTTTCATCACATTCCCAGTGGGTCAGAAGTGTACATACACTCAATTAGTATTTGGTAGCATTGCCTTTAAATTGATTGACTTGGGTCAAATGTTTCAGGTAGCCTTCCACAAGCTTCCCACAATAAGTTGGGTGAATTTTGGCCCATTCCTCCTGACAGAGCTGGTGTATCTGAGTCAGGTTTGTTGTCCTAATTGCTCGCAATCGCTTTTTCAGTTCTGCCCACACATTTTCTATAGGATTGAGGTCAGGGCTTTGTGACGGCCACTCCAATACCTTGACTTTGATGTCCTTAAGGCATTTTACCACAACTTTGGAAGTATGCTTAGGGTCATTGTCCATTTGGAAGACACATTTGCGATCAAGCTTTAACTTCCTGACTGATGTCTTGAGATGTTGCTTCAATATATCCACACCATTCACTTATCTATTTTGTGAAGTGCACCAGTCCCTCCTGCAGCAAAGCACCCCCACAACATGATGCTGCCACCCCCGTGCTTCATGGTTGGGATGGTGTTCTTTGGCTTGCAAGCCTCCCTCTTTTTCTTCCATACATAACAATGATCATTATGGCCAAACAGTTCCATTTTTGTTTCTTCAGACCAGAGGACATTTATCCAAAAAGTACGATCTTTGTCCCCATGTGCAGCTGCAAACCGTAGTCTGGCTTTTTTATGCCGGTTTTGGAGCAGTGGCTTCTTCCTTGCTGAGCGGCCTTTCAGGTTATGTCGATATAGGACTCGTTTTACTGTGGATATAGATTATTTTGCACCTGTTTCCTCCAGCATCTTCACAAGATCCTTTGCTGTTGTTCTGGGATTGATTTGCATTTTTCACATCAAAGAACATTAATCTCAAGGAGACAGAACGTGTCTCCTTCCTGAGCAGTATGGCGGTTGTATGGTCCCATGGTGTTTATACTTGCGTACTATTGTTTGTACAGATGAATGTGGTACCTTCAGGTGTTTGGAAATTTCTCCCAAGGATGAACCAGACTTGTGGAGGTCTACAATTTTCTTTCTGAGGTCTTGGCTGATTTATTTTTATTTTACCATGATGTCAAACAAAGAGGCACTGAGTTTGAATGTAGGCCTTGAAATACATCGACAGGTACACCTCCAATTGACTCAAATTATGTCAATTAGCCTATCAGAAGCTTATAAAACCATGACATCATTTTCTGGAATTTTCCAAGCTGTTTAAAGGCACAGTCAACTTAGTGTATTTAACCTTCTGACCCACTGGAATTGTGATACAGTGAAGTGAAATAATCTGTCTGTAAACAATTGTTCAAAAAATGACTTGTGTCATGCACAAAGTAGATGTCCTAGCCGTCTTGCCAAAACTATAGTGTGTTAACAAGAAATTTGTGGACTGGTTGAAAAACGAGTTTTAATGACTCCAACCTCCAGACGTGATGCTTGGCATTCGGGCCAAAGAGTTCAATCTTGGTTTCATCAGACCAGTGAATCTTGTTTCTCATGGTTTGAGTCCATTAGGTACCTTTTGGCAAACTCCAAGCAGGAGTTCATGTGCTATTCAATGAGGAGTAGCTACCGTCTGGCTACTCTACCATAAAGGCCTGATTGGTGGAGTGCTGCAGAGATGGTTGTCCTTCTGGAACGTTCTCCCATCTCCACAGAGGAACTCTAGAGCTCTGTTAGAGTGACCATCGGGTTATTGGTCACCTCTGACCAAGGCCCTTCTCCCCTGATTGCTCAGTTTGGCCAGGCGGTCAGCTCTAGGAAGAGTCTTGGTGGTTCCAAACTTCTTCCATTTAAGAATGATGGAGGCCACTGTGTTCTTGGGGACCTTCAATGCTGCATAAATGTTTTGGTACCCTTCCCCAGATTTCACACAATCCTGTCTCGGAGCTCTATGGACAATTCCTTCGACCTCATGGCTTGGTTTTTACTCTGACATGCACTGTCAACTGTGGGACCTTACATAGACAGGTGTGTTTCTTTCCAAATCATGTCCAATCAATTGGATTTACCACAAGTGGACTCCATTCAAGTTGTAGAAACATGTCGAGAATGGTCAATCGAAACAGGATGCAAGAGCTCAAATTCGAGTCTTGTAGCAAAGGGTCTGAATACTGTAAATAAGGTATTTATGTTTTTTTATTTTTAATACATTTGCAAAAAATTCTAAAAACCTATTTTTGCTTTGTCATTATGGGGTATTGTGTGTCGATTGATGAGGATATTTATTTATTGAATCCATTTTAGAACAAGGCTGTAACGTAACAAAATGTGGAAAAGTCAAGGGGTCTGAATACTTTCTGAATGCACTGTCTCATCAATATTTAGACCTATATAGCATTTGCGATGTCATCAACAGCTATTTTGTCAATTCAACCAAGGGTTCAACAAAAAAAAATCAATAAGCTACATACTGTATATTACCCAAATGTCCGCTTTGAAATTATTTAGTGTGCCGAGTGGGACCTGTACACATTTTTTTTTAATGAGAATGTTTCAATTATAGGTTGAAGTTGAAATTGTTGAAGTTGAAGTGTACTGCTCTGTCTTCAGCTGCAAGGACAGCTTCTCTGTCCTGTAGATGTGTCCAGGTCACAGAGAAAACATGTAATATGATGACAGATGACTTAAATGTAGGCGATTCAACACCACTCGGTTGATTTGAGGCAGTCGAGGGAGATGGAACAGAATGAAATGACGTGCTGGATGAGGGAGGTCCCACAGGAAATGAAATTAAAGTGACCAAAAACGTGGACCACTCCTTCTTGTGGATAATTCACTGCACTACACTTGAGCAATTGTTGTTGAAGAAACTGTACTCAGTGAAACAGAGCAAGTGGATGTTGAACACATCAACCAGGCTGAGTACGTCAATGTTACTGACCAGCGCCTTGTACAAATTAGACAGCACACAGACAGGGACGAGCACCTCCAGGTCTGTGATTCCGATGGCCTGGCCCGACTGCAAGGAATAAACAGCTCTATCCACCAGAGAATATTTGCCAGTCAAAGAGGAGCCCGGTGTTCAAAATTGAGAAATATTCAAGGGGCAGAGAGTCGTTATTCCCCGGTCCCTGCGCCCTGAGATGTTGGCACGTATCCACTCAAGTCACATTGGAGGTGAGGCCTGTTACAGACAAGCAGGTGACACACTGTATTGGCCAGGAATGCAGAGTGAAATTAAAGACTATGTAAATAGTGTGCAGAAAGTTGCACCACGCTCTTACTTGGTCAAATTGAATGTATTGCTGTACCGTCATAACATCACCTACTCAGAACACTGATGGTCATAGGGATCGCGTGACAAAGGACGGAACCCCAGCAAGTCACATGGGGCCTGAGGCACTGGTCAAAGAGCCAGGGTATCACAGGACGCCCGCTCCCTCGTCCATCAATAGCCCCTCAGACAGTCAGGTGACACACCTGTGCGTGATCCCACAGTCCTCACAGAAAAGCCCGCTGTCTTTTCACGCTGCAGGTAGCTGTCCCAGCCACCTAAAATACTTAATCTGTAGGTTTCCTATTATGCATTGCTGACAGAGGTTTGAAAAAAGGAAGAAATGGTCAAAGTGAAGAGACTATCAACATGTGTTGTTTATTTTTTCTATCTGAAAAAAACCTAAACTGTTCATGTTGGATATTATTACTAGGTTTGCTTTGTTAGTGTATTGACATCTCCTGTCCTATTTTATAAAAGGGAAGATGTTATGGGTGTAAGATGGCAGGTTAATGCCATCTATTGGTAAATGTTAATTGCTGCAACACCAGTGTTTTTACTAGTGTGCTTGACATACCCGGATGTATTACAATGTGCTGAACAAGACTAGTTACTCGCATCAATGACTCCTTCTCGTCATTTAACATCCAAACAAATGCTGGCAATGAACTATTTGATAATGATTTTAACGTCACTAACAAATACAATCTCACTCTCCCTTTCCCTCTTTGTCATGTGTTGTTGTGTACAGTAGACTAATCATCCATAAATGCTGTGCTCTAACTGAACTTTGACCAATCAGAGTCATAACCCAATGGGCACTCACTGGTTGAATCAATGTTGTTTCCACGTCATTTCAATGAAATTACGTTGAACCAATGTGGAATAGATGTTGAATTGACGTCAGAGCTCAGTGGGAAGCCACTGATCTGTATGCACACAGCCGCCCTAGTGGTGAGGGATGCTAGTCTCTCCATCACAGAGACAGGCCCAAGTCATCAGTCAGTTCCACGGATTGATACAAACTCACATTGGTTCAGAGGAAACAAATAAAGGTTCAGAGGCTAGGGTAGGGCAGCTTATTGATAGCAGACAAATTCACCTCAGAGGTCATCCTTTCCCCTACAAACCAAGTGAACCACCTTCAAACTTTATGAAAATTAAAAACGTAATTACTCTGACTGTCGTGAATCTTGTTTAAGCATATGTATTTACTCCCTAATTTCAGGATTGCCTTTTGCTGTAAGTTTCAGCAGAGCCGCTCATACATTAAAATGTTTCTGATGCATGCAGATAGGTGCAATGTTAGAAAATGTGGACAACAGCTACATTCCAATAATCTGTTTAATTGTAACCAGATTATACTGTCTATTGTGTCTCAAATCATATTCTGAGGTCTATTTGCTTGATGAGTTGCTCACAACCCAGTGAGGCTGTGTAGCTCTCGTTAGAAGCTGGCCTCATCAGTATTTGATTGGGGTCGGTGGTCAGCTAGACAGTCACCTGATTTTTTCCCGTGCCTCATTGTTCCAGTATCATTGGTCACGGCCCCCTGCTGTGGACCCCAGTCTACCACACACAGGCACACGATTTTCCAGACAAACAACTAATACCATTCACAGGAAGAGAGGAGTGCCACAGTGGTTTGTCTCCTAGAGATGAACGTTCTTTGGTGCGAAAAGTGCAAATCAATTCCAGAACAACAACAAGGACCTTGAAGATGCTGGAGGAAACAGGAACAAAAGTATCTATATCCACAGTAAAACAGCTCTATATCAACATAACCTGAAAGGCCGCTCAGGAAGGAAGAAGCCACTGCTCCAAAACCACCATAAAAAAGCCAGTCTATGGTTTGCAACTGCACATGGGGACAAAGATCGTACTTTTTGGAGAAATGTCCTCTGGTCTGATTAAACAAAAATAGAACTGTTTGGCCATAATGACCATCGTTATGTTTGGAGGAAAAAGGGGAAGGCTTGCAAGCCAAAGAACACCATCCCAAACGTGAAGCACAGAGGTGGCAGCATCATGTTGTGGGGGTGCTTTGCTGCAGGAGGGACTGGTGCACTTCACAAAATAGATGGCACCACGAGGGAGGAAAATTATGTGGATACATTGAAGCAACATCTCAAGACATCAGTCAGGAAGTTAAAGCTTGGTCGCAAATGTGTCTTCCAAATGGACAATGACCCCAAGCATACTTCCAAAGTTGTGGAAAAGAGTCTTAAGGAAAACAAAGTTAAGGTATTGGAGTGGCCATCACAAAGCACAGACCTCAATCCCATAGAAAATGTGTGGGCAGAACTGAAAAAATGTGTGCGAGCAAGGAGGCCAACAAACCTGATTCAGTTACACCAGCTCTGTCAGGAGGAATGGGCCTAAATTCACCCAACTTATTGTGGGAAGCTTGTGGAAGGCTATCCAAAACATTTGACCCAAGTCAAACAATTTAAAGGCAATGCTACCAAACAATAATTGAGTGTGTGAACGTCTGACTGTGATGAAAGCTGAAATAAATAATTCTCTCTACTATTATTCTGACATTTCACATTCTTAAAATAAAGTGGTGATCCTAACTGACCTAAGACAGGGAATTTTTACTAAATTTCAGGAATTGTGAAAAACTTAGTTTAAATGTATTTGGCTAAGGTGTATGTAAACTTCCGACTTTAACTGTATATATCTTCCACCCTGGTCATAGGCCTAAGCCATGTCAAAATACATAGAATTACATTAAATGAGCTTTAAAACAGTAATTTGTTCCTGGGGGAGAACCCCCAGATCACCCGTCTATGGGTTGTGCGAGGGGGAAATGAAATTCATATAGCAAGTCTCACTCCAAGCTTTCTTCAAAAGTTGGCACCCTTGGGCGAGTGATAAGATCTTGAGAGCCTGAACAGGCAGGACAATAATTGAGCCTGGTTTAACCTTTGGTGTACTAGAGATAAGGAACCAATAACAAATCATTCATTTGTGTGGTGTATGAAGAGGTTACTTGACAAATTACCAGTGAATAGTACTTTTCAACTTGAACCATTTTGCACCCATGGTGTAAGTCAAGTCAAACAATTTAAAGGCAATGCTACCAAATAATAAGTGAGTGTATGTAAACTTCTGACCCACTGGGAATGTGATGAAAGAAATAAAAGCTGAAATAAATAATTATCTCTACTATTATTCTGACATTTCACATTCTTAAACTAAAGTGGTGATCCTAACTGACTTAAGACAGGGAATTTATACTTTGAATAAATGTCAGGAATTGAAAAAAATTGTTTAAATATATTGGGCTAAGGTGTATGTAAATTTCCTACTTCAACTGTATATATTCAATGACATCATAGCAAAACAATCAAAGTCTAACGGTAGAGCTATCTGAGTGACAGAAGCTGTGACTATGGAATTATAGTTTGAAAACACCCAACATGCTCTGTAATTTTGTGGCCATGTGGTTGTAATATCTTACCCACAGAGCTTTCACATTCCCTAATTGGAAAGAGCAGGGTCAAAAATACTCTATGAATAAACTGTCTGGAATAGACTTTTATGTTTTGTTGATACAAATGATGTGTTCAACATGAAAACTAGACTCTAGCATATATTCATTGCCAAATAGGCCTCTCTTTAGTTTGTAGGGCGCTGTCAATTGTGCTGATAAGGCACAGCGGAGATGGGCTACAGATTTCACGCTAACCTATCACTTCAAAAGCAATCAATGGGGCTATTATGTTTCATTTGTTAAGGTCAACAGCATCCTAAACTTTACCCAGTTCCAGGACATTTTAGCCCAAACCTGGTTGCCTCGCCAGGAAGCTGACACTTGGCCGCAAGTGGATTTTCCAGCAAGACAATAACCCCAAGCATAAAATCCCTACCAATGTGCTCTTTAATACCATAAAACATTTTATAAAACGGCTCACTGCCATTATCTTTGCAGGGTGAGGAATTGAAAGGTATTGAAATCCGGGGTGGCAATTATTTTGACCCTCATCTTTTTGAGAAATAAAAATCTTATTACTTGATAAACAAAAAGTATTTCTCTGAGCAAATGTATTAGTATAAAATAATCTAATTGTCCTTTTTTTCATACAATTTAGCTCAGTATTTGCATTCATCAGTAGAACAATAATGAAATATTTACATGGTAGTTGGCATCACTCAGAATATGTTTGGTTGCAGCTTCTGTTTGTTTTACACTGCAGCTGTGGGATTGTGAGCCAATCAAAAGACTGAAGATTAGCCTTTCCACGTAACCCAATCAACTTGATTTATTGTACTTTGTTATTGCCACTCCCCATTCCAGTAGAACATTAATGAAACATTTCCATGGAAGTTGGCATCACCAGACCCAATTCCAGTAAAACATTAATGAAACATTTTCATGGAAATTGGCATCACCAGACCCCATTCCAGTAGAACATTAACGAAACATTTCCATGGAAGTTGGCATCACTCAGAATAAGTTTGGTTGCAGCTACAGGAGTGTTAGGTTCTAATGAACCGAGTAAAACTCACGGACGATTAGTAAAGCTCAAACCAAGTTTATTCACCCACTGGGTCATTCAGTTGCATAAGACAAATACACGTTTCCACCAGTGGTAGTATATTTTGGGTGAAGCATCCTCCTTCCCTCTAAACATGACATCTTTATTTTTAGGCAGGAAGTTAAGTGATGCTGGCCATAAACGGTTCCTTCTCCCTACCTGTTGGGGCTAGGGGGCAGTATTTGCACGTCGGATAAAAAACGTACCCAATTTAAACTGGTTACTACTCTTGCCCAGAAATGAGAATATGCATATAATTAGAAGATTTAGATAGAAAACACTCTAAAGTTTCTAAAACTGTTTGAATGGTGTCTGTGAGTATAACAGAACTCATATGGCAGGCCAAAACCTGAGAAGATTCATTACAGGAAGTGCACTGTCTGACAATTTGTTGTCCTTCAGTTGCATCTCTATCGAAAATACAGCATCTCTGCTGTAACGTGACATTTTCTAAGGCTTCCATTGGCTCTCAGAAGGCGCCAGAAAGTGGAATGAGATGTCTGCAGTCTCTGGGCGAAGTACAGCAGCTCTGTTTGTGAGTGGTCAGGCTGGGGACAATGACACTGGAGATGCGCGGTCACGAGAAGTCGCCATGTTTTTCTTTCAGCATTTGAATGAATACAACGTTGCCCGGTTGGAATATTATCGCTATTTTACGAGAAAAATAGCATCAAAATTGATTTTAAACAGTGTTTAACATGCTTCGAAGTACGGTAATGGAATATTTAGATTTATTTTGTCACGAAATGCGCTTGCGCGTCACCGTTTGGATAGTTACCTGAACGCATGAACAAAACGGCGGTATTTGGAAAGAACTATGGATTATTTGGAACCAAAACAACATTTGTTGTTGAAGTAGAAGCCCTGGGAGTGCATTCTGACGAAGAACAGCAAAGGTAATACAATTTTTGTTATAGTAAATCTGAGTTTGGTGAGGGCCAAATTTGGTGGGTGTCAAATTAGCTAGCCGTGATGGCCGGACTATGTACTCAGAATATTGCAAAATGTGCTTTCGCCGAAAAGCTATTTTAAAATCTGACACCGTGATTGCATAAAGAAGTTCTGTATCTATAATTCTTAAAATAATTGTTTTGTATTTTGTGAACGTTAATCGTGAGTAATTTAGTAAATTCACCGGAAGTTTGCGGTGGGTATGCTAGTTCTGAACATCACATGCTAATGTAAAAAGCTGGTTTTTGATATAAATATGAACTTGATTGAACAAAACATGCATGTATTGTATAACATAATGTCCTAGGAGTGTCATCTGATGAAGATCATCAAAGGTTAGTGCTGCATTTAGCTGTGGTTTTGGTTTTTGTGACATATATGCTTGCTTTGAAAATGGCTGTGTGATTATTTTTGGCAGGGTACTCTCCTGACATAATCTAATGTTTTGCTTTCACTGTAAAGCCTTTTTGAAATCGGACAATGTGGTTAGATTAACGAGAGTCTTGTCTTTAAAATGGTGTAAAATAGTCATATGTTTGAGAAATTGAAGTTATAGCATTTATGAGGTATTTGTATTTCGCGCCACGCGATTCCACTGGCTGTTGACTAGGTGGGACGCAAGCGTCCCGCCTTGCCAGGGAGGTTAATGTGACCGGGCCTGACCTCCATTCTTCAGTAAACCACATCTTTCCACACTTATCAGTCCCTGCAACCATGTGATTGTCTTTCCTTTACTCAATACATTGCAAGCTTAATTGCCCCCACCATATACATTCCTCCTACAGATAACCATTAACTTCTGGTGTAGAAACCTGTCACGACCGTCGTATAAATTATTGGACCAAAGTGCAGCGTGAGTCGAGTTCCACATTTTTATGATAGTGAAACTTCAAAAAAACAACAAAAGGTATAACGATCGTGAAGTATGTAGCGCACATAAGCACTAATCCAAAAACAATATCCCACATCGCAGGTGGGAAAAAGGACACACTAAGTATGATCCCCAATTAGAGGTAACGATTATCAGCTGCCTCTAATTGAGAACCATACACATACACCAACATAGAAATATAATCCCTAGAAACCCCCCTAGTCACGCTCTGACCTAAAACACCATAGAGAACCCCGAGGGCTCTCTATGGTCAGGGCGTGACAAAACCAGACTATGGCACACAATATTTCAAGTTTAAGAGTCAAAACCCATTAGTAGCCTACAAAATATATAGGCTGTTTGTAATAGGTTGATTACCCTATGTGAATGCAGCCCTGCACACAGTGATAAAGCAAACGAAATGCTAAATGTAGTAGCCTAGTTATTCATGCTAAACAAAAATACTAAAAAGCAGTTTGGATTAGAATGCCGACACAATGTTAAGGACTGAATGTGAACAAAACCACGATCCACACAAACACTCAGGTCTGTGCAGGACTGATTTCCCCCTCACACACCCACAGCTTTTCATACCACAACCGTCGGCAGCCAATGGCTTTGACGCACCCGTTACTGCAAGATCTGATCCCGAACCCATCCGCTCGTCCTGCAATGTTATTTTAGGCTTATGGGACGCAACTTGCCTGCCATGGTCCCAGCAATTTTGAGCCCTATAGGCAATATCAAACTATTCAAAAATAACATAAGAAATAGGTTAAATTACCAGAGATACTCAAGTGGGACATTATATTAAGCTATCAGTATTACAAGACAGTAGCTTCAGAAAGTATTCATACTGCTTTACTCATTTCACATTTTGTAGTGTTACAGACTGAATTCAAAATGGATTAAAAAAAAATATCTCACCCATCCCATAATGACAAAGTGGAAATATGTTTTTAGAAATGTTTGCTAACTTATTCAAAATTAAATACACAAATATTAATTTACAAAAGTATTCACACCGTGGGTGCAAAATGGTTCAAGTTGAAAAGTACTATTCACTGGTAATTTGTCAAGTAACCTCTTCATACACCACACAAATGAATGATTTGTTATTGGTTCCTTATCTCTAGTACACCAAAGGTTAAACCAGGCTCAATTATTGTCCTGTCTGTTCAGGCTCTCAAGATCTTATCACTCGCCCAAGGGTGCCAACTTTTGAAGAAAGCTTGGAGTGAGACTTGCTATATGAATTTCATTTCCCCCTCGCACAACCCATAGACGGGTGATCTGGGGGTTCTCCCCAGGAACAAATTACTGTTTTAAAGCTCATTTAATGTAATTCTATGTATTTTGACATGGCTTAGGCCTATGACCAGGGTGGAAGATATATACAGTTAAAGTCGGAAGTTTACATACACCTTAGCCAAATACATTTAAACTCAGTTTTTCACAATTCCTGACATTTAATCCTAGTAAAAATTCCCTGTCTTAGGTCAGTTAGGATCACCACTTTATTTTAAGAATGTGAAATGTCAGAATAATAGTAGAGAATTATTTATTTCAGCTTTTATTTCTTTCATCACATTCCCAGTAGGTCAGACGTTTACACACACTCAATTAGTATTTGGTAGCATTGCTTTTAAATTTTTTTGACTTGGGTCAAATGTTTTGGATAGCCTTCCACAAGCTTCCCACAATAAGTTGGGTGAATTTTGGCCCCTTCCTTCTGACAGAGCTGGTGTAACTGAGTCAGGTTTGTAGGCCTCCTTGCTCGCACACATTTTTTCAGTTCTGCCCACACATTTTCTATGGGATTGAGGTCAGGGCTTTGTGATGGCCACTCCAATACCTTGACTTTGTTTTCCTTAAGACACTTTTCCACAACTTTGGAAGTATGCTTGGGGTCATTGTCCATTTGGAAGACACATTTGCGATCAAGCTTTAACTTCCTGACTGATGTCTTGAGATGTTGCTTCAATGTATCCACATAATGTTTCTCCCTCATGATGCCATCTATTTTGTGAAGTGCACCAGTCCCTCCTGCAGCAAAGCACCCCCACAACATGATGCTGCCACCTCCGTGCTTCACGTTTGGGATGGTCTTCTTCCGCTTGCAAGCCTCCCCCTTTTCCTCCAAACATAACAATGGTCATTATTGCCAAACAGTTCCATTTTTGTTTAATCAGACCAGAGGATATTTCTCCAAAAAGTATGATCTTTGTCCCCATGTGCAATTGCAAACCGTAGTCTGGCTTTTTTATGGCGGTTTTGGAGCAGTGGCTTCTTCCTTCCTGAGTGACCTTTCAGGTTATGTCGATATAGGACTAGTTTTACTGTCGATATAGATACTTTTCTACCTGTTTCCTCCAGCATCTTCAAGGTCCTTTGCTGTTGTTCTGGAATTGATTTGCACTTTTTGCACCAAAGTACGTTCATCTCAAGGAGACAGAACACGTCTCTTTCCTGGGTGGTATGATGGCTGCGTGGTTCCATGGTGTTTATACTTGCGTACTATTGTTTGTATAGATGAACGTGGTATCTTCAGGCGTTTGGAAATTGCTCCCAAGGGTGAACCAGACTTGTGGAGGTCTGCACATTTTTTGGGGGACTGATTTCTTTTGATTTTCCCATGATTTCAGGTAAAGAGGCACTGAGTTTGAAGGTAGGCCTTGAAATACATCCACAGGTACCCCTGCAATTGACTCAAATTATGTCAATTAGCCTATCAGAAGCTTCTAAAGCCATGACATAATTTTCTGGAATTTTCCAAGCTGTTTAAAGGCACAGTCAACTTAGTGTATGTAAACTTCTGACCCACTGGAATTGTGATACAGTGAAGTGAAATAATCTGTAAACAATTGTTGGAAAAACTACTTGTGTCATGCACAAAGTAAATGTCCTAACCGTCTTGCCAGAACTATAGTTTGTTAGCAAGAAATTTGTGGAGTGGTTGAAAAGCAAGTTTTAATGACTCCAACCTAAGTGCATGTAAACTTCCGACTTCAACTGTGTATTTATATATATATATATTTTAAAACACAGGTCAGTTATATTCAGGATGCTTTGAGAACTCAAAAAACTTACTTTGAGATTTGTTTTGGGGGGGTGACATTTTAAGTATACTGTTAGATTCTGGGTTAAACTTGGAACATTGTTATACTCAGAAGTATAGTATCTAAGGAGTGAAAGAGACTTGTTTTTACATCAGAAGTTAATGGTTATCTGTAGGAGCCAGATGGCTTTCGAATGTGTTGGGTGGACGGGAGGAAGACACAGGATTGCAATAGGGGAAGCGGATGGGCATCTGTGGATTAGGCGAATGAGGGTTTGAGGTCAGGTCAGATCCCCTTAAGGGAGAAATTATGGTTTTCTACCTTATTACCCTCTTCCTGTCGAACCATAATAGATTTAAGGATTGGAGAGAAGGAGGAGTGCCTAAATTGGAGTTTATATACTTGTGTTGGTGAAACATGTTTTGTCTAATGCAGCTGTATTGACCCTCTGGGCAGAATAAACTTGATTAAGCTTTCATAGGTGTCCATTGAGTCATTTACTCTGAGAATTAGAACCTAACAATGCTAATACTTTTTTAGGTGGTTTGACACTATTCAGACATTCATTAAATGAGGAGACATGTACATGGGAGAAAAAGTGGGGAGGTTGGAAGTAGGGATTGATCCGTCTTCCTACATGGAAGTACAGTGAATTCGGAAAGTATTCAGACCCCTTAACTTTCCCCATATTTTGATATATTACAGCCTTATTCCAAAATAGATTCAATACATTTTTTTCCTTATCAATCCACACACAATACCCCATATTGACAAAGCAAAAACAGGTTTTTAGAAACTGTCACACCCTGATCTGTTTCACTTGTTTTTGTGGTTGTCTCCACCCCCCTCCAGGTGGCGCCCACCCCATTATCCCGTGTATTTATACCTGTGTTCTCTGTTTGTCTGTTGCCAGTTCGTTTTGACCCTGAGACTGCCTGCCGTTCTGGACTCTTTTCACCCTCTCTGGATTATTGACACCTGCCTGCCTTTGACCTTTCCATTGATCATCATTGAGATGTTTCTACAACCTGATTGGAATCCACCTGTGGTAAATTCAATTGATTTGACATGATTTGGAAAGGCACACACCTGTCTATATAAGGTCCCACAGTTGACAGTGCATGTCAGAGCAAAAACAAAGCCATGAGGTCAAAGGAATTGTCCGTAGAGCTCTGAGACAGGATTGTGTCGAGGCACTGATCTGGGGAACGGTACCAAAACATTTCTGCAGTATTAAAGGTCCCCAAAAACACAGTGGCCTCCATGATTATTAAATGGAAGAATTTTGGAACCACCAAGACTCTTCCTAGAGCTGGCCGCCCGGCCAAACCGAGCAATCGGGGAAGAAGGGCCTTGGTCAGGAAAGTGACCAAGAACGCAATGGTCACTCTGACAGAGCTCCAGAGTTCCTCTGTAGAGATGGGAGAACTTTCCAGAAGAAAGACCATGTGTGCAACACTTCACCAATCAGGTTTTTATGGTAGCGTGGCCAGACGGAAGCCATTCCTCAGTAAAAGGCACATGACAGCCGGACTCTCAGACCATGAGAAACAAGATTATCTGGTCTGATGAAACCAAGAATGAACACTTTGGAACTAAGGAACAACGACAGGACAACGACCCTAAGCACACAGCCAAGACAACGCAGGAGTGGCTGCGGGACAAGTCTCTGAATGTCCTTGAGTGGCCCAGCCAGAGCCCGGACTTGAACTCGATCTAAAACCTCTGGAGAGACCTGAAAAGAGATGTGCATCGACGCTCTCCATCCAACCTGACAGAGCTTGAGGGGATCTGCAGAGAAGAATGGGAGAAACTCTCCAAATACAGGTGTGCCAAGCTTGTAGTGTCATACCCAAGAAGACTTGAGGCTGTAATCGCTGCCAAAGGTGCTTTAACCTGTTGGGGATAGGGGGCAGTATTTGCACGGCCGGATAAAAAATGTACCCGATTTAATCTGGTTACTACTCCTGCCCAGTAACTAGAATATGCATATAATTGTTTGATTTGGATAGAAAACACCCTAAAGTTTCTAAAACTGTTTGAATGGTGTCTGTGAGTATAACAGAACTCATTTGGCAGGCCAAAACCTGAGAAGATTCCAAACAGGAAGCACTCTCTCTGACTATTTCTTGGCCTTCTTGATCATCTCTATCCAAAACAGGGGATCTCTGGCATAACGTGACATTTTCTAACGCTCCCATAGGCTCTCAGAAGGCGCCAGAATGATGAATGATGACTTTGCAAGCCATGGCTGAAAAACAGTAGCGCATTTGGATAGTGGTCGATCTGAGAACAATGAGACTGGGGCGCTCGTGCACGAGCCGACACCATGTTTACATTTTCACTCTTTGAACTCTTCATCTGGATAGATTGTAGGCTTCTAAATGTAGACTGCTAAATGTGTCAATGTAATCTGCATTATGTAAAATAACTGGATAAGTGAAAGCATAATCTGAGAATACATTCAATGTAGATAATGGAGAAAAGATTAATAAAATTCAGGTACCAATGAAATGTGCAAGTTATTGTACTGTACTTATTAATCCTAATATTTTGACTATTACTCTGTTTACTTGTACGATTGGCATACACCAAGATGAGTCCAGATGAGGCAGCAACGACCAGTCCAAGGAATATCAGCAAGGAAGTGGTGAGTGAATAATCATTTCACACTTTGTAGATGTAGCCTACTGTGTGGTCTTAGGCAGGGTTTTCCAAACTCGGTCTTGATTATGGTGACACCATTTACCAGATTGCAACAGCCACTACTCTTAAGCCTTTGGATGCCATCTACCATATCACCATTTGTTTTATAGCTGGTGACAGTTTTTGTAAGCGCCATTTGTTTTATCAATGGTGTCAATTTTCATAGTTGCCACCACATCCTGTATCTAAAGGTTGGCTGGACCTCATTTTAATGTCCCTTAGATCAGTGGTTCCCAAACTTTTTATAGTCCCGTACCCCTTCAAACATTCAACCTCCAGCTGCGATCCCCCTTCCGCACCAGGGTCAGAGCACTCTCAAATGTTGTATTTTGCCATCATTGTAAGCCTGCCACACACACACTATTCGATAGATTTATTAAACATAAGAATGAGTGTGAGTTTTTGTCACAACCCGGCTTGCGGGAAGTGAAAGAGCTCTTACAGGCCAAGGGCACAAATAATAATAATCATTTTGCTCTTTATTTAGACATCTTACATATACAATTTTATGTACTCATCAAAAATTATGAGTAACTCGCCACAGGTTAATGAGAAGGGTATGCTTGAAAGGATGCACATAACTCTGCAATGCTGTGTTTTATTGGAGAGTCTGTCTTATGCTTCCCTGTGGCTCAGTTGGTAGAGCATGGGGTTTGCAACGCTAGCATAGTGTTGCAAACGAATCCGGTTGTTTGTGTCATCCGTTTCGGGAAAGTACCTGCGTAATTGCGCACCCAACTCACTCAAGTGCTTCGCTATATCACATTTGACATTGTCCATAAGCTTGAGTTCATTTGCACACAAAAAAATTATACAGTGATGGAAAGACCTGTGTGTTGTACTTGTTATTAATGCAGACAGAGAAGAGCTCCAACTTCTTAATCATAGCCTCAATTTTGTCCCGCACATTGAATATAGTTGCGTAGAGTCCCTGTAATCCTAGATTAAGATCATTCAGGCGAGAAAAAAGTGTTACATGGTCGCTGCCCATATCATTGCATAGTGCAGAAAATACACGAGAGTTAGTTTTAACAAAATTAACAATTTTCACTGTAGTGTCCAAAACGTCTTTCAAGCTGTCAGGCATTCCTTTGGCAAGAGCCTCTCGTGGATGCTGCAGTGTACCCAAGTGGTGTCGGGAGCAACTGCTTGCACGCGCGTTACCACTCCACTATGTCTCCCTGTCATGGCTTTTGCACACAAAGCTCTCCAGTACTTTAAAAATATCCTCTCCTAATGTCCTGGTTTCCAGTGGTTTGCATTAGAGGATGTCTTCCTTAATTGACCTCCCATAAACGTAACAGACATATACCAGGAGCTGTGCCAGGCCCGTCACGTCTATTGACTCATCCAGCTGTAATGCATAGAATTCACTGGCTTGTATGCGAAGCAGAACTTGTTTAAAAACATCTCCTGCCATGTCACTGATGTGTCGTGAAACAGTGTTGTTTGATGAAGCCATTGTCTGTGTAGGGTTTTGGGCCTTTTCCCCCAGCATTGTCCCAGCCATATCCGCGGCAGCAGGAAGAATTAAGTCCTCCACAATACACAATAGTATGGGGCTTGCCTATCCTAGCCACTCGGCAGCTCACCATATAAGACTCTTCTAGCCCCTTCTTATTAATGGTATCTGTTGCTTTTATACATGTCTTACTACTCTAAAGTCATTTTAATTCTCGCTAAATAAACTCCTGTGGCTTATTTTTCAAATTGGCATGTTTTGTTTCTAAATGTCTGTGCAAGAGTGAAGGTTTCATTAAGTTGTGAGATAGTGCTTTTGCACATGTAACACACTGTGGTTGAGGAAAGGCACTACTCCCAATATAAGTGAAACCCAAATCAATGTAGTTGTCATCATATTTGCGCCTCTTCGATGGTCCAACGTCCCTGTCTGTTGTTCGGTGCTTTCCCGGGTAAGGGGGCAGTAACTCTTCGGCTGCATCAGATTCACATCTGTCAGTGTCCATGCTAGCTGGGCTAACAACAAATGTAGAATTACTGATGCTAGCATTGGATGTGCTCATGGATGCAGAACAACTTGTGTCTGTCACGTCCTGACCATAGAAAGCTTTTATTTTTCTATGGTAGAGTAGGTCAGGGCGTGACAGAGGGTTTTGAGTAAGTGTATGTTGCACCTCTTCGTCACAGTTTGTGGTTTTGTTTATTAGTTTATTTATATGTCTTGCATAGTTTCACAGTTTTAATAAAATGTGGAACGATACACGCTGCGCTTTGGTCTCCTTCGTACGACAAACGTGACAGTGTCGTTGACAGGTGCAGGTGTAGTACTGCTGGTAGTAGCAGTACTATCAGTAGAGCTGGTTTGTGTCACTATGGACGCGGGCCTTACTTTTTTTAACCATTTATCAATTTTCGAGCAAACGGAATGAGGAGCAGCTACGTTTGGCTACATACGGACCGTTAGTGGAATTCCCATACGAGAGTAACGGTTAATGTGATTGGATGTTAATTATTTGACTAGGCTACCTGTATTTGACATTGCGTTGTTATTTCCCTGAGCACTAGATGGTCTAATTTTATTTTTGGCAGTGAAACGAGGCTACTCAGGCAAGAAAAAAACCTCACCCAAATCTATAGCCTCGTTGGAAAATATAACTGGACTGTTTGGGACTACCTGCCTTAAATCAATGAATTACTATATTTCTGTTTACAAATGTTAGACCAGGGTTCCTCTGTGATCTAGGAAATGGGCTTGGTTACTGCATGCTATTTAATAAACTTTTATGCATATCTTCAACAGTTAGTATGAACATCCTTCCATGCATGCTCTCCTTGTTGTAGTGCGGTTGCTCACTTGGCTGCTGGGCTGACATGGGCTTTGCCAAAACATTAAATTGATGTCACCAGCTTTGATGAATTTGCTTTAATTGCCCTGTATTTCTTGGCCATTGCTACCATGGCCTCACTGTAGTAGTCGTCCTTGGTCAAGGAACTGAAACCCTTTAGCATGTCTTCCACCAGGTCAGGTGAATCAAATAAGAAAATACCTTGATTGATTTTTGTAATATTACAAACCTGTATCTATCACTATTTTACCTGCTCAATGTCAGATGGGTTAGCGTTGCTCTCCTGGGCCCACACTCTTGAGCTCTGGTAAGTTTCCCAGTGGCCAAGGGAAATGTCACTCACCCATGGATCTGTTTGCCGAGGTGAAGATGGAGTCCTCTCCCTACTCCATCTTAAGGTCGTTCTTCAGGACCGTTAGGGAAGATGAGGGGGAGTGCCCAATTTCAAAGAGTTGTGCCCCCACATCCCTGTGCCTGGGGGTGTCTGCCACAAACATGTTATGGTTGTGTACATTGTACACGCACACAATAGCCAAATATTCTGGAAGATGAAGGTCTTTGCTCCTGGGACCAACCATACAAATAATTGGGTAACACTTTACTTGACACCCAGTGTCATAAGACGTTATGACACAGTCATAACAATGTCATAATAGGCTATAACAGCTGACATAACTTGTCACAGTCTGTCATAATATGGTCATAACAAAGTCATGACCCACATATTTACACCTGTTGTGACATATATTGTGTTATTTTATGGCACCTAAATAAGTGTCAAAACCCACATTTATTCAAATGATCTTTTCCCCTGCCAATAAGTTCTTTCATTTGAAAGTTTGTTTCTTGTTAGTTCCTTTATTGTTGTAATGAATTCACTTCAGTCATATTTTAAATAACTAAAATACACTTTAGTTGGATCAAGAAAATACACATTGATACTTTTAAGAAGCATTATGACCATCATAATCATATACAGTTCATTCGGAAAGTATTCAGACCACTTTACTTTTTTCTAATTTTCTTACGTTACAGCCTTATTCTAAAAGGGATTAAATAGTTTTTTCCCCTCATCATTCTAAACACAATAACCCTTAATGACAAAGCAAAAACAGGTTTTTAGATTTTTTTGGTGAAAGTATAAAACAAACCCCAGAAATATTGCATTTACATAAATATTCATCCCTTTACTCAGTACTTTGTTGAAGCACCTTTGGCAGCGATTACAGCCTTGAGTCTTCTTGGGTATAACACTACAAGCTTCTCCCATTCTTCTCTGCAGATCCTCTCAAGCTCTGTCAGGTCGGAAGGGGAACGTCGCTGCACAGCAATTTCAGGTCTCTCCAGAGATGTTAGATCGGGTTCAAGTCCGGGCTCTGGCTGGGCCACTCAAGGACATTCAGAGACTTGTCCCGAAGCCCCTCCTGTGTTGTCTTGGTTGTGTGCTTAGGGTCGTTGTCCTGTTGGAAGGAGAACCTTTGCCCCAGTCTGAGGTCCTGTGTGCTCTGGAGCAGGTTTTCATCAAGGATCTCTTTCTCTGTACTCTGCTTCATTCATCTTTCCCTCGATCCAAACTAGTCTCCCAGTCCCTGCCGCTGAAAAACATCCCCACAGCATGATGCTGCCACCACCATACTTTACCGTAGGGATGATGCCAGGTTTCCTCCAGACGTGACGCTTGGCATTCAGTCCAAAGAGTTCAATCTTGGTTTCATCAGACCAGAGAATCTTTTTTCTCATGGTCTGAGAGACTTTTAGGTGCCTTTTGGCAAACTCAACGGGGGCTGTAAGGTGCCTTTTACTGAGGAGTGGCTTCCGTCTGACCAATCTACCATAAAGGCCTGATTGGTGGAGTGCTGCAGAGATGGTTGTCCTTCTGGAAGGTTCTCCCATCTCCACAGAGGAACTCTGGAGCGCTGTCAGAGTGACCATCGGGCTCTTGGTCATCTCCCTGACCAAGGCTCTTCTCCCCCGATTGCTCAGTTCTAGGAAGAGTCTTTGTGGTTCCAAACTTCTTCCATTTAAGAATGACGAGGCCACTGTGTTCTTGGGGACCTTAAATGCTGCAGAATTGTTTTTGGTACCCTTCCCCAGATCTGTGCCTTGACACAATCCTGTCTCGAAGCTCTATGGACAATTCCTTCCACCTGGATTTTGCTCTGACATGCACTGTCAACTGTGGGACCTTATATAGACAGGTGCCTTTCCAAATCATGTCCAATCAATTAAATATACCACAGGTGGACTCCAATCAAGTTGTAGAAATAGCTCAAGGATGATCAATGGAAACGGGATGCACCTGAGCTCAATTTCGAGTCTCATTGCAAATTGTCTGAATACTTATGTAATACTGTTTCCACTTTGTTGTTATTGGGTATTGTGTGTATATTAATGAGGAAAAACATTTATTTAATCAATTTTAGAATAAGTTTGTAACGTAACAATATGTGGAAAAGGTCAAGTGGTCTGAATACTTTCCAAATGCACTATATTTAAGCACTGCAAGGGAAGCTGTAAAGAAAAATCTATTAAAAGCCACAGGTAAACAAAAGCCATATTTTGATCTAAAGGTGACACCCCAGTAGTATGAGGGAAATGAATATGTGTGGCTTAGAGGCTTCCAGAAGAAAAGGGGGTTGCCATCCAAACGGAGAAATTCAAGGGTCTATTCAAATTTGCAAAGAAACCGTCAGAGGTGATGTATGAAGTAATACAGTGTAATGGACTTCATCATGCCTTGGTACACTACAACAGGCCAACCTTACTTTGGGGTTGTTTTAGAGCATGAGGTCACAATGTTATGCAAATTAGTTGCTGTACGTGATGATGCTGGGGCATGCTGAGGGGGGGCATGCTGAGGGAGGGCTTTTTGGTGAGGCGTTTGTGCGGCAGGTCAGTGCTGGGGTGCACTGTCTGTGTTCATCCAAATAAATGACAACTTGATTATTTTATGGGAAATCAGTGTCCTAGACTGTTTATGCTAGTCAACAAACTGCATGCGAGTTTCGGTGGCCTTACAGGCTCGTTACAGTATCTACCCCTAAAACTCCAGAATCCCTGAACACCGTAAATATTGTAAATATGGTATTGGATCTGACCCTGTATATAGCTTCTTATTTTCTTGTGTTCTCACTTATTACTTTTATTTATTGTGTGTTTATCGTTTGGTTGATTGGTTTATTGGTGGTTTTAAAACAGTTACAGAGTTTAGTAATGGCTCTGATAGGAGAAAACTGAGTATGGATTAACAACATTTTAGTTACTCCACAATATTAACCTAAATGACAGAGTGACAAGAATGAAGCCTGTGCAGAGTACAAATATTCCAAAACATACATCCGGTTTACAGTAAGGCGCTAAAGTAAAACTGCAAAAAATGTGGCAAAGAAATGAACTTTATGTCCTGAATACCAAGTGTTAAGTTTGGGATAAATCCAACACAACACAACGTTTTTTTCAACACAAGTGTTTCTTGAATGCATGCCTTTTTGGACTGCATGTCTCTTATAGGAGAAAAGCTTGAACTATTGAGATCTTGTGCTATGTGAGGTACTTCCGGTTTGGAGCGAGCAGTCGCACTACGCTTCACTCCACAGGTAATATTACACTTCACTACATTACAACGGTTTGATTTGTTTGATCTGAGCAATTTTTTTTCTTAGCTAGCTACATAGCCGTCTTTGTATCAAAGATAATCGTGTAGCTTAGAGTAATTATCAAAGTTAGCTATCTTCGTCCTCCTAACGTAGTCATCACTGCTAGCTAGCTAGTCAACACTGCTAGCTAGCCAACCAGCCAACTTCCACCGACTAGCAGCACTGTAGAATCTATTACATTACAACGGAACGACTTGACTAGTGTAGTGTTAGTGAGCCAGCTACTTAGTTGTCTTTGCTGTCTTTGCATCTAAGATAATTGTGTAGTTTAGAGTAATTATTAGTAACTAGCCAGCCGCGACGCCAGACTTGCCAGCCGGGACGCGACGCCAGACTTAGTCAACACACCTAGTCTTCATTAACCCACTGCTAGCTAGCCAACCGTTACCGACTAGCAGCGCTGTAGACACTAATACTCTACAACGGAATGACTTGATTAGTGTAGTGTTAGTGAGCCAGCTACATAGTTGTCTTTGCTGTCTTTGCATCTAAGATAATTGTGTAGTTTAGAGTAATTATTAGTAACTAGCCAGCCGCGACGCCAGACGTAGTCAACACACCTAGTCATCATTAACCCACTGCTAGCTAGCTAGCCAACAGCTAGCCAACCGTTACCGACTAGCAGCGCTGTAGATACTATACTTTACAACGGAACGATTTGACTAGTGCAGTGTTGGCTAGCTAGCTACATAGTTGTCTTTGTCATAGCTTGATAATTGTGTAGTTTAGTAATTACCGAGGTTAGCTAGCCAGCTATTGCCGTCCCCCGCGACGCCATTTTTCCAAACCCAGCCAACTATTACCGACGAGTAACACTGTAGAAACTAAATACATTACAAAGGAACGTCTTGATTAGTGTTATGTTAGCTAGCCACAAAGTTGCTTTTGTATCATGAAAAGGTGTAGTACTGAAACTATCGAGGTCACCTAGCCAGCTACACCTAGCCAGCTACATGTTCAAACAAAGTCAACAACGCAGCCACTGCTAGCTAGCCTACTCCACCAGCCAGCAGTACTGTATCATTTTCGTCATTTTCGTCAATAAGATTTTTTGCAACGTAAGCTTAACTTTCTGAACATTCGAGACGTGTAGTCCACTTGTCATTCCAATCTCCTCTGCATTAGCATAGCCTCTTCTGTAGCTTGTCAACTATGTGTCTGTCTATCCCTGTTCTCTCCCCTCTGCACAGGCCATACAAACGCTCCACACCGCGTGGCCGCTGCCACTCTAACCTGGTGGTCCCAGCGCGCACGACCCACGTGGAGTTCCAGGTCTCCGGCAGCCTCTGGAACTGCCGGTCTGCGGCCAACAAGGCTGAGTTCATCTCAGCCTATGCTACCCTCCAGTCCCTAGACTTCCTGGCGCTGACGGAAACATGGATCACCACAGATAACACTGCTACTCCTACTGCTCTCTCCTCGTCTGCCCACGTGTTCTCGCATACCCCTAGAGCATCGAGCCAGCGGGGTGGTGGCACTGGAATCCTCATCTCTCCCAAGTGGACATTCTCTCTTTCTCCCCTGACCCATCTGTCTATCTCCTCATTTGAATTCCATGCTGTCACAGTTACCAGCCCTTTCAAGCTTAACATCCTCATCATTTATCGCCCTCCAGGTTCCCTTGGAGAGTTCATCAATGAGCTTGACGCCTTGATAAGTTCCTTTCCTGAGGATGGCTCACCTCTCACAGTTCTGGGTGACTTTAACCTCCCCACGTCTACCTTCGACTCATTCCTCTCTCTGCTTCCTTCTTTCCACTCCTCTCCTCTTTTGACCTCACCCTCTCACCTTCCCCCCCTACTCACAAGGCAGGCAATACGCTTGACCTCATCTTTACTAGATGCTGTTCTTCCACTAATCTCATCGCAACTCCCCTCCAAGTCTCCGACCACTACCTTGTATCCTTTTCCCTCTCGCTCTCATCAAAAACTTCTCACTCTGCCCCTACTCGGATGGTATTGCGCCGTCCCAACCTTCGCTCTCTCTCTCCCGCTACTCTCTCCTCTTCCATCCTATCATCTCTTCCCTCTGCTCAAACCTTCTCCAACCTATCTCCTGATTCTGCCTCCTCAACCCTCCTTTCCTCCCTCTCTGCATCCTTTGATCTTCTCTGTCCCCTATCCTCCAGGCCGGCTCGGTCCTCCCCTCCTGCTCCGTGGCTCGACGACTCACTGCGAGCTCACAGAACAGGGCTCCGGGCAGCCGAGCGGAAATGGAGGAAAACTCGCCTCCCTGCGGACCTGGCATCCTTTCACTCCCTCCTCTCTACATTTTCCTCTTCTGTCTCTGCTGCTAAAGCCACGTTCTACCACTCTAAATTCCAAGCATCTGACTCTAACCCTAGGAAGCTTTTTCCTACCTTCTCCTCCCTCCTGAATCCTCCTCCCCCTCCCCCCCTCCTCCCTCACTGCGGATGACTTCGTCAACCATTTTGAAAAGAAGGTTGACGACATCCGATCCTCGTTTGCTAAGTCAAGCGACACCGCTGGTCCTGCTCACACTGCCCTACCCTGTGCTTTGACCTCTTTCTCCCCTCTCTCTCCAGATGAAATCTCGCGTCTTGTGACGGCCGGCCGCCCAACAACCTGCCCACTTGACCCTATCCCCTCCTCTCTTCTCCAGACCATTTCCGGAGACCTTCTCCCCTACCTCACCTCGCTCATCAACTCATCCTTGACCACTGGCTACGTCCCTTCCATCTTCAAGAGAGTGAGAGTTGCACCCCTTCTGAAAAAACCTACACTCGATCCCTCCGATGTCAACAACTACAGACCAGTATCCCTTCTTTCTTTCTCTCCAAAACTCTTGAACGTGCCGTCCTTGGCCAGCTCTCCTGCTATCTCTCTCAGAATGACCTTCTTGATCCTAATCAGTCAGGTTTCAAGACTGGGCATTCAACTGAGACTGCTCTTCTCTGTGTCACGGAGGCTCTCCGCACTGCTAAAGCTAACTCTCTCTCCTCTGCTCTCATCCTTCTAGACCTATCTGCTGCCTTTGATACTGTGAACCATCAGATCCTCCACTCCACCCTCTCCGAGTTGGGCATCTCCGGCGCGGCCCACGCTTGGATTGCATCCTACCTGACAGGTCGCTCCTACCAGGTGGCGTGGCGAGAATCTGTCTCCGCACCACGTGCTCTCACCACTGGTGTCCCCCAGGGCTCTGTTCTAGGCCCTCTCCTATTCTCGCTATACACCAAGTCACTTGGCTCTGTCATATCCTCACACTGTCTCTCCTATCATTGCTATGCAGACGACACACAATTAATCTTCTCCTTTCCCCCTTCTGACAACCAGGTGGCGAATCGCATCTCTGCATGTCTGGCAGAGATATCAGTGTGGATGACGGATCACCACCTCAAGCTGAACCTCGGCAAGACGGAGCTGCTCCTCCTCCCAGGGAAGGACTGCCCGTTCCATGATCTCGCCATCACGGTTGACAACTCCCTTGTGTCCTCCTCCCAGAGTGCTAAGAACCTTGGCGTGATCCTGGACAACACCCTGTTGTTCTCCACTAACATCAAGGCGGTGACCCGATCCTGTAGGTTCATGCTCTACAACATTCGCAGAGTACGACCCTGCCTCACACAGGAAGCGGCGCAGGTCCTAATCCAGGCACTTGTCATCTCCTGTCTGGATTACTGCAACTCGCTGTTGGCTGGGCTCCCCGCCTGTGCCATCAAACCCCTACAACTCATCCAGAACGCCGCAGCCCGTCTGGTGTTCAACCTTCCCAAGTTCTCTCACGTCACCCCGCTCCTCCGCTCTCTCCACTGGCTTCCAGTTGAAGCTCGCATCCGCTACAAGACCATGGTGCTTGCCTACGGAGCTGTGAGGGGAACGGCACCTCCGTACCTTCAGGCTCTGATCAGGCCCTACACCCAAACAAGGGCACTGCGTTCATCCACCTCTGGCCTGCTCGCCTCCCTACCTCTGAGGAAGCACAGTTCCCGCTCAGCCCAGTCAAAACTGTTCGCTGCTCTGGCACCCCAATGGTGGAACAAGCTCCCTCACGATGCCAGGACAGCGGAGTCAATCACCACCTTCCGGAGACACCTGAAACCCCACCTCTTTAAGGAATACCTGGGATAGGATAAAGTAATCCTTCTAACCCCCCCCCCCTTTAAAAGATTTAGATGCACTATTGTAAAGTGGTTGTTCTACTGGATATTATAGGTGAATGCACCAATTTGTAAGTCGCTCTGGATAAGAGCGTCTGCTAAATGACTTAAATGTAAATGTAAATGTGAACAGAAACTCCATGTTTATTGACTCTACCCGTAAAGAGTGAAGGACTAACAGGAAATTCTTCTGTTATTTTACCCTGTGAGTTTTTTGTTGCTTTCCCCTGTCTTGTATTTTGTCGTTTATAGTTATTTTTTATTTTCTTAAATTATATTGGAGATTTTAAATAGATTTTTTTAGACTGGTGTCTCACCTGTACTTGTGCTTTGTACTCTTCCCTACTTCCCCTCCCACCTGGAAGGGCCTCTGAGCCTGGTTCACCTTTTGGTGAAACCATGGCTCGGACCACACAGAACCACGTTGCGCCACTGAGGAACCTGCCCATTAATAGTAAATTACCCGGGGGGCAGGGGTGTTAAGCTGGCCAACCCAATCCATCCCGTAGGACCTAAAATAGAGAAGAGTTACTTTAAACTACTGCAGGCAGTCCATCATGCTGAGGTTGTAGATAAAGCCCAACAGACAAGCTCTTTTCCAACAGGGATGGTGCAACAGGTGAATAAACTTGTTTATTAAACCTTCATCACCGAATGCTGACACTATTGCAAAGGTAAAGCTCAATACTGATCAGTGGATGCAGACAAATATGACTATTCTTGGAGAACACTATGATACATTGATAGCTACGATTATTGAAAGTCTCCATCCCTTCGATCAATTAGCCTTTGACAAAGCTATAGCATTTGTCAGGGCTAGATATAGGCATCAATTAACCACCTCGTCAATCACCACCGTACGATCCCTGGTGGAGAGGGTCACCCAACAGCTAGAAGCCAGTGATGTTCTAACACTTACTGGGCCGAGGGTTGCATAGGTTGCTCCAGTGGGGGTAACAGGAAGAGGCTGGTCCAGTTTTTGGGGGGAATCACACCCACTGGCTGGAACTGGGGCCTACTACTAGCTCAAACCCTAACCCTAATCTTAACCCCAACGGTACTCTGGTTGGGATTGTCCCTTTCTTTGCCCCTCACTTGGTTCTCAGGGGGGGCTAGCTCACTAAGACTTCTCCGATCCCCACCACCGCTTCTCCTACCCCAGTTAGGACAGGCCTTAGCTATTCTGCAGTGGTGTCGGGAGCTGGGATTGCACAAACTACTCGGGCAATGGTACATGTGCTTTTGTTGCAGGGTTCAACTGGTGTGATTCAGGAGAAGGTTACACCTGGTCCATCAGTGAACGTCGGCCCAAGTTTTGAATCTACTGTTGTCCCTGTGGTTTCTGCTGATAAGCTTACCAGTTCTTTGCTAGTACAGCCCAGTGACCAGTTGTTGTAGTCTATTCCACTGGCTCCTTGTAGCTCTCTTGGGGAGAACTTTAGCCTTGGTAATTCTTTAGAGTCTAGCCGAGCCTCTGGCCCTGTAGATGGGGCGGTTACTTTAGCTGGTCGGTCTGTCAGTCTTGTGCAGGTACAGCCTAGTGACTTGTTGCTGCAGTCTGTTTTGCTTGGTAACCTGGATTGTTTCAATGATGTAGGTAAGAATACCAGCCCTAATTCCCGTTATGGGGAGGCCTTTTGGGGAGTCCAGTGACCCCAGGGAATCAACCTGACACTTTGGTCCAGGTACAACCCATGGATCCTCTGATGCAGCCCAGCTTCGTTGGGGCCGCCTGTAAATTCAGCGGGCCTGATGAATTTTTGGGTTTTAACTCTCCATTTTAACCTGTCGTTCAAGGTAGATCCAGTCCCTGCTCCTTTACAGATATTGCCAGTGAGTTCTGGGCTGCAGTCTGGTACACCTGGGCCTTCTGACTCATTTATTAGTCCTGTCAGACTCTGTTCCAAAAGAGATTAATAGATTAATATTGTCATTAATAACTGACACAATTCTATAAATAATACATATTAGAATAATAATTCATGAGTGACCAGTAGTTACTGTATTGTGATTGTTTAGTGTTTTAACTACTTACAGTTTTTTACAATCGCTAGGACCCATTTCTCAATACTTAGGTCACTTTTTCAAAACTCTTCACACAGTGAGCATAACAGCAGTCTATGTGGGCTAAACTATGGATAATTTTTCATTGCTTTGGCACAAAATGCATTCAATGACTACATCTTTCAATTTTCATGAACTCTTTTCTCACTCAGACACAACCACCACCAAAACTGTACCTACAGGCCAATTTGCAAATGTTTACATACTCTTTTCAAAACTGTTAAGTTCAAAACCTAAAATAACACAAAATTGAAGACATAAATTTGCAACATTTCTACAGTAATACCGTATTGAAATATATTCCAAATCGAATAAATTAAATACTATCAAAACAATTAGACCAACCACAGCTGATTCCCATTGTAGCTGAACACCTACACAAGTGTTAGTCTTTCAATTGCATTACCATCTATACAAAAGAGGACATCTTAGGAATAATGCTGTACTGTAATGTAAACATGGACCCAGCCAGAGATAGAGAAGTGGCTGACAGAGGAAGAAGAGTGGCTGGGAGAGGGAGAGGAGTACGTACTCGTGGTGGAAGAAGACTGAGAGGAAGATCAAGAGCTGTAGTCTCAGATGAGATTAGGGCTACTCTAATTGATCATGTAATAAATCATGATCTATCAATGAGAGAGGCTGGTCTGAGAGTGCAGCCAAATCTGCAATGCACAAAAGTGGCATCTATTCTGAGAGATTTCTGGCAAAACAACAGGTAAGATGTGCATTCTGCAAGGGTATCTGACTGAACTGCACATTACAGAAGTAAATTGAGCAAAACCTCCAAACCTACTTGTGTGTAATTGTTTTTGTATTTCTGCTTAGGACCCAACGGTTACCTCCTACAGGCGGGAGAGGTAGGATTTTCACTGCTGTGCAGGAAACTGCAATTGTTGATATGGTCATCATAAACAATGGCATAAAACTCACAGAGATTCGGGACGAGTGTTGGCAGACAATGTAAGCATAACAACTATTTCTAGAGTCCTGAAACAACATCAAGTCAGGATGAAGCAGTTGTACACCGTCCTCTTAGAGAGGAACTCTGAACGAGTCAAGCAACTCAGGAACCAATAAGTCCAGGTAAGATGACTATAAAATACAGAACTGGTTTTGAACAAAACCAAACAGGGCAGAGGCACACAATGGCATGTTTTAAGGTATTGTCACGTCCTGACCAGCGGATGGAGCTGGTGTTTTGGTTTTGGGGTCAGGACGTGGCAGGTTTGTGTTTGTATATGTTGGGTGGATGATTGGGACTTCCAATTGAAGGCAGGTGTGTATAGTTGCCTTTGATTGGAAGTCCTATATAGGTGTGTGTGTTTGTCTTTGGGGTTGTGGGGAATTGTTGTGTGCACTGCGTTTGTTTGAGCTTGCCACACTGTTGCGAGTATTGTTTGTTGTTTTGTTTTTCTCAAGTGGATACCTTACATGTTTTTATCAGTAATAAACATGAGTGTCCACAATCCCGCTGCGCCTTGGTCCTCCTTAACCAACGACAACCGTGACAGGTATAATGTAAACTACCGTAATAGCCTAAATCTTATGTTGCCTTGTGGAATCAGGCCATGTCGCTTTTTTTATCTGGGGGAGAAAATCATAAGGTTTAGTGGAGAGTCAAAATTTATAAAAGTGCATGAACATATGAGTACTTTTATTTAAATATGCACCTGCAGTAATCACATCTGCCTCCAGCTCTGACAGCAGGTTCTCGGCATGGATATCCTTGCGGGCCAGAAGCAGCATCTTCTTGTTGAAAACTGTTTTCAGTCAGCTTTGTTGAGTGAATCAAAATCTGGACCAATCTGAAGAACAGGTAGACAAACAAATCTATGAATTTGTTTATCATTTCGATTAGAAGGGTAGATTGAAAGGTAGCACTTTTAATGGCAAAACCTAAGCTGTAATGCATATAATGTAGTACATTAATGAAACTGGCACGATAATAGTTAATTAAATCCTAAATTAAATTCTGCCTACTGACAAGTATGAGTAAAAGGGTTGGGGTCAATTCCAATTCCCGACAATTCAGGAAGCACCATGAAATTTTCAGTTCTTTCAATTAGGACAATTTGGAATTGGGTTTACTTTCTGATTTGACTGGAATCTAAATGGAATTGATCCAAACCCTGATGAGTATACTTTAAATCCTGTGTGGAGACGGATTTGACTTTAATTCTGTTGCTGGGGTGCTTACAGTGACACACCATGCCTAGAATATCGTTCAACGGTGATTGGAGATTTCCTCCATGATCTTTGACCCATTTTCACGTATCCACTTTGCGCTCTGGATGGCTGTCTCCTTTAGGGGACACATCTGACTGTTATTGGCAACAATTATTTAATGTCAAGTAACATTTCACTTGGTAAATCCCTCTTTCCCTAAATATAAGGAGTTGTGTATTTCAACACAAGTAGCTGATGTGTGACCATATAGGAAACCATCAAACTAAAATGTAGCCTAATATCAATATACATCTTTTTGAAAAAATTTAAGCTCCCAGTAACAACAAATAACAGAACTAATACAGACGATCTAGTCGGTCTATTCATATCTTCCCTTCTCGGGAGGTAGTGTGTGTATTAACACTCCATATACTGAAGCATTTACTAGGCAAGACTGGCTTGGACCTGCTTGGTCTGTCATCTTTGGCGGCTGCAGCTGTAGAGATGAGGTGTCCTGGTCTCCAACGCTGCTTTCTTAGGTTCCTGAGGCGTTTCTCAAGGAAACCAGTAGAAGGACGGTGGCGTCATCCTTGGGTATACCAAGCATCCTTGCAGATAGTCTGTTATTTGTGTCCAATATTTCTAGGATTTGGTAAAACCAATCAAAAATGATTACACCTTCAAAAGCTCTATTTCAGTGGAAATAGCAAAGCTCATGTATGATAGATAATGTAGTGAATTTCAAAATTAAAACATAACTTACAGCTTTTACCCTCTGAATCCTTGATGCAAGGGAACTGTTCTACTAATTAAGATGCCAGTGTTGTCTTGTCTCAGATGTTGTGGTGAAAGAAAAGAGGTATAAACAGAAAAGACAACATTAAACAAAGGTAAAAAGAATCACAAAGCCACAATTCCCATCAGTAGGACCATTAATAATGTAACTACTTTAGAACATGTTTCTCCAAACCTCAAGATGAGGTGTGAAATCAACACCCGGACAATGGACTGTGTCTGCTTGATTGAGATGCATGGGTAGCCAATAGCCTAGATTTTAAGAGTATTGGGCCAGTAACCGAAAAGTTGCTGCTTTGAATACTCAAGCCGACTAGGTGAAAAATCTGTTGCTGTGTCCTTGAGCAAGGCATTTCACCATAATTGCTGCTGTAAATCACTCTGGATAAGAGTGCCTGCTAAATGATGTGCCCTTGAGTGAGTGTCTGCTAAATTACTAAAATGTGAATGTAATGCATAACCTTCCATTGAGGCTGTCCACAATGGTTTTGCCATCCATTGTTGTACTGAGTATTTCAGAAATATTCTGAAATAGACATCCACAAAATGAAAATGTCTGCGTTCAAAACAGTTCCATTTGAGTCTTACAAAGAATCTGCAGCTAATAAGAGAATTTACAAATGAATGTAAAACAGCATGGTGTTGGTCCAACAGGTTCTGCTGGTATATGATGCAGTGCCTTAAAGAAGAATAGAACAAATTCATCAGTCATGGTTTCATATATTTGAACTACATGATAATATATATGGAAGTACCTGGAAGCCATGTTGAGATAATGCACTGCACTTAGATGTGTGAAGAGATCTTTACAGTTATTCTAAAATAAGCATACCCCATTATGTACCATGCAATTACTGAGCACTTACAGCTAACAGATATGTGTGATGCAGGGCTATACAGTGCAACCATTTCACTTGCATATGAGCCCAAAAATAGATGTGCGAAATGAAAAAGTCAAGTAGGATCACATGTGCAAGTTGTGATTTATAGCAAAACAATTGCTGCCATAGCTATTTTCAAAGTATTTAATTTTCTGACGTTTTTGTTTCATATAGGTAGCTAATCACACGAATGAATCCCATCTAGCCAACCTCAAGCAGCAACAGTGCCTGGGGGGCTGTTCGCTCTAAGTGAAGTGCTGAAAGATTCTTTTTTAAGCACACATGCATAGAAGTTGGTCTAATTTTTCCGAAAGTCTACAAAAGTGTGACTGTCCTTGTGTCCCTTGGCTATTTACATAATTTTGTTAACACGCTAGTTTGTTTTTCGATCCTACTTTGAACTTGCTCAACTGCTAGCTTGCTCAACACGTCGGTGAATCTCATCTCTTACAGACAGACATGAGTCCCAACAAAGTACCTGAGGGAAAGTGTTTTCATGATAAGAAATTAAGAAATTACTAACAATGATTTTTTAATATTATTTATTTCACCTTTATTTAACCAGGTAGGCAAGTTGAGAACAAGTTCTCATTTACAATTGCGACCTGATTAATAAAACCCTCAAATACTTTCATTGTGCTTCTACATTTCTTTGTGCTCCTTAATTTTAATTTAGGAGCCCATGTGCCCCTTGCAAAAAATGTCAGCGTAGAGCCCTGTTACCTTCAAACTTTTGGAATAATCTCTGGATTTTAAAAAGTAAGAAGATCAATAATATTGTCACCAACTGATTACCTTCTCACAAACACACACACTGTGAGGTTTGTGCCCTTTGCCTTTGCTACCAGATCACACACACACACACACACACACACACACACACACAGTGGGGCTGGGCATGCAATCAGATGGAAGAGAAGAGAAGGCGCTTTGGAAAGAAGTCACACACACACACACACACACACAGAGAAAGACAAAAAAGAAATTAGTGGACAAGCAGCTACTAGCTAGCATACATTATCTAGCTCTAGGATGCATATAACAAATCAAATCATATTTGTCACATGCGCCGAATACAACAGGTGTAGACCTTACAGTGAAATGCTTACTTGCAAGCCATTAACCAACAATGCAACAATACCTAAAAAAAATGTTTAAGTAAGATATAATAATAACAAATAATGAAAGAGCAGCAGTAAATAACAATAGCTGGGCTATATACAGGGGGTACCGGTACAGAGTCAATGTGCGGGGGCACCGGTGTCGAGATAATTGAGGTAATATGTACAGTTGAAGTCGAAAGTTTACATACACCTTGGCCAAATACATTTAAACTCTGTTTTTCACAATTCCTGAGTTTTAATCCTAGTAAAAATTCCCTGTCTTGGGTCAGTTAGGATTATCACTTTATTTTAAGAATGTGAAATGTCAGAATAATAGTAGAGAGAATGATTTATTTCAGCTTTTATTTTTTTCATCACATTCCCAGTGGGTCAGAAGTTTACATACACTCAATTGGTATTTGGTAGCATTGCCTTAAACATTTTAAACTTGGGACAAACGTTTCGGGTAGCCTTCCACAAGCTTCCCATAATAAGTTGGGTGAATTTTGGCCCATTCCTCCTGAAGAGCTGGTGTAACTGAGTCAGGTTTGTAGGCCTCCTTGCTCGCACACGCTTTTTGAGTTCTGCCCACAAATTTTCTATGGGATTGAGGTCAGGGCTTTGTGCTGGCCACTCCAATACCTTGACTTTGTTGTCCTTAAGCCATTTTGCCACAACTTTGGAAGTATGCTTGGGGTCATTGTCCATTTTGAAGACCCATTTGCGACAAAGCTTTAACTTCCTGATTGATGTCTTGAGATGCTGCTTCAATATATCCACATCATTTTCCTCCCTCATGATGCCATCTATTTTGTGAAGTGTACCAGTCCCTCCTGCAGCAAAGTACCCCCACAACATGATGCTGCCTCCCCCGTTCTTCACGGTTGGGACGGTGTTCTTCCGCTTGCAAGCCTCCCCCTTTTTCCTTCAAACATAACGATGGTCATTATGGCCAAACAGTTCTATTTTTGTCTAATCAGACCAGAGGACATTTCTTCAAAAAGTATGATCTTTGTCCCCATGTGCAGTTGCAAACCGTAATCTGGCTTTTTATGGCGGTTTTGGAGAAGTGGCTTCGTCCTTGCTGAGCGGCCTTTCAGGTTATGTCGGTATAGGACTCTTTTACTGTGGATATAGATACTTTTCTACCTGTTTCCTCCCGCATCTTCACAAGGTTCTTTGCTGTTGTTATGGAATTGATTTGCACTTTTTGTACCAAAGTACGTTCATCTCTAGGAGACAAAACGCGTCTCCTTCCTGAGTGGTATGATGGCTGCGTGGTTCCATGGTGTTTATATTTGCATACTATTGTTTGTACAGATGAATGTGGTACCTTCAGGCATTTGGAAATTGCTCCCAAGGATGAACCAGACTTGGAGGTCTACACATTTTTTTTCTGAGGTCTTGGCTGATTTCTTTTGATTTTCCCATGATGTCAAGCAAAGAGGCACTGAGTTTGAAAGTAGGCCTTGAAATACATCCACAGGCACACCTTTAATTGACTCAAATTATGTCAATTAGCCTATCAGAAGCTTCTAATGTCATGCCATCATTTTCTGGAATTTTCCAAGCTGTTTTAAGATACACTAACTTGACTGTATGTAAACTTCTGACCCACTGGAATTGTGATACAGTGAATTATAAGTGAAATAATCTGTCTGTAAACAATCATTGTAAAAATTACTTGTCATGCGTCTTGCCAAAACTATAGTTGTCAACAAGAAATTTGTGGAGTGGTTGAAAAACAAGTTTTAATGACTCCAACCTAAGTGTATGTAAACGTTCGACTTCAACCGCATACTCCCTCTGTCATTTGTCTTTGTCGATCATTGTAAATGTTGCTTGTTTTCCTATGAGGAATCTCTCCTACTTTTTCCTAAGTACTTTATTATTTTGCACTTTGGGTTTTATCCCACTTTTATATATGGTGCTTTAATAAACTCAGTAGTTTTAAACCTATGACTGCCTCCTGCCTACTCCTCTCTACACTTGTGACAGAATCACCGACCCAAGAGAACATGAAGCAGCAGGACTTCCCGACCTCTCCGCTATAGAAGCGAATCTCCTATACCACAACTCGTGCATGGAGCACCTCGGGACTGCCATGGATGAGGTGCTTCGGACCGTACGCCAGCTGCAGTCTACACCACCACCTTCCCAGCTCCCCGCGATCGTTCCAGTCACTCCACCACCATCTACATCACCTGTTCCGATCAGCAACGTCCACCTGCCCCTCCCAGAGCAGTTTGACAGCACCCCAGCTCACTGTAGGTGTGACCTCCACCTTGCCCGTCATGCCAGGACGGCCTCCGAGAGGGACAAGGTGGCCTTGGTGATCTCCGTGCTGACAGGCCGGGCTCTGGAGTGGGCGCACATCGTCTGGGAGAGGGACGGTCCAGCAGTGCAGTCCTATGAGCGCTGAGAGGGAGGTGAGCGCCTCCTCCGTTTACGCCAGGGGTCCAGTACAGCGTCTGAGTATGCTCTGTATTTCAGGATGGTGGCTGCGTCCACTGGCTTGAACGACCAGGCTCTGTTGATGGTTTTCTGCAGCGGGCTACTGGCGGACGAGCTGGCCTGTCGTGATGAGGACCTCACGCTGGACCTGCTCATCGCCATGGCCATCCACCTGGATAATCTCCTGCGTGCCCGTCGTCACCCATCCCAGGGGTTCGGGTCTCTCCCAGGAACCTCCAGCGAGACTGAGCCCATGGAGGTGGGCACGACACACCTTCCCCCAGAGGAACGTCAACGCCGTCGTCAACAAGGTCTCTGCTCCTACTGTGGGGAGTCGGACCACCCCTGGAACACCTGTCCCAGAAGGAGAACCAGGCGAGGAAGCAACATGCCGAGGAGCACTCCTGCACCTTCCCAGGTAGGTGTGGACGTGCCTTGCTACTCTCTGTCCACCCAGCCCGTCCTCCTTCCTGTCACCTTCCTGGACTATCCTGGCCCCCACTGAGTCCTGACCTAGTGGACTCAGGTTCTGAAGGCAATTTCCTAGACCGGTCAGTGGCCTTATCATTGCTCGCAGGAGTGTCAGGGGATGTGCCTCTCTGTGTCTATCTGTGCCACCTCCGTGAAATGTTCGGACCAGGCCATCCACGTTCCTATCCCGGAGGAATACCGGGACCTACAGGTGGCTTTTTCGAAGACTCGTGCCACGTGCCTGCCCCCTCATAGCCCCTATATCTATTACCTTAAATTGAATAAGGCAACTGTTAAATTAAGATTTCCCCTGCCTCTCATACCCAGGGTGATTGAACAGATGCAAAGGTGCTCAGTACTTTACCAAATTGGATTTACGCAGTGCCTACAACCTGGTGCGCATCAGAGAGGGGAATGAATGGAATACCGCCTTCAGCACCAGCACCGGGCACTACGAATACAGGGTAATGCCCTATGGCCTGACAAATGCACCCTCAGTTTTTCAACCTTCATTAACTTTTTAGTGATGGGGGCAGTATTCGGAAATTCGGGATGAATGACGTGCCCAAATTAAACTGCCTGATACTCTGTCCCAGAAGGTAGGAAATGCATATTATTAGTAGATTTGGATAGAAAACACTCTGAAGTTTCTAAGTTAGTCAGGAAGAGGCCTCAGTCTACTCTGTTTGATGTACGTGAGGAAGCCATCATCTGGTCACTGGTGGACCAGACCAGTAACACTACGGTTGTCAAGAGTAGGAAAGTGGTGTGTGACAAGACAATGAGGGACTTTCAGTGTTCTGTCATTGATGTACAAGAGAATCCCGCTGTCTCTTACCGCTCCAATTCCGTTAGCGGGATCAACAGCCAGTGAAAAATCAGAGCGCCATATTCAAAACCAAATCTAATAATTTCTATTTCTCAAACATAGGACTATTTTACACCATTTTATATATACACTTCTCCTGATTTGAACCACGTTGTCCGATTTCAAAAAGGCTTTACAGCGAAAGCAAAACATTAGATTATGTTAGGAGAGTACATCGACAAAAATAATCCCACAGCCATTTTCCAAGCAACTAGCATGCATCACAAATACCCAAAACACAGCTAAATCCAGCACTAACCTTTGACGATCTTCATCAGATGACACTCCTATGACATCATGTTACACAATACATGCATTTTTTGTTCGATAAAGTTCATATTTATATGTAAAAACAGCATTTTACATCGGTGCTTAACGTTCAGAAAATATTTTCCCTCAAATACTGCCGGTGAATCAGCGCCACAATTGACAAAAATACTTGTCATAAACGTTGATACAAAATTAAACTGTCATTCAAAGAATTATAGATGAACATCTCCTTTATGCAAACGCTATGAAAGATTTCAAAAAAGCTTCACGAGGAAAGCACTCTTTGCAATAATCTGAGTACTGAGCTCAGAAAAATACACTAGGCTATACAGATAGCCGCCATCTTGGGGACATCTAAAATCATAAATTGCATTAGGAATATTCCCTTACCTTTGATCTTCATCAGAAGGCACTTCCAGGAATCCCAGGTCCACAACAAATGTTGTTTTGTTCGATAAAGTCCATAATTTATGTCCAAATAACTCCTTGTTGTTCGCGCGTTCAGTAAGCTACTCCAAATGTAGGAAACGCGCGGACAATGTCACGACGAAAAGTAAAAAAAAGTTGTATTTACGTTCGTTCAAACATGTCAAACGTTGTAAAGCATCAATCTTTAGGGCCTTTAGAACGTGAAGATTCAGTAATATTTCAACCGGACGGTTCCTGTGTCTTGAAAAACGTTTTGGAACGGAGGATCCACCCTCATGAACGCGGGCCAAGAAGTGATGTCATTCCCTGCCTCACCAACTTCCCCACCTTCTCATTTGGTCTCTGTTCATCGTAGACGACTCAAACAACTTTGTAAAGACTGTTGACATCTAGTGGAAGCCGTAGAAAATTATTACTACGTCACTGTGTATTCAATAGGAAACGACTTGAAGAGAGCCCATGCATCCAAATTTCCACTTCCTGGTAGGATTTCTCTCAGGTTTTTGCTTGCCATATGAGTTCTGTTATACTCACAGACACCATTCAAACTGTTTTAGAAACTTCAGAGTGTTTGAATGATGTCTGTGAGTATAACAGAACTCATATGGCAGGCAAAAACCTGAGAAAAATCCAACCAGGAAGTGGGAAATCTGAGGGTTGTAGTCTTTTCAAGTCATTGCCTATCTAACACACAGTGACTTAGGGTTCATTTTGCACTTCCTAAGGCTTCCACTAGATGTCAACAGTCTTTAGAAAGTTGTTTGAGGATACTATGATGAACAGAGAGCGAACAAAGGAAGTTGGAATTTGTTGACTCAGGAAAGGACATGACTTCATTGGCGCACGTTCACGTGAGAGTTAGCTGTGTTCCATAACGTTTTTGAAGACATTGGAATCGTCCGGTTGGAATATTATGGAAGTTTTATGTTAAAAAGGCCCTAAAGATTGATGCTGTACATCGTTTAACATGTTTCTACGAACGTAAATAGAAATTTTTGGAGTAGCTACATTTGGAGTAGCTTACTGAACGCGCTGGACTTTGATGGACTTTATCGAACAAAACAACATTTATTGTGGACCTAGGATCCCTGGAAGTGCCTTCTGATGAAGATCATCAAAGGTAAGTGAATATTTATAATGCTATTTATGATTTTAGATGACTCCAAAATGGCAGGTATCTGTATTGCCTGATGTTTTTTTCTGAGCGCCGTACTCAGATTATTGCAAAGTGTGCTTTCGCAGTGAAGCTTTTTTGAAATCTGTCACAGCGGTTGCATAAAGGAGATGTTCATCTATAATTCTTTGAATAAGAGTTTAATATTTTATCAACGTTCATGATAAGTATTTTTGTAAATTGTTGTGCTGATTCACCGGCAGTTTGAGGCAAAACATTTTCTGAACATCACGCGCCAATGTATAATGGGGTTTATGGATATAAATATGAACTTTATCGAACAAAACATACATCTATTGTGTAACATTGAGTCCTAGGAGTGTCATCTGATGAAGATCGTCAAAGGTTAGTGCTTAATTTTAGCTGTATTTCTGGGTTTTTTTACCCCTCTCCTGCTTGGAAAATGGCTGTGTGGTTTTTGTTGTGTTGGCACTGTCCGAACATAATCTAACTTCATGCTTTTGCCATCGAGCCTTTTAGAAATCGGACAATGTGGTTGGATTAAGGAGAGGTGTATCTTTAAAATGATGTAAAATAGTTGTATGTTTGAGAAATTTGAATTATGAGATGTTGTTGTTTTGAATTTGCCGCCCTGATATTTCACTGGCTGTTGAATAGTGTGAACCGTGGGTGGGACGGTAGCGTCCCAAGTAGCCCTGAGAAGTTGACCTATCTAGGGTAGGGGGCAGCATTCGGAATTCTGGATGAAAAGCGTGCCGAAATTAAAGTGCATGCTACTCTATAATAGAAAGGAGGATATGCATATTATTAGTAGATTTGGATAGAAAACACTCTGAAGTTTCTAAAACTGTTTGAATGTCTGTGAGTATAACAGAACTCATATGGTAGGCAAAAGCTGAGAAAAATCCAAACAGGAAGTGGTAAATCTGATGGTTGTAGTCCTTCCAAGTTATTGCCTATCTAACACACAGTGACTTAGGGTTCATTTTGCACTTCCTAAGGATTCCACTAGATGTCAACAGTCTTAAGAAAGTTGTTTGAGGATACTATGATGAACAGAGAGCGAACAAAGGAAGTTGGAATTTGTTGACTCAGGAAAGGACATGACTTCATTGGCGCACTTTCACGTGAGAGTTAGCTGTGTTCCATAACGTTTTTCAAGACATTGGAATCGTCCGGTTGGAATATTATGGACGTTCTAAGTTAAAAAGGCCCTAAAGATTGATGCTATACAATGTTTGACATGTTTGAACAAACGTAAATATAACTTTTTTTGACTTTTTGTTGTGACATTTTGGCCGCGCTTCCTACACTTGGAGAAGCTTACTGAAAGCGCAAACAACAAGGAGGTATTTGGACATAAATTATGGACTTTATCGAACAAAACAACATTTATTGTGGACCTGGGATGCCTGAAGTGCCTTCTGATGAAGATCATCAAAGGTAAGTGAATATTTATAATGCTATTTATGATTTTAGATGACTCCAAAATGGCGGGTATCTGTATTGCTTGATGTCTTTTTCTGAGCGCAGTACTCAGATTATTGCAAAGTGTGCTTTCCCCGTGAAGTTTTTTTGAAATCTGTCACAGCGGTTGCATAAAGGAGATGTTCATCTAAAATTCTTTGAATAACAGTTTAATATTTTATCAACGTTTATGATGAGTATTTTTGTAAATTGTTGTGCTGATTCACCGGTAGTATTGGAGGCAAAATATTTTCTGAACGTCACGCGCCAATGTAAAATGCTGTTTTTGGATATAAATATCAACTTGATCAAACAAAAAATGCATGTATTGTGTAACATGATGTCCTAGGAGTGTCATCTGATGAAGATCGTCAAAGGTTAGTGCATCATTTTAGCTGGTTTTCTGGTTTTTGTGACGCCTGTCCTTGCTAGGAAAATGGCTGTGTGGTTTTTCTTGTGTTGGAACTGTCCTAACATAATCTAACATTATACTTTCGCCGTAAAGTCTTTTTGAAATCGGACAATGTGGTTACATTAAGGAGTACCTGGGATAGGATATAGTAATCCTTGTAACCCCCCCCCCAAAAAATAATATATATAGATGTACTATTGTAAAGTGGTTGTTCCACTGGATATCATAAGGTGAATTCACCAATTTGTAAGTCGCTCTGGATAAGAGTGTCTGCTAAATGACGTAAATGTAAATGTAAAATGTTGTGGACCAGTTTTCCACAGCCTGTCATTTGATTCCTCTGCCTGGTCTCCCTAAGGCCATGCAGATCGCGGAGGCTTTCATCTCTCACGTCTTATGGCACTACGGGATCCCGGAGGACATTGTGTCTAACAGTGGTCCTCAGTTCACCTCCCGTGTCTGGAAGGCCTTCATAGAACGACTGGTGGTCACGGTCAGCCTCATTTCCGGGTACTGTCCACAATCTAATGAGCAGGTGGAAAGGGTAAATCAGGAACTGGGTAAGTACCTTCGTAGTTACTGTCAGGACTGGCTGGGGGAGTGGGCTGAGTTCTGCCTTGGGCAGAATATGCACAAAACTCCCTCTGTCACTCCTCCACTAACCTTTCAGTGTGTTCTAGGCTGTCAGCCGGCCCTGGCACCCTGGAACCGGAGTCAGATCGAGGCTCCTGCAGTGGACAATTGGTGCCGGTGTGCCGAGGAAGTATGGAACACAGCGCACACCCGTGGGTCGTCCTCCGGCAGAAGGTGCAGGCCAATCGTCACCGCAGTGTGGCCCCGGTCTTTAACCCCGGTGACAGGGTCTGGCTTTTTATGAAGGACCTGCCCCTCAGCCTGCCCTGCAGAAAGCTGAGCCTGTCATTTATGGGGCCATTCAATATCCTGAGGAGAGTCAATGAGGTGACGTACAGATTACAGCTCCCTGTCAATTATCGTATCTCACCCTCATTTCATGTGTCTCTCCTCAGGCCGGTGGCAGCTGGTCCCTTGGCTAGTGCTGGACCCCATGAAGCACCTCCCCCTCCCTTGGACATCAATGGGGCCCCGGTGTACTCTGTCCGCAGCCTGTTGGACTCATGGCATCATGGGGGGTCTCTCCAGTACCTATATAAGGGACTCCGATGGCATTACCCATATGGTTGATGAGGATCTCCGTATTGCAAATGTACGGTCCCTTACTAGACGTCCGCGAGGGTTATTAAAATAGGCCAACGGCATCAAGTCATGCCCCAGGGCTGGATCTTCTGGAAAGTCATCAAATAAAGTCTCTCTGACATTTGGTTTCCGTTTTATAAAGTGTTTAATTTTTGGTCATTCTTCTGCTGTTCCGGAAACTTCCACGAGATGGCGACTAGCTGCTTATTGCAAATGGACAAAACATCACCAAACGGACATAGCCATTTCTCCTAAACGGAAAAAACTTTGAATACAAAACTCGGTGAGCACAGGTTTGGCCAAATGGGCTTTTAGCCCAGAAACAAGATGGCGTCGAGGCCTCAATGCTTTTTGAGTTAAGGCCCATTTACTGGGATCAAACGTAAAACAGTAATACAGCGCTAATTTGACTGCTTCATATCAAAGTACATAAACCTATGGTGTAAGGAAAAAATAACCAGGCATTTATCTATTATACTTTGAGAGATAATTCAATGTCCTTTTGGTGATGTTAACCTCACTAGTGTTCGCTAGTGTCCCACCTGGCCAACATCCAGTGAAATTGCAGAGCGCCAAATTCAAAAAAAGATATACTAATTGCAAAAACTCAGAATACATACAAGTGTTATCCATAGGTTTAAAGATTAACTTCTTGTGAATCCAACCACGGTGTCAGATTTAAAAAAGGCTTTATGGCGAAAGCAAACCATGCAATTATTTGAGAACATCGCCCAGCAGACAAATCATTAAAAACAGTAACCAGCCAAGTAGAAGAGTTACACAAGTCAGAAAGAGATACCTTTGATGATCTTCATATGGTTGCACTCAGAAGACGTTCATTTACTCAATAAATGTTTGTTTTGTTCGATAAAGTCTCTCTTTATATCCAAAAACCTTTTGTTCGCACGTTTTCTTCAGTAATCCACAGGCTCAAACGCAGTCACAACAGGCAGACAAAACATCCAAATTGTATCCGTAAAGTTCACAGAAACATGTCAAACGATGTTTATATTCAATCCTCAGGTTGTTTTTAGCCTAAATAATCAATAATATTTCAACAGGACAATAACGTCATCAATATAAAAGGTTAACAAGAAAGGCGCTCTCGGGATCGCGCATGAAAAAGCTCTGTGACACTTTAGGGTAGAGTCATTCAGACTGCTCTTACGCACTCATTTTTCAGAATACAAGCCTGAAACATTTCTAAAGACTGTTGACATCTAGTGGAAGGCATAGGAACTGCAATCTGAGTCCTAAGTCAATGGATACTGTAATGGCATTGATTAGAAAACTACAAAAATAAATAAATCCTACTTCCTGGATGGATTTTTCTCAGATTTTCGCATGCCAAATCAGTTCTGATATACTCACAGACATTATTTTAACAGTTTTGGAAACTTTAGTGTTTTCTATCTAAATCTACCAATTATTTGCATATCCTAGCTTCTGGGCCTGAGTAGCATGCAGGTTAATTTGGGCACGCTTTTCATCCAAAATTCTGAATGCTGCCCCCTACCCTAGTGAAGTTAAAACCTCTCTGGGGTATGTGGGACGGTAGCGTACCACTCGCCAACAGCCAGTGAAATAGCAGAGTGCCAAATTCAAAACTACAAAATCTCATAATTCAAATTTCTCACACATACAAGTATTATACACCATTTTAAAGATAAACTTCTCGTTAATCCAACCACAGTGTCTGATTTCAAAAAGGCTTTACGGCAAAAGCATACCATTAGTTTATGTTAGGACAGCACCTAGACAAGAAAAACCACACAGCCATTTTCCAAGCAAGGAGACGCGTCACAAAAACCAGAAATATACCTAAAATTAATCACTAACCTTTGATCTTCTTCAGATGACACTCCCAGGACTCAATGTTACACAATACATGTATGTTTTGCTCGATAAAGTTCATATTTATATCCAAAAACTCTATTTTACATTGGCGTGTAATGTTCAGTAATGTTTTGCCTCCAAAACTGCCGGTGAATGAGCACATCAATTTACAGAAATACTCATCATAATTGTTGATAAAATATACAACTGTAATGCATAGAATTAAAGAAATTTCTCCTTAATGCAACCACTGTGTCAGATTTCAAAAAAGCTTTACGGTGAAAGCACACCTTGCAATAATCTGAGTACAGCACTCAGTCACCAAAACAAGCCATACAGATACCCGCCATGTTGTGGAGTCAACAAAAGTCAGAAATAGCATTATAAATATTCACTTACCTTTGATGATCTTCATCAGAATGCACTCCCAGGGATCCCAGTTCCACAATAAATGTTTGTTTTGTTTCGATAAAGTCCATATTTATGTCCAAATACCTCCCTTTTGTTCGCGCATTCAGTTCACTATTCCAAATGCAAAATGCGCGAGCACTAAGTTCAGACAAAGTCAAAAAGGTTATATTACAGTTCGTAGAAACATGTCAAACGATGTATAGAATCAATCTTTAGGATGTTTTTATCATAAATCTTCAATAATATTCCAACCGGACAATTCCTTTGTCTTCAGAAATGAAAAGGATCTCAGCTCACTCTCACGGCTGCGCGCGTGACTGAGCTCATGCCATTCTGCCAGACACCTGATTCCAATAGCTCTTATTCTCTCCCCATTCACAGTAGAAGCATGAAACAACGTTCTAAAGACTGTTGACATCTAGTGGAAGCCTTAGGAAGTGCAATATGACCCCACAGACACTGTATATTGGATAGGCAATCACTTGAAAAACGACAAACCTCAGATTTCCCACTTCCTGGTTGGATTTTTCTCAGGTTTTTGCCTGCCATATGAGTTCTGTTATACTCACAGACATCATTCAAACAGTTGTAAAAACTTCAGAGTGTTTTTTATCTAAATCTTCTAATAATATGCATATCCTAGCTTCTGGGCCTGAGTAGCAGGCAGTTTACTCTGGGCACACTTTTCATCTGGATGTGAAAATACTGCCCCCTACCCTGTGAGGTTAACCTCTCTAGGGGAGGTGGGGCGAAATCATCCCACACTATTCAACAGCCAGTGACAAATCAGAGCGCCAAATTTAAAACCACAAAATGTCATAATTCAAAGTTCTCAAACATAGGACTATTTTACACCATTTTATAGATACACTTCTCCTGAATCAAAACACGTTGTCCGATTTCCAAAAGGCTTTACAGCGAAATCAAAACATTAGATTATGTTAGGAGAGTACATAGACACAAAAAACCACACAGCCATTTCCAAGCAACTAGCATGCATCACAAATACCCAAAACACAGCTAAATGCAGCACTAACCTTTGATCTTCATCAGATGACACTCCTAGGACATTATGTTATGCAATACATGCATGTTTTGTTCAATCAAGTTCATATTTATATAAAAAACCAGCTTTTTAAATTAGCATGTGATGTTCAGAACTAGCATACCCACTGAAAACTTCCGGTGAACTTACTAAATTACTCACGATAAACGTTGACAAAATACATAATTATTTTAAGAATTATAGATACAGAACTCCTTTATGCAATCGCGGTGTCAGATTTTAAAATAGCTTTTCGGCGAAAGCACGTTTTGCAATATTCTGAGTACATAGCTCGGCCATCACGGCTAGCTATTTTTTTTGACATCCACCAACTTCGGGGTCACCTAAACTCAGAATTACTATTAGAAAAATTGGATTATCTTTGCTGTTCTTCGTCAGAATGCACTCCCAGGACTTCTACTTCAACAACAAATGTTGTTTTGGTTCCAAATAATCCATAGTTATATCCAAATACCGCCATTTTGTTCGTGCATTCAGGTCACTATCCGAAGGGTAACACGCGAGCGCATTTCATGACAAAAAATGTCTAAATATTCCATTACCGTACTTAGAAGCATGTCAAACGCTGTTTAAAATAAATTTTTATGCTACTTTTCTCGTAATAATATTCCAACCGGGCAACGTTGTATTCATTCAAAGACTGAAAGAAAAAAATTGAGAAGTCTCGTGAACGCGCATCTCAGTCTCACTGTCCCCAGGCAGGTCACTTACAAACTCTGCTGCTGTACTTTGCCCAGAGACAAGAGACACGTCATTCCGCTTTCTGAACGCTTTAGAGAGCCAATGGAAGCCTTAGAAAGTGTCACGTAACAGCACAGATGCTGTATTTTCGATAGAGATGCAACAGAAGGACAATAAATTGTCAGACAGGGCACTTCCTGCATGGAATCTTCTCAGGTTTTGGCCTGCCATATGAGTTCTGTTATATTCACAGACACCATTCAAACAGTTTTAGAAACTTTACAGTGTTTTCTATCCAAATGTACTAATTATATGCGTATATACATATATTTATACGTATACATATATTTATGCATATATTTATACGTATATATATATATACACATATATACATATGTTTAAATACATATGTATAAATATATATATATATATACACATATACACATATGTTTATATATATATATATATATACATATATTTATACGTATGTACATA